>NC_057403.1:47308100-47623561 GCF_019320065.1 Cervus canadensis
TCTGGTTCGTAACCTGTGCTCCAGCCTAAGCAGGTCCTTTGCTGTCTCCAGACACCTTGACACATTTTTGCACACGCTGTTCTCCTTGTCCAAAATGCCTTCACCATCATGGTGCTCCTTAATCCTCCGTGGAAACCCTTCCCACACGCTGTGCCTCGCTCTAGTATCCCCCACGCCCTGCTCCACCTCACTCATGAGACCTGCTTCCGTCTCCGGCTGGGGTGGGATGTCCTTCTGCAGATCTCTGTGTTGTCTCTAGTCTCGCATCACCACGTGTCTGGCTCTTGTTTGCGAGGCTCATGCTCAAGTGGGTCGCAGGCTGTAGCAGGCCTGCCTCGTCTTCAGCACAGCTTGCTGCCCGGAACCCGACACACAGTAGGTACTGCTTTGGAAGTGGACAAATTCCTCAGTTAGTTTCATTTGCCTAAGATGCATGTTATGAGTGAGAGACCTAGAAAGCCCTATTGGGGCTGACTTTGGTTCAAAGGCCTTAAACCTTGTTGTTTCCACAATGGGACACTCAGGACTTGGCATATAGTAGGTGCTCATTAAATATTTTTCGAATGAACCAGAACGTTCATCCTCCTCTTTAATGTTGTTTTTGATTTCAAAATAAATATTGACCAGATAAAGCAGGAAATAATATTATACATTCAGAAACCCTCACGTGCCTTCAACCCTCAGGTGGCATGGAGGTGGCATCTCATTGCATCCAGTGGTGAATGTCTTCCTCCCTCCTGGACTGTGAGCTCCACATGGGCAGGTGCCTCCGAGACCTGGGGCTCTGCACAATGCAGACTTCTGATACCTCCTTACTGAATGAATGAATAAAAAAGATAGGCAGTAGATCTTCAGTAAATGTTTATGAATGAATATATGAATGGCACATAGTTATTGTTGTTGTTCAGTCACTAAGTCGTGTCTGACTCTTTGCCACCCTGTGACTGCAGCATGCCAGGCTTTCCCGTCTTTCATTATCTCCCAGAGTTTGCTCACATCCAGCCATCTTACCCTCTGTCACCTGCTTGTCCTCCTGCCCTCAATCTTTCCCAGCATCAGGGTCTTTTCCAATGAGTTGGCTATTCTCATCAGGTGGTCAGATTATTGGAGCTTCAGCTTCAGCATCAGTCCTTCCAATGAATATTCAGGTTTGATTTCCTTTATGATTGACTGGTTTGAGGTCCAAGGGACTCTCAAGAGTCTTCTCCAGCACCACAATTGGAAAGCATCAATTCTTCGGCACTCAGCCTTCTTTATGGTCCAACTCTCACATCCGTACACGAGTATGAGAAAAACCATAGCTTTGATTATATGGACCTTTGTTGGCAAAGTGATGTCTTCTGCTTTTTAATATGCTATCTAGGTTTGTCTTAGCTTTTCTTCCAAGGAGCAACAAATGCTTGTTGAATAAACAAACAAGTGGGTGGCTCTTAAAGGCTGCTCAGTGCCTTCCTGGGAAAGCTCTGGCCAATTAGAGCCCCCCCCCCCCCCCCGATAAGGGAGAGTGTGCACCTGTCCTTTTAACCCTCCCGTGCTCGTCCCATCAGCTCCGGGAGAGCTTGCACAGCCATGTCTCTGACCCTCCTGCCCGCCTCCTGCTCAGCAGTCACAACCAGGAGCAGTGTGAGGGGTAGAGGCAGGGGCTCTGGAAGCCCTGCTGACACAGTTGTGGTGCAGGTCGGGGATGGGGAATGCGGTGGGGGCCGGCTTTCGGATGAGAAGCAGAGAGAAGCCTGCCTGGCCCTCAGGCCCCTGGTGTCACCACTGTCTCTGCACTTGTATAATCCTTTCAACTCTGGTCCAGCCCTAATCTGGAAACATCTTCCAGAACATCTGTTTTCCTCCTCAATCGATACACTCCCCAAAGAGGGCTAACTTGCAAAATATTATATATAACATCAAACATGCTATCTGAATTCAATTAAGTGATTTGGTTGGAGAAGAGTTTGTGGTAATTAAGCATACGTTTTGGAGCAAATTGTAGCAAACTATTTCATTCTTTATTAACTGGCACCTCGTTCAACTCCCCTTGAGCTTGAAAAAGAGAGAGAAGAGGGAAAAGAATAAATAGTCAAGTAACCCCCTACTCAGATGGTATGATTTATTGGAACCATTACGGTCTTTGATTTCCAGCTCTCTTGTACTCTGTGACCTCAGCGAAGTCACTTAACCTCTCAGAGCCTCAGCCTTCTCATCTGTAAAGTGGGATAGTAATAGTCATGTCACAGGGCTGCTGTGAGGATTAAATGAGATCATGAATGAAAAAGCATAATTCCTAGCAGCTTTTCTTTAAAGGGTCACCATGGCATAGAGGTACATTGAGGCTGGATGATTCATGTCCCATTGCTCAGGGCCTTTTATTTTTACCAGGTGTGTGTTAGTCGCTCAGCTGTGTCTGACTCTTCTCAACTCCTTAGGCTGTTTTCTGCCAGGCTCCTCTGTCCATGGAATTCTCCAGGCAAGAATACTGGAGTGGGCTGCCATTCCGTTCTCCAGGGGCTCCTCTCAACCCAGGGATCAAACCCAGGTCTCACATTGTAGGCAGATCCTTTACTGTCTGAGCCACCTGGGAAGGCTGGGCCTCAGATGCATCTCAGGATGATCTTTCTTCCCAGCTTATTTTCTGGGAGCACAGGTGAGGAGCCTCTTGTTGTATTTTGCTTTTCTGTCACTTTCAGTCCATAGTTCAAGACAGCTCAGAAGGAGAGGAGGGGCAATGCACAGGCTGGCTTCCGGTCCCGGCTGGCCCTGCCACAGACTTGGGTCCTGTGGGCCTGTGCTTAATTCCTTCTCTGTAAACTGGGATAATAAGCATTACTACTCTTCTCCTAGGATTAAGTAATTTAATAAGTGGAAAGCACTTAAATAGTACCTGATACATAGTAAGCACACATTCCATGTTGGGTTTTGTTATTCATGTATTTAAGTTTTCAGTTTAGAGAGGCTCATTTAAACTGCTGGTGTTTTCTATAGTCATGTCCCTTGTCAGGCTGGAGACATTCACAGCCACCATGACGATGATAGTAGTTGCCTCTGATCAGGTGCCTCTGTGTGTCATAGAAAGCCCAGAGCAGGTGCTTCACATCCATTTTTCATGATTGTCATAACAAACTTGCTATTACTCATATCTTCAAGGTTTAAGAACTTTTTTTTAAACATAATTTTATTTATTTGTTTATTGGCCGTGCTGGGTCTTCATTGCTGCTCAGGTTTCTCTCAAGTTGCTGCGGGCCTACTCTCTAGTTGCAGTACATGGGCTTCTCATTGCAGTGGCTTCTCTTGTCGTTGAGCACTGGCTCCAGGGCACTGTGGGCTTCAGTAGTTGTAACTCCCGGCTCAAGAGCACAGGCTCAGTAGTTGTGGCACAGGGGCTTAGCTGCTCTGCCGCATGTGGGATCTTCCCAGATCAGGTATTGAACCCGTGTCCCCTGCACTGGCAGGCAGATTCTTTATCACTGAGCCACCAGGGAAGCCCTGAAGTGGAGGCTCTCAATGTCATGCAGCAGAGGCCATATAGGGAACCAGAACATTTGGGGGCTGGGTTTTGTACCCAGGCCTGTGGGAATCCACGGCTACTCTCTTTTTACTTGCCATGCCAGCACTCAGGAAGGCACGCCTTCCCACCCTGACCCTTGTTGGGCATCTGCTCTGTGCAGACCATGCTTTCATCTACAGTCGCATGGGGTTGTCCACAGGTCTGGAAAGTCTCTATTGTGCTTCCCCCTGGGGAGCAGTCTTACCCTTAGCAGCTCCCTTCTCCAGGAAGCCCATAAAGTTCATACAGGACAGACTCATAGACCCAGTTAGGAGGCTGTTGTCATATAGACCAGAAAAGATGGTACCTGAAGTGGGGTGCTGGCAGGTGGAGGTGGAGGGAAGTGGGTGAGTTCTGGAGAAATGATCACTCACCAGTGTATGCACAGTGAAAGCTGGGGGAGTGACTCAGAGGAAGCAGTGTCTTTGGAGAGAGCATATTCTACAAAAACTTTCTAGAAGGTGCTGGTGAGGTTCAGCCTGACTCCCCTGGTCATTCCAGCAGGGGACATGGAGAGCAAAGGTTTGGACATGGGAAGCCCTGTGACCATCTGTGGGGACTACAGGAGGAGGTTGTGATGAGGTCCCTGCCTTGTACGAGCTCCCTGTGTGTTTTGGGACACAAGGCCTATGGCCCACAGGGGCTCAAGCAGCATGACCTCCAATACCAGCTCTTCCACCATCTGGCAGGTTGTGAATTTCAGTGTTTAGGAGAGGCCATCAGAGACAGAACTTGGGTGGGAGGTGGTTGGGAACCATCAGTGAACCCAAAGGATTTGCCTGAGCAGGGAACGTTGTATTCATTCAGGCATTAGTTCAGTCCATCATTGTACTTGATACTATAGGGCAGGGGGAGGGAGAGAGAGAGAGAGAGACAGATTCTGGAAGGAATTAAAGGCTTGAGAAGCACATTTGTCAGGATTTTTTTGAGTTGTCTGGACCTTGAGAGTCGGGACCTTGCCTTATACTGGCTTCAGAAGGAACCAAGGAAATGGGTTCACTGGCCTGAAAGGGGAAGTTCTCAAGGCCCAGGTGGGCCCACTATCACAACAGGGCTTCACTAGGTAGAGAAAAATGGCCACCAGGCCCTCCAGACTTAAATCATTTTAACTCAACAACCTCAGGGGCAAGAGTCTTTTATCCTTAATCTGAAGATTGGCTTGGTTGGCCAGGCCTGGGTCACATGCTCATCCCTGAACCAATTAATTTATCCAGAAGCATGGGATACTCTGATTGGCCAGACCTGAGTCACATGCTCACTTAGGGCAGAGCTAGGAGGTGGAGGTGGGGGTAGGGTCAAGGTCAGCCTCTGGTGGAGATTCTGCAAAGGACATCTGACTAGTTGTTCCCAGAAGGGAAAATAGACACCAACTGGGGATAAAACCAAACTTCGCTTTAGGAGGAGTAAGGGCCACCTCTCCCCTGCAGGTCACGAGTCATTAGAGGTCTCAAGTGAGGGGTGAGAAGCTGGCCGCCCACAGAGGGGTGGGTCCAGGGAAAGAAAGGTCTTCTGAGTCAAGAAATGGTGAATTCTGGTGGAGACCATGTGGGCAGAGGCACCCCCTTCATCCTCTCTAGTTTTCTGACATTTCATGCAGTGATTTTCTTGCATCTGGACTGGATGTCCATTCTCTGCATCCTCCCTAGCTGTCCCTGGAGACCATTCCAGGATGAGAATGGGAGCTTTGGTCCAAGCCACCAGTGGTCTGATTCCTGTCTGGCCACCATGAACAGTGACTGAGATGGCAGGTCTTGCTTTTCCTTTTGAACCCTGTGGGCATCTGTCTAGCCTGGCTCTGTCTGGGTAGTGGATGGTGTTTTCTGGGCAGAAACCCAAAGCTCACCCCTGTTCCCTCTTTGTGGAACTGTTTGTCAGCATCATGGGGCATCACTGTGGGAGCTTTGTACCTCCTTTTTCTCCCAAGAGGAAGACAGGTTGGTTTGGGAAATGAAAGGATCAGCTAATGCCATCCTGGGTCACATCAAAGCCAGCTGAAGCCAGGTGAGCTAGCGCATCGCAGCTTCCCAGGTGTGGAAGTTCAGGTTGTCAGAGGCCTTGGCCTGAGTCCCAGCCCGGCTGTGACTTGCTGCATGGTCTTGGGATAAATCTCCCTTCCTTTCTGTGCCTTGGTTTCCTCATTTGTCCACACTGGAGCAAGAACACATTCCAGAGGTAAAGGTGTACACCTGAGTGATGTCGTCAAGGTTGGTCCTATTTTTTCCTGTCCCTGGAGCCCTCGAAACACCCTGTGACATTTCCCATGTAGCTGACTCTATCTTACCCTCTGTTTGTCTCCTTGTTGCATTTGGGGGGGCGCTTCACGACATGTCGCCCTCATTTTGGGACCAATGCTTCCACTTCTCTCTGCTGGGAGAGTCAGCCGTGAGATCTGTACATTGGCTGCTCATCTGCTGCCTCCCACCAGGCCCTTCCCTGTTCTTCCTCTGGTCCTCCACATCCTACCCAGCCTGTCCTCCCCCTCAGTCCTTCCTCCAGTCACCCCTCTTCCTCCCCCCTCAGTCCTCCCCCAGGCCTCCTCCATCCTCCCTGCTCAGTCCTCCCTCCCATCTCCCCTCCTCCCCCCCAGCCTCCCCCTGCGCAGTCCTCCCCACCTTTCTCCCCTATCAGCTCTCCCCCAGTCCTCACCCCCCTTCTCGGTCCTCTCCTCCTTGTCCTCCCCTCCAGCCCTCCCACTCAGGCCTCTCCCTTTCCTCTCAGTACTCAGCCTTCTCTTGGCCTCCCCCACAATCTCTGACCCCTCCCGTCCTCCCCCCAAGCCCTCCCTCAATCTCCGCCCCCCAGCCCTCCACTTGTCCCCTCCATCCCGCCTTCGAGGTGAAGCTGGTCGCTGCCACCACCTCCCAGCGCTGGCCGCTGAGCCATTAGCCTCACTTCTCACTGGCTGCGCATCAGCACGGTAATCATTTTCAGATTTACAAGCATTAAATATTTTAATTTAATGCCTTGGCTCTCTTGTAATTCATGCACTTAATTATATGATAATTACTCAAATGAAAGAGATACAGCTGCTGCCGTATCAGTTCTGAGAGAAGACTGGGTTTTGAGCCGGACTGAGTTTGGAAGGTGGACCCACCTCCCCTGCCCGCCCCCACTTCCAGCCCTTCTCTTCTCTGAGTCACGTCGTCTGGAATGGCCCCTCCTCCTCCAGCCAGTGCTGGAGCCTGGCTGGGACTGGGGGGCCGGGTGATCTGTACCCATCTGCTCCAGGCCCAGGGTGTGGGGACTGCCCTGACTGGTGACCCAGACTCCTGGGGGTGCTGCTCTGTGAGCAGAAATCTCCTGGCCGATGAGCAGGGAGGGAGTCGCCTTGGCTGTCCTTAGGCGGTAGAGGGGACGCCCTTCTCTGTGTGCCTGCTTAGGGAGCTGGGACCATGAATGCCCTTCAGGCTCTCTGCCTGGTGCCGAAACTGGGGAGCCTGTCTCCTTAGCCATTACGTCTGGGGGTGAGGGCTGGGGAGTGACTGCTCTTCAGAGAGTCTCCACTGCAGATGGAGAGAGGGCTGGTCTTTGTCCATTGACCACCAAGGGGTCTGCAGAGACAGAGTTGGGGAGGTCATGTGCTTTTTGGTGGGAACACCTTCCTTGTTCTAGTCACCCTTCCCATCCCCTCTCTCTCCCACTCATCCTTCCCCTTTCCTTTTTATTTTCCTATTTCTCTCCCTTTTTTCTCTTTCCCTGTGGACATCTAAAATTGTATTTAATGCCTGATGGGTACTGGCTATTCTGTAGGAACGGGAACTATTCATATTTGGCAAGTGTTTCAACTCCTGCCTCCCCACCGTGTCTGTGGAGCCCGCTGGGTCCGGCGCTACTGAGTGGATCAACTAGAGGCGCTTTACAGTTGGCGGCACCAGCGGACTGAGAATCAGGTGGCGTTGCCGTGGGCCTGGCCTCCACGGGTCTAAGGGAGCGCAGCCCTTGGGAGGCCCCCCGCAAACCTGAACCTGCTTCCTTGGGGAGGACAGCCCTCCTCTCACCAAGCATCAAAGCCAAGGGCCAGGCAGAGGAGTCCTGGGGT
The DNA here is from genome assembly GCF_019320065.1 of Cervus canadensis. Taxonomy (NCBI): domain Eukaryota; kingdom Metazoa; phylum Chordata; class Mammalia; order Artiodactyla; family Cervidae; genus Cervus; species Cervus canadensis. The sequence goes on from NC_057403.1 coordinate 47,315,675, forward strand.
CCAGCCCTGGTGACGGGGTTCCGTGGTGCTCTGGCCGAAGCTTGTGAAGAAGTTGAGTCAGGAGGGTAGAATTTCCAAGCTAGTAGGTTCAGGCTTCTGGAAGTGTCCTGACTTTCAGGGTGAGGAAGTTCCCGTTGGAGAGGGGGAAGACCTTAGCCTCTGTGGAGCCGCACAGTTCCTAGGCATGGGAGATCCGGGCCGTGCATTTCTGCTGAAGTGCACGCTTGCACTGAAAAGGGTTACAAACGGTTTGCCCCGTATGCAGACAATTTTCAGCTAGCTTACAGCAGCTGCGGCGCCGTGCTGATAGATTAAAAGCAGCAACCAGCCCCAGAATGAAGTGTATTAGAACTCCTGCTGGGTCGAGCTGGGGAGAGGCCCACACAGCTGTCGTCTAGGCCAAGTTTCCAACCGAAACCTCAAGAACAGGATGGAACTCGGAGAAGAGTTCGCTTTCTAAATGAGGTGGCCGGCTGTTAATCAGGAGAGCTGGGAGGGGGACTGGCGGAATGCTGGGGATTTAGAACAGAGGAGGAGGAGAAGGAGGTGATGGGTGGGGGTGTCCTGCCCAGACCAGAAACTTGGTGCAGAACCGTAGCTCCTGGGGCCAGGAACACAGAGGCTGCTGCAGGCGTGGGCCACCAAGTGGGGAGTCCCAACCCTGTCTGTGCCTTGCTCCCGACAGCTGGCCTGGGAGTCGGGTGAGTAAGGACATTCAGGGGTTATGTACAAAAGGCCCCAAGAGCTCCGTGTCACCACTCCACGCCCAGGGCTCCCTGCCTAAAGTGAGAGGGTGGTTCTCGGGGTTGGGGGCTGCCCCTGTCTTCACCCAGGAAGCATTTGCTGTCCGGGTCACCTGGGACCAGTTTCCCCTTTACTGTAGCATGGAGGCCTGGCTTTCGAAGTTCAGTTTTGAGGCCTTTTAATAGTGAAGGACAGGGAAGCCTGGCGTGCTGCAGTCCATGGGGTTGCAAAGAGTTGGGCATGACTTACTGACTGAACGACAGCAAGAGATGTCTTCTCTTGGGCAGAGAAATGCTCTTGACAGGAGTCTGGTTCTGGCCTCTGAGTCTAACTCAAGGCTGGAGCCGGGTGGGCCACTTGGGGGTCCATCTAGACCGCCCCATTATTAGAAAATTCAGAATCCCAAGGTTAGGAATCTGTGTGTCATTTCCTTCTTCCTCTTTCTCCTCTTCTTTTTGATATGTTCCTATTTTTGCAAAAAGCAAAATGCTTCTCACTGCAAGGGCCAGGTGAGTTTTTACTGCAAAGAAAGGAAGGTATCCAACTAAACACTAATTACCATTATGGTTATAAATAGGACAGATATGCCCACAGTTCAGTTGCAGTTGTGTATGTGGTATATCCCAGTGAAGTCATGCTTTTGATACACATGGAGGGGCATCCGCATTTGGGCAAGCCATCGGCCGTGTGTGTGTGTGTATCAGGAAAGGTTAGGGGCTTGTGTAAGTATCAGATGCTCTTAATTGTTGGGAAAATGCAGACCTTAGTAAAGAGCCTGCTGGTAAGAGTGTGTGATACACACACACTGTATTACACATTCACTGGGATGGTCCTCTGCTGGTTGGAGGTCTGGTTTCTAAAGCTGCCGTGCTTTCCCTCCACCCATCAGATGGTGGGGGATGAGATTGGGTTGTCCGGGGGATGAGATTGGGTTGTCTGGGGCGTGATCTGAGGCCCCTGAGCAGATGTGGCGGTTTCAGGTGTTTGCTTGGATTCCCGAGTTGGCCTTGCTGGTGAGATGGATGGGTCTAGTGGCAGGCTGGGGCAGGCCAGGGCAGGCTGGGGTGCAGGCAAATGGATTGATCCTCTGTCATCCACAGGTATGGGTGGGAGTGATGCAGACAGGTTTGTGGGCCCAGGACCCAGCTCTGGGAGGCAGATCACCTTCGTTTGCGTTTCTACTCTGCCTCTTGCTGCCTGCATGACCTGGACAGGATGCTTAACCTCCCTTGTCCCTCTTGTGTCCTGTGTCCTCATCAATAAAATGAGGGTAATGAACATCTCCCTCATAGGGCTGTTGTAGAGGTTAAGCGAGAAAACATGTAAAATGCTTACAACTACAAGTGGTTGTATAAGTGTCCAGTGAATTGTAAGTACTCAATGAATGTGAGCAATTTGGTCAAATTCCTCTTTGAAAGTGAAAGTGTTAGTCACTCAGCTGTGTCCAACTGTTTGCGACCCCATGGGGTGCAGCCCACCAGGCTCCTCTGTCCATGGAATTCTCTAGGCAAGGATACTGGAGTGGGTAGCCATTCCCTTCTCCAGGGGATCTGCCCAACCCAGGGATCAAACCCAGGTCTCCCACATTGCAGGCAGATTCTTTACTGTCTGAGCTACCAGGAAAGTACGGTTGACAAGAATCCTAGAAAGGAAGTTGACAAGAATCGTAGAACCTCAAGTCATCTCGTTTGATCCTAGAATCCACTCACAAGTCTCCATTCATGAGCCTCTTCCACAAATACTCAGCTTTCCTCGAATGCCTCCCTTGGTGGGAAACTCACCCCTGGTTGCCATGACAACCACAGACATATTCTTTCCAAACTCTGTACATTTTGATAGTTCTTACCTGATACAAAGACTTTCCTGGCTTCCTTTCCAGTGTGGAGGCCCCAAAAGGGTCAACAGCTGCCACCCACTGTTGCCACACATTGTACATGCAGTATCTCATTGACCTTCCTGACTTCTAAGGGGAAGGTGTTATTTTGCCTCCATTTTACTGATGAGGAAACAGAGGATCAGAGAGTTGACTTAAGGTTACACGGATCTAGTGGGCTGGTTGGAACCAAAATCAGGTCTGTCTGATCTCAAAACCTTGTTCTTAACTATCCAAGCAATTTTAAAGCCAACCGAGAAGTCTTTGGTCTTTCTTTTGTTGTTTGTTATAGTGGAACTTCTGGATTACATGGTAGTTCTGATTTTAGTTCATATATATATGACTGTGCTAGATCTTAGTTGTGGCTTGTGGGATCTAGTTCCCTGATCAGGCATCGAACCGGGGCCCCCTGCGTTAGGAGGAAAGTCCTGAGAATTCTCTGGTCTTTTCCTTGCTTCTCCTGTCTCCATCTCACTCAGCCTACTTCCCCACCATGCTTTTTTCCATCCACCTTTTATCTGCATGATTTTAGAGGAGTGTGTTGAGCTGTTACTTTTAGCGACATGTTCCAGTTCCTCACAGCACCATTAAGCTGGCGGGGTACCTTCTGTCTGCAGGAGACAGAAACCACTCACCAATGTTGTATAGTTTCTTAAATTAATAAAAGTAATAATCGGATAAACTGGTTATTATAATTTATCCACATAAAGCAGAGCCATGTGCCTGAATTGTCAGTCGGGCCTCAAACCAGTAGAAAATAGGCAGCAATTACCAGAGGCAGTGAGCAGGGCGGCTGTAATCCCGTGGTCTTCAAATCAGGAGAAATAATGAATGCATCCAGAACACATCCATTTCAGCAAGTGCTGCATGGATTATAAAATTTATTACCAATAAAATTATTCATTTGTGCCCTATACCACACTTAATGCACCTGAAGTGAGAAATTAGAAGTGTGTTTAATTCTGGGGATGGAAGAAAATACAAGTGCAGCAAATTTGCAGTCAGGAGAAAGTTAATGCCTGGCAAAAAGGATTCAATTTAGCTATTGCTATTATGTTGGAGGAGAACAGGTTGGTTTTTCTTTTTTATTATAAAAACATACAGATTCACTTGAACCCCTGGTTTTAGTATTGCATTCAAAGACTATTTAAAGAGAAATTATGAGTTAGGGGGAACAGACATTCATGGTTAATCTGTGCATGCAATCTTTCTCTGTCCACATGTATAGATAAATGCATGTATGCATATATTTTGTAGATATACATACGTGTGTGTGTGTGTGTGTGCTCAGTCTTTCAGTTGTCTCTGACTCTTTGTGACCCCATGGACCATAGCCTGCCAGGCTCCTCTGTCCATAGGATTTCCCAGGCAAGAATACTGGAGTGTCACCATTTCCTTCTCCAGGAGATCTTCCCGAGCCAGGGAACGAACCCTTGTCTCTTGTATCTCCTGCATTGGCAGGTGGATTCTTTACCACTAGTGCCACCTGGGAAGCCCATATATGTATATCTATCCAAAGATATACGTATACATGTGTGAAGTCAAAGTTGCTCAGTCGTGTCCGACTCTTTTTGACCCTATGGTTTATACAGCCTATGGAATTCTCCAGGCCAGAATACTGGAGTGGGTAGCTGTCCCCTTCTCCAGGGGATCTTCCCAACCCAGTGATCAAACCCAGGTCTTCTGCTTTGCAGGTGGATTCTTTACTAGCTAAGCCACCAGGGAAGCCCAAGAATACTGGGGTGGGTAGCCTATCCCTTCTCCAGCAGTTCTTCCCAACCCAGGAATTGAACTGGGGTCTCCTGCATTGCAGGCAGATTCTTTACCAGCTGAGCTACCAGGGAAGCCCGTCTATGTATTTATCTCCATCCATCCATTCATCTATTTATCCATCCATCTATATACACAGTAATGGAATATACTAATAAATATTTAATAATGAGCTGTCTGGAAGAAAAGGAATTGTGTTCGCCAATTTCTGTGGTATAAATGCTCCCACCAATCTGACTTCACTGAACATGGGGTTGGGAAGAGAAGCACATGATCTGCTCTCAGGAGCTAATATGAGCTGGCTCCAGCACAGCACTGGTTTATATACCTGCATATACAGATCTATGGTTTAAGGGGACAAAAGAGACATAAAACATATCCATCAGTTTGGCCCTGAGTATCATCTGTGTGTTTTTCCAAACCATCAGCCTCCTTGGGTGAACTTACAATATATTTTATGCAAGTAAAGAGCAGCCCTCCTCCCTTAGAAACGTGGTGACTTATTTACATTAGGTTCCAAGTGCAAAAGGAGAAAGGAGAGACAGAAAAGAAGAGGTGGAGGGGGGCAGACTCTGGGCTTGGCCTCCCCTTGCGTCAGCAGCATTGGTTTGTCTTCAGCGCGCTCTGTGGACTTGCCTCGGTTTTTATCCAGCCATTGTTCTTTTTTACACTGGGTTTGCACACTGTGGCGCGTCTGGGGAATTTCATTAGTTGGAATATACGTGCAAAGAGTTCCGTTCCACTTTCATAAGGTCCCTGGACGGCTTGGACGAGGCCTCCAGGCCCCATGGTAGAGCCGGCACCGCATTCATATTCCTTCCCATCACCACACACATGATAGCGCAGAGCCCAGACCAATCGAAAACTTGACAGTAAGCCTTTTGATTTTGCGGGGAAACCTTCATCACGCTGCGAGAGGGAAGGGAATATAGCCCAAACTGGACTTCATACTGTGGCAAGCTTGAAATCCCAGCCCCACCGCAGAGCCGGCTGATTGGAATAGTTGGAAACTGTATCCAGGAATTCGGCTGCAAGAACTTGGCTCACAGCAACTTCTGCCTTTTTGAAAGAAAAATTGTCAACTGGGGAAGCCACTTGGGGCCTGGGTTTAATCTGTCCAGGCAGTAGAGATTCACGGCAGTGATTGGCCAAGTTTTCCTAAAATGTTTAGAGCTCCTGCCTACGCGGGGACCCTGGTGGGGGGAGAAGCAGGCTTGACGCTCTGTGTCAGCACTGTCAGAACCATGGCGTTTGTCCCCGGCTACGACCCTATTGCTATTTTGCTAATCGCCAACCTGCTGCTTGTGAGATAGCCGAGTTGGAGGTGCAGACAGAGCCACCCAGAGTACACGTTCTCTTTGGTACCCCCATCCCAAGGCTGTGATGGGGTAGTATTTTTCTGAGTACAGCTTTCACCCTGGCAACTTCACCATGACGTTTGAGGGGTGGGGAAAGGGTCAAAGAGAGACTGGCGATGAAGCTATGGTCATTCACTTGTAAATTACATTCAGAGACACGGTCTCTACTCCAGGGGAAGGTCCATGGGTGCCTTGATTTCACCCATCTTTGTAGGAAGATGTTAGTGAATGAGGGACCTACTATGAAATACTCGTGAAATTCCAGGGGCTTTGGTGTCATTGCCCAGGAATGCTCCGCTGGTCCTGATACCAGAGATCTCGTTCATGTGCACAAATGCTGGACCTTGACAAAGGTCAGCGGCGCCAGGAGTCAAGGTCTGCCATCGTGGGATAACATATCACTGTCAACCTTTTTTTCCTCTACCAGGATGTGAAGTCCTAGTCTCTTACGCGGGGTAAGAGGAAGCCCTTGGGGGAGAGAGAAGCTGGTGAGGGTGAGATGTGACTGATGAGAGAATGTCTGCAGACAGAAGCTAATGATGAGGTGGGCTGGGACCTCTCTGGAAGGTCAGGGGAGTCTCTAGCCATCTGACCTGGGCTGATGCTCCTGCTCCTCTTACCTCATCACCAGCGAAGGCTTTCTTTATTCTTGTTTCCCATGCTCTGTTCCCATCCCCTGGTCCCTGAACTCAGAAACTCCTTCCCCGACTGGCCTAGCTTTTCCAGGTGACCTAACACAGTACCCAGTGGGGAAGCGCAAAGCAGGAAGTGGAAAGCCCCGGGTGGAGTCCTTTCTTGTGATGAGGCTGTAGGGCAGGTCACAGGCCTCTCTGGCCTGGGCTCAGTTTCCTTATCCGTGAGACGGGCAGCACCCCCACCCCAGGCACGCACCTGCCTCCCAGGGTGGCTGCGAGGGGCCGAAGGATGATGGAAAGTGGAGGAGGTGCTCAGTCCTCCAGAATTATCCATCCTGGGGGCGGCCTTGGCTGGGAGTGGGTTCTCCGGGCTCCCAAGGAGCTCAGGACCTGTTTCCTCCTTGGACAGTCCATGCCCCCGAGACCCACTTTCCAAGTGGTCATGACAGCCTCTGCCAAGCCTCGCCAAGTGGGTCCCCCTTCCTCACTCCCGGGTACACCTTGGTGCCTCCTGATGCCAAGACGATTCAGGGAGGAGCGGGAACCTAGTAATTTCTCAGCTGGAGAGCGTTGTAAAAATAAATGTCTTCTTGGAGGTTGAAAGGTTGTCAAATACACACTGAGCCCAATTGGGTCCTCAAAATGTGCAGTTCCTGCTGATTTTCATGGAAGATGTGGATGTGGGGTGGTCTCTGTGTGTGTGTGTGTGTGTGTGTGAACCCACAGGCAAACTTGGGCAAATGATAACTTTTGTGATGTGTAGATATGCATGTATGCCCGAATCTGATAGATCCACTGTTGAGCAAAGGAATACTGTCCCCTCCACCTTGGGAAGTGTTCCCTGGTCCCCATCTGGGATCCCTTGCTCTCATCCGGGATCAGCCAAGTTGGGATGGGACCCCAGAGTGAGACCAGCCCGGTGCAATGACCGTGAACCTGAGTGTGCCATGAGACTTTCTCCCCTCGCCGAGTGAACATCGCAACACTAGTTAATACTTCTAGGGTGCCCATGAACCAAGCACAGCTTAAATGCTATACACACGTTAACTCATTCTAGTTGTGAGCTCCAAGTGCGGTGCAGCCATGGGCTTTGTCTCTCCGAGGTCCATCCAAGAGCCCACGTTCTAAGCACTCAAGTTCCGAGTGGGGCGCAGGGCTCGGAACTGATTTCAGGAACAGTTCTTGCTTCCAACTACGGAAGGCAAACCGAGATCAGAGCCCCTCATCCTGCAAAGTGACCCTGTGTGACTCTGGTCCTGGCTGACCCATTCCCTTTCTCTGTGACCGGACACACACCCACCCAATCCCCTCTCTGGGATGTCTCCCCATTTAAGTGAGGATTGGCCCCTCTACTGCTTTGGGCCTCCGAGATTCCCAGAGCTGGGACCCTTCTCTCAAAGTAAGCATCCAGCCCTTGGCTTAGCTCGTTGTAGGGTGGCCCCGTCTGGGTGGTCGTGAAGAGCTGGTGCTGAGGGAAGCTTCAGGGTGGCACATCCTCCCTTCTGGCCGTTCCCTGAAACTCCTGCTTGCGGCCTCCATTTGTCTGGTGGTTGGAGAGGAGGCCTCTGACTCCCGTGTGTCCCTTCTGGGACATTAGGCCCCCGCATCTTGGTGAATCCAGTTTCTTTGGAAGGACTAGGTGCCCACTGCACCACCACATCGCCTTATAGCTCCCCTGGCCCTGAAAGAGAGATGCCCCCCCACTGCCTTGAGGTTAATGGACATCTCATTCCATCCTCTGGTCCAGCCTCTGGCCATGCTGCCCTTTGACATCCTGGCTTGTGTCCCCACTGCCAGATGATGGTGTCAGGGCGCTGTCTGCCCAGCCCTGGGGTTCCCCCCAGCCCACCGACCTCTCCACGGTCTCCGATTGTTTATGCAGCTAAGACAGCCAACCCGGGGAGGAGGAGCAGGCGCTGGGCTGCAGCGTCTGGCCCGCTCCTCCTGCCAGGCGCTCATTTGTATGCAGAAGGGATTAGGCGGAATTTACCATGGCCTCGCCCTGGGGAGCTGCTCGCGCCCTAGGAAGACTCTCCGAAGGCGGCGTGCAGTTGGTAAGATTAGAACAGGCCCTTCTGCCGCCGCGCACGCCCTGGTCACTCTCCAGGCCGCCAACATCGAAATCATTTTCATTTATAACCTTTTTGATCATCCAGCCTCAAAGAGGGCCCACCTTGTGTGACAGCGGGCACCAAAATGGCCCAATTATTTGGAAGAGGAGGGAGCCGCTGCAAACAGTCAGATGTGAGAGACAGGGCACTTGATCTGGGCTCATGGCTTTTTTCCTGCCTTCTCCCACCAATATTTTTACAGCTGTTGACATATATTGAGTTACATGTGCCTGGCCTAGATCCCCGCGGTACTGTTTCAAAGATCTGTTCACCATAAACTGTGCTGTTCCCAAGTAAATGACTGACTTCAAGAAAGCACAGTAGTTTAAATGTTACTATAAATACAGGAGCTAAGACATTTTAATTATAATTTTTGAGTTATACAGTGTTCTGTAAGTACACCAGGCATTTACAAAAGAATTTGTGTGGAACTCCAAGACTGTGCTCTCTTGTGGATAAAGAAGTAACTGCAGGTGGTTAATTCTGCAGCCTGTGTGACCAGACTTGTTTACTTATGTCCAGGAGCGGGGGAGGGAGGCTGGAGTCCTTGAAAGTCTCAGTTTGGGATGTTGGAGTCAATTGCACATGTAGTTATTGAGCCCCTCTAGGTGCAAGAGTGCTGAGTTGAGGGCCAGGGGGGGCCTTGGAGTTGATGGGGCAAAATCTCCCCTCTCCCATTTGTAATCCCTTGGAAGAGGACAGCCGGCACATCAATTGAGAGAGATGCTAGGAGAGAAAGATGTGTGTGGGGCACTGAGAAGGAGCATTTGAGTCTGTCCTGGGGAAGAGGAGGGCTTTGGGGAAGGGGTATCACTTCTGCTGTGTCTTGAAAGGTGAGAAGAGCCACAGGGAATATTTATTTGTTTAATTTTTTTGGAGTTTTTTTTTAAAAAATTAGTTTATTTTAATTGGAGGCTAATTACAGTATTTTAGTGGTTTTTGCCATGCATTGACATGAATCAGCCATGGGTGTACATGTGTTCCCCATCTTGAGCCCCCCTCCCACCTCCCTTCCCATCCCCTCCCTCAGGGTCATCCCAGTGCACCAGCCCTGAGCACTCCACAGGGAATATTTAGAAATGAGCAAACCTCCAGTCAGTCTTCAGTTTGAATGTTCTGAGCAAGGTGGGCTGACTGCCCCACCCCTGTGGGTGGCTTGCTTTCTCCTGAATGCTCTCGAAGTCCCCGACCCCCCACAACTAGAAAGCTTCCAGGGGCAGGGAAATGCCAATGGTCTGGTGGGCTTGAAAACTCAGCCCTTAGGTGGGATGGGTGAAGATGATTCCTACGTGAGATGAGAGGGAAGCCAGCCTGTGGCTCTCAGGTTGTTGAAGTTTGGATGGGAGCAGTCTCCTGGGTCATCTTGTTTATTTTCTTGTGATGAGGCATCGGGTTAAAGGAAGGAAGCAGACCTGGCCTGGTGCATGACTGGTGTCCATCTGCCATCCACCCCCATTCCATCCATCCATTCATCTGTTTCTCCACCATCCATACATCCATCCACCCACCATCTATCTACCTATCTATTTACCTATACATTTATCTATCCATCAGTGTACTCATTCAGCTTCCATCTATCATCCACTCATATGTCTGTCCGTCTGCCTACCATCTAGTTAACTATTCATCTGTCCATCCACCATCTATCCATCCACATGTCCATTTATAATCTATGAGATGTTATAGTGTAGGAGTTAAAAGTAGGGGTTCTCTTAAATTCAAATCCTGCAGCTATCACTTGTTAGCATAACGTCCTTGGGCGAGCTACTTAACCTGTGAGTTAATCCTTTCCATTTGCAAAGTGGAGGAAGATAACAAATGATAGTAAAAGCACATTGCTAAAATTAAATGAGATAGTACATGCAAAATGCTTGGCATGGGACCTGGAAAACAGGAAGAACTCAGTAAATACAGGTTTTGCTTACGGAGCGACACCTGTGAGTCTGATTCTGCCTGAACTCCTTAAGAGCTCCCGGCATAGGCTGGAGAGTTTCCTCCTGGGAATAAGAGGCTTCTGCCTCATAGCAAGGGCTGGGATTCCAGCTAGAGGGGCCTCTGATTTGGGCAGTAAGGACTATTATGAAATGGCCAGTGTATTTTGTTTTTATTGCTGTTTTTAGGGGAAATTCTTGCCTCATATATCTGCCTCTGCCCTGTTTTTAATGTAAGCATGTTCGCCTTGTGTCCATGAGGTCCCTTATAATTTTTTAAACAATTAAATATGAAAGAAACATGAAAACACCAAAGAAAATAAAACTCCTATTGAAGTTTCTAAGACCCCAATTACCATCTTGCTATACTGTGCTAAGTCACTTCAGTTGTATCCAATTCTTTGTGACCCCATGGACTGCAGCCCACCAGGCTCCTCTGTCCATGGGATTCTCCAGGCAAGAATACTGGGGTGGGTTGCCACGCTCTCCTCCAGGGGATCTTCCTGACCCAGGGATGGAACCCCTGTCTCTTACGCCTCCTGTATTGGCAGGCGGGCTCTTTACCATTAGTGCCACCTGGAAGCCCTTATAGAGACAGCAATAAAAAAGAGAAGAGGTCATTGTTTTGAGGGGGGACCTGGAAGCCCAGAATGGGAATGAGCACTGGAGGTGGGGGCCAGTCACTGGAGGGTTTGGGGGTCCTTCCTGCTTCCAAGACGGGATGGAGGCATCACTTTCCTGTCGCTGGTTTGGTTCACGTCCTTGGTTCAGTCCCATTACTTTTGGGGGGCTTCAGAGTCCTAACAAATGGGGAATCTTTCTCTTCATTTTGTCAGCATCACTCAGGAAAAAAAAAAAATGGAAGCACTTTGTAATCTGGAGAGCCCTGTACCGATGAATGACAGTATTTTATGAAAAAAACCTAACACTCTCAGCTGATCTACTCAGAGTGATTGTGGTTAAGAAATACATCTAACATGGTAATGTGGTAATGCCTGATAATTGTTTATATTTGTAATACTGATCCTAATATGGAAGCTGTATCGAGACTCAGTATTGTGCCAGACCCCAAGGTACCACATCCAACCCTTACAACACCCCCATGAGGCAAGGTTAGTGTTGTTACCGTCATCTTCCAGGGTGGGGCTGGGATTTAACCCAGTTTCTCTGTCTTCAGAGCCAGTGCCCTTTCTGTTGGGTCTTAATGTTTCCTAAAGCACGTTTGATTTTTTTTAAAATTAATTTTTGACCTCGTAACAATCCCAGGAGAAAGATGGGACCACTATTTTCTGCCCATTTTATAGCTCGGATTAGACCTGGCGTCCCAGGCTAAACTTCTCTGTTCTCGTCTCCTCCATATGCGCTGGTTTCCAGGACTGAGCGGGCCCAGGAGTGATCGGGGAAGTGAGCTTCTCCTGCATCCTTCTCCCCTCTGCAAGGGGTCACAGGAAGCCCTTGGGGGGCACCGCGGGTTTCTCTTTGCCTGGTGGCCTCTCGGCCCTGCGTGAGAGCCTGCCAGGCGCCGTCCGTCACCTGGGATGTCGAGTGCAGCTTTTGCATCTTGCTTCCTGCCCTTCCAGAATGACAGCCTTGCACTTGTCCCTTTGGTTTTTAGCCAGAAAGCCGAAAGTGTGTCTTCTCAAATGCAGACTGACGTGCTTCTTTTACAAATTCTTGGGCATTACTATTGATTTTTGGCTGAGGATTTCGAAATCCTATCTCTAGGACTCAGGAGATTTCCCTGCTGCAGTAATAATGCATTGTCATTCTTAATATCTCCAATCTCTGACACAATATTCATATCAAGCTGCCCAGGAGTGGCGTCAGCACCGCCTCGGGGTTGGCGCCGGGCCCGGTGGGGCCGGCTGCGGGGCCGCCCCGTCCCCCAGGTTGGCCGCCCACCAGGAGACCGCACCTGGCTCACCCCGTCTGAAGGCGCCCGAGACTGTGTCCTGGGGTCCCCGAGGGAGCGAGTGCTTGAATTCCGCCTCCTTCATTGCTCAGCGTTCTCTGGCGCCCAGAGAGGGGCGGGACCTGGCCCAAGGTCACACAGGGGTTAGTCGGGGGCGGGGCGGGCTGGAACCCCAGTCTCCTTTGCCGTCCCAGCACCTGGTAGTTCAGGGGTCGCAAAACCAAGTGACACAGCTGGGTGTGTGAGAGAGTGGGGGCGCCCGTGACCCCGCAGAGTCCAGCCTTTCCGTTGTTGTCCAGGGAAATTGCATCTTGTGGAGCCCAGATGTCCCGAGTTTTCAAGAGAAACCAACACTCCAGATTTTCATAACATTTTCAAACATTTCTTTTTTTTTTTTTAATGTTAGCAACTAATTACAAAAATCTCCCGCATAATATGACCCCTGAAAGAGAACAGAGCCACTGCTGTGGGCTGAGGGTGATACTGACCATGCCTGTGTGCCCTGGCCAAAGCTAGAGGTCACTTTGTCCATCCACCTGCCCCAGCACCTCCCTTCCGGCTGCCCCAGAATCGGGGGTCCACCTGCCTGTCTTCAAGCCGCACCCCCCTCCCCAACCCACGTGAGCTTCTCATGCTCCCTAGGGTCTCCTCGCCCTGCCAGTGGAGAAAGTGTCGGCTTTTCCTAACCTATTCTGCTGTCTGGATTCCAGCTCAGGTGCGCGCTGTGTGTTTTGAAGTGTGTGCAGGCCTGACCCCAGCCCTCAGGCCTGACTGTCCTTTGTCCTCATGCTGCTAAGAAGACAGAGCTACCAGCTCGGCCTGCAGGACTTGCCGGGCGAGTCGCTGAATAGGTTCCCACTGAGGGATTGTTTTTCTAGTTCTTGGAATTGATGCTGCTTAGACCATAAAAATAAAAAGACCGTGTCCTCAATACTGAGAGTGTGTCTTGTGAATAAGCTGATGTGCGGGGCAGCGGATAGAGTTGTACTCTGAGATGCAGCTGGCCAAAGGGACTGATGTCGCTGGGGTTGGAGGAAGGGAGAGGCTCTAGGAACTTTGGGGTGGGAAAGTTGATGGCCGGACTTTGGAACTGGGATTGCTGAAGATCCGCAAAAGTTGGAGCAGCCAAAACTGTTTTCTGAGTTGTGGAATCACTTTACCACAATGATAGGAAGCTGTGAGCAGGAAGAAGGACTGAACCACGCCTCTGGCCCGTTTTCCGGCCTGAGGGCCTTCCCTTGGGGACCCACTCGGAAATGGGACACCATGATGCCAAGGGAGAGTCAGGCCCTGGAGAGATTATGCTGGTTTTGCCTGTGGTCCTGCAAGGATCACCTTGCTCCCTCTTCCCTCTGTGTCTGTAGCCCTATAGCCAGCTCTCCCACATACATAGCCAGGAAGGCTTCCTGTAGGAGGCAGCAGAAGGAACACTACCCCTGGTGGAGGACACCGGTGGGCCAGGCAGGGTGCCAGCTCTCTCTGTGGATTATCACCTGACACTTCCCTTCCGGCTGGGGGCCAGTGGGTTGTCACCTTCAAGGGTAGACCCATTGGGTCAGCTCTGCCCCCGAATTGTTGACTGAATGACCTGGGAGCCCCTCTTGGGGGCCTGTCCTCTCCCTGCCTCCTTGTTGTCCCCTCTGTTTCACCACATACATACACAGTGCTCTCTCTGTCTCCAGCTAAGAACAGGGATCTGACAGGCCCAGAGCCTTCTTGTCTTCACTGTGGCCAGAAGTGGGTGCTGGGGAGCCCAGGAAGGGCTTGGGATGATGTGGACTTCACAGTGTTTGGTGGAAAGAGGGCTGGAGGCCTGGGCTTCACTTCTGATGGGGTCACAAACCTGTGTGCCTCGGGCAAAATGGGTTTCCTTCTCTGAGCCTCAGCTTTCCTTCAGTAAAATGAGGGAGTTGAAACAGCCACTGTTTTTCAAATGGTCAGCTGCAACCTCTTAGCAAATCATGGAGTCAACTTGGATGGTCACAGCCAACAAAATAAAAGAGGAACTAGACAGAGCAGAGTCCAGCAGCAGAACAGAATAGAAAGAAAGGGAAGGAAAGGAGAGGAAGGAGGAAAAGCAAAAGGAAAGAAACTGCCAGGGTACATCACATTTAGTGAGCTTAAGTGGATTTTCATTAATGGGGGGCAGCGATTCCGTGTATATGTTAGTGTGTGACTAGGTCATGGGATATATAGTTCTTGCTGTGCGTTGCAGTTTACAAATTTGAAACACAGGTCAGATGACCTACAAACATTCTTCTAAACCTTGTGTTTTGTAAGCGAGGTTCGCTAGTTGAGCTGATCTTGGGCAAGTTCTGTAATCTCTCCAGGATTCAGTGGCTGTATCTGTAAAATGGGACTAATTCAGTCCCCAGCGCAGTGGTTAGGAGGATTAGATGAGGTAATCATGGGAAGTGTTCAGCCCGTGATCACAGGATCTATGCTCCATGCCAGCTCCGTGCCGGCTATTGATGCTCCAGCCAAGCTTACATTCTTAGACACAGAAAGGAGATGAGGGCTGCTCCTCTGCCAGTCTCTGGAGGGCAGAGAGTCTTCACGGTCAGCAGAGGCCAAGGACAGTGCCCGGGAGCCGCAGCTGATGCAGGGTTGACCAGAAGTCCTTGCCCCAGAGCGGAGCCCCGAGCCTGCCTGGGGGGTCCTTGGGCAGCACTGGACCCATTTGCCTGCATCACTGGGCAACCCGCTGGGGGGTAGGTGCCCAGAACCATGGCCTGCAGTCTTGGTATTTCCGTCTCATCTGCTGGTTGCAGCCTGTATGCCCCGGCTCCATTTGGAACTCTGTGAACTGGGCACAGTCTTCGCTATGACTATAACTACTTCCTTCTGCCATCACCACTGCCCCACCTTTTCTTAATGCAAGATGGTTCTGTGCAGAAGTACTAAAATTCAAAAAGAGAGAGAGAGACAGAGACAAGACAAGAAAAAGGAAGTAAAGAAAGTTGTAAAGGAAAGCGCCTGGTGAACCTGGTGCTGCAGTAAATAGGACTCAGAGCTGGAAGCCCAGCCTCCTACGAGGGCAGGAAGGGAAGGATGACAACAGAGGCTTTCTGGCGAGGGGACAGGAGTGTGGGCCCCAGAGGAGCAGAGGGAGGACCCTTAGGTCTTGGGGACCTTTGCCTGATTCAGGCTGGGTTTGCCTGCGGGAGGAGCAAGGTCATGGGTCCGAGGTCCGAGGCTTGGGGCTTCCAGGAGGCGGCTCTTCCTCTCTCTCTGCTCCGCCTCCCGCCTCTCCCTTCTCTTCCTCCCGAGGTGCAGATGGCCACATTTGCAGGTTAACTGGAACAGCTGGAGATGCATTATTAGTTTCCCGCTGCTCCTTCATATTTGCTTGGATTTTTTTTTTTTTAACGGCAACATAATTTACAACTAGTACACTGGTGTCAGGGCTGGCATGTTCTAAATCCGCATCAGATTTATGTAATGCCGTTGCTTATCAGTGAATGAAGTCATAATTATTGCTTTGTACCATTAAATAGCATAAATATATAAACTGTTATACAAATTGCCGCAAACGTTTCCTCTGGGGAGCTCTAGACCAAATTTTAATGTCGTGCATTTGTCTGGGATGGCAGTTTCTATGGTATATAATAATGTTGATAAATTTTACTGTAGCAAGTGACATTTTAAAGCATTAATTTTGGTGTTAAAAAAAAAATTCTGTAGAATGCTCAGACCCAACCGGGAGGTGCTCCGAGAACCAGCTGGTGAGGTCGTGGGATGGGTGGGGTTTTGCTTTAGGAGTGCATCAGGGGGACATGTGTCACCTCCCAGGGCCCCTCTCTGCATGAGATCACCCCCCTCCTCCTCTCTCAACTCCCGAAGGAAGGCCTCAGATACATTTTCCATGGCAAGGATGATAATTAATTTCAAAAAATTCAAATCGATTCATTTCTCCCTTCGATTTGAAGTGTGCAAGGGAAAGTAGAAGGAGGGCCTGCAAAACACACAATCGGTAGGGAGGGGCCGTGTCGTAACCTCCTTCCCAATTATGTAAATTCTGTGTGGGGTGAAAAAAAAATCCCCGTCCTAATTAGAGATGCAAAACCTGCCTCCAACGCCGGCGTTCAGATGCCAGGCATGCAGTCGCATCGCCTCTGAAAGCCATTATCATCAAGAGCGACTTTTGCCGAAAGCCCCAGGACAGCACCTGGCATTTACCTGGGCGCCCTTTGGAGAGCTGGCGGCCTGAAGGAGAACATCCCCCTCTGCCTTCAGGAGAGGCTGCGGGGACCAGAGAGTCTCTATCTGGCCCACCAGCCACTCCGGGGCTTACCCGGGGGAGACAGCGAGCAGGGTGCACATTTCTTGCTCCTCTGAACCCCCGGCCCTGGGAAATTGGAACGTTTTCTGAGAATCTTTGTCACCACTGTGAGTTTCCAGGTTGCATTTTCTTTCTTCTCTTCCTGAGTCCTGTCTTGAGATTCTTGGAGTTCTCCGCTGGGCGTCCTCACTCTACTTGTGAACGTGACAGTCCTTCCCTTCGCTGTCCTTTGGAATGTGCTGGGGTCACACGGCCTGGCTGCTTTGTCTTGGGTGGGGAGATGAGTGGCTGATTCTGGCCAGAGAGCTGTGAGTGGAGGTGCCTGGCTCCGCTGCCAGGCCAGAGCCTTGCCCTGCCAGGGTGAGACCCTCCAACGTTCCCTCTTTCCTCGGGGTACGGGGACTCTCAGTGTCAGAAGCAAAGCTGCTTCTTGTCTTGTCTCGCAGTGCCCAAGTGATTTCTATGAGAAGAACCCCCTGCAATGGACATGAAGGGCAAACGAGAACTAAACCTCTGTGGTTTGCAGCCCTTGTGATATGAGGGGTTGTTTGTTACTAGGCATTTCTTATCCTGTCCTGACTGATACAGGTCTCCCCTGGGGCTCCCAAACTTGATGATTTGCTTTAGGGTGCTGGGAGTGCTGGAAAGCTGGTTGATTTTTTTTCCTGGAAAGAATATCAAATAAAGATACAGCTATGTGCCCACTATTGGCTGTGAGGAAACTGAGGCTCAGAGAACTTAGATGACTTCCCTAAGGTCACACAGCTTGTCGGCATCGGGCATTCATGCCTCAGATATGCTCCTTCCTTCCTCAGGCTTTGCTTTTGAAGAATGAATGCTCTTTAACAGGGCCTTCGGGATCAGGCCAGTAATGGTGGGGCTCTGGAGTATGAACCAATAGGGACTGATGGGGACTACAAAGAATGTTCTCAAAGCATTAAAATTCAGCTTTTTGCCTATCAGTTTTGGCATTTCAGTCTCTGCCTCCTAATGACATCTCAGACTTCCAAGGTCACTTTCTCTGGCTGCTACCGTGTGTTCACTCTGAGTGTCTCTTTCTGATGTCGTGCTCTCGAGTCTGAATCTTGAACTTCTTAGTGAAAGTCTCACTTGCTTATTCATTTGTATCCTGCAACTGCCTGATTAAGTCCTCTACAGTTAGGATGGGGACTGGCCCCAGCCTCCTAGTACTCTAGACCCGGAGGGACTTTATGAGTAATCTGATTCCACCTTCTTTCACAGAGGAGGACGCTGAGCTCAGAGAGGGAAAGCAACTTACTACCCAAGGACACACTGCTGGTAGTTTCTTCATGAAAGAGTCACTGTTTGGAAGTGGAGGAAGTCACGGCTGGAGTGGATGTAGGGGGTTTTTGGAAACAGAATGGAGAATAGCCAGGAGGGAAGCAAATGTGATCTCCCTAAAAACAGGTTAACTGGGACTTCCCTGGTGGTCCAGTGGCTAGGACTCCGTGTTCCCAATGCAGGGGGCCCAGTTTCCATCCCCGGTCAGGGAGCTAGATCCCACATGCCACAACTAAGAGTTCGCATGCCATCTGGCACAACCAAAAAATTAAAAAATATTTTTTAAAAATGTTAACTTTTTTTCTTCAGAAGACATTCACTGTAGACTTACTATGTGCTGAGCAGGTGCTTGATCATTTGAAATAATCTTCGTGAAAAGATGAATAATAATCTTGATAGGTTTGATAATTTAAATCTCCTTGCAGATAGTTCAGTTCTTACCACGCTTAGGGTCCCAACCTCAGGCCCTAGGCTTTGGCCATAACAGAAATTAAGCACCGAATTTAATTGCCTTTATCCCTCTTCTACCAATGGTAATAATTAATAATGGTAAGAATGTTAGTGCAGCCCAGGGGGTTAAGAGCACACTTCAGGGCTGAAATGCCTGGGCTGTGTCACTTACTGTTACCTCCTCTTACAGATCTTATCCACATATCCTGCATGGAGTGTGGTTAGCATAATGCCTGGCACACAGTCAGCCCTTAGTAAATATTAATATTTCTTAGGCCTCCTGTTCCATCTGGGAGCTGAAGCGACTAGGGCTCGGTGAACCCAGCCATGGCCAGTGTCTGTGCGGGCTTGCCTGGGCTACAGGACTGCAACACAGCACGGGCAAATCCATTCTGCCCACTCCCAGTGTGCCATGGAGAAGAATTTTGCACCCCAAACTGCAACAATTGCCATTTAAAGCAGCCATGTCTGCTCACAGGCGACTTCGGAGAATCGTTTCAGCCTGAGCTATTGCTCCAGCTGTGGCTGCTCGTCTCAAGGGACCAGAGGCCGTGAGTGGGTGGAGTGAGGGAGGGTCCCTCTGGCTGGAGCAGGGTGGGCCAAGCTGGGATGATGCCTGTGTAGTTCATTCAGTACCAGTTTCCTTATCTGTAAAATGGAAAGTGCGCCACAGGGCCCCTGCCCGTCCCCTGGCATGCCCTGCCTGCTTCTGCATCTTCAGCACCTGTTCCTGCAAGGCACCCTCTTCAGCAAAGAAGTCTTTCATTCATTTCCTCACTCACTCATTCAGCAGGAAGCTAGTGAGCCCCTAACCATGCCCGACACCTGCTGAGGTCATGCTCACCTCTCACAGAAGGAATCTCTTCTCTCTTGATGTGGCCCCTGCTCTCATCCCCAATATTTCATCCGTCCTTCCTCAGAAGCTGACCTTCCTGCCTGGTTCTGTGCACACCTGGCTGATCTCCCTCCCTATGTAGACAAGACTTTACAAAAAAAAGCTTTATCAAGATACAGTGTACATCCAGGAAAATGCACAAACTGTAAATGTACGGCTTGAGGAATTTCTGGAAACGGAACACAACTAGACCAAGGAGGAGGACCTGTGCTGGCCCTCCAGTGGCTCCCGTGTGCCCCCTTCCAGCCCTGCCTCCCCGAAAGAGCAAGCACTGCCCTCACCTCCAGACCCTTAGAGCGACTGTGTCACTGAGGCCCTGCAAAGGCGGGGTGTGTGTCCTTGTGCCCCCTGGCCTGCCAGCGTAGTACCCGGCATTGCAGAATAAACAAATCGACGGATAGACCCAGTGGTGCAGAGGTGAGGATAGTGATGATATGACTGTAATAATGGCCAACAGTTGTGTTTTACCAGCCGCTTCTCATCAGCGCTTTACCGGCTGCCTTGTCCAGTCCTACCGAGATTCCAAGAGGTCAGTGACTCGCCCAAGGTCAGTGAGATGGTGAGTGGCGGTCACTGTGACCTGGGTCTGTCCAGCCCGAATCTGGAGCTGGCACTCAGAACCTCACTTCCTGCCTCTTTACAGCCCCGGGCAGTCCTTTCTCTGCTGGGCCAGCTGGACACAGGCTCAGCGGGCGACAGAGCCGCGTTGTCCTTGGCGAACGCGCCGCCGGTTGCTCACCGCCCCTGCCCACCCGCCGGGCGCCCCGTTCCTCCCGGGTGGCATGGAGCCTTCTGTGCGCCTCTCCAAAGGACAGGGCATATTTCTTCCCGAGCCTCTTAAGACCCAGCCCGCACTGGAGGGCTTCATCATTATGCAAATGAGCTGGATTGGCTCTGCTCCTGCCGAGGACTCGGGGGGCGGCAGAAGGACGGGGCTGCCTCCGGAGCGCGGGGTTGAGGCTCAGATTAGGCCAGTCGGTGGGTGGGGGGCAGGGAGGGTGGGTGTGGAGACAGAGATGGTGTCGAGGCTTTGCCACCCTGGGGAGGCCGGCGACACACTGTGGGGAGCGGGTTTCAGGCTGGGCGAGGCCCACCTTCCAGCCTTGCTGCCGAAGATGTGACCAAAGAAAGACATTCTTTTTGGATTTCCTCTTTGTGTTTTGAGCCCTTTTATGATTCATCAGTAAGTAAATATCAGCTGAGGGGTGATTTGTTTCTAACAAGCTTATAAAATACTGGCGTCGTTTGTGGGCTTATTGGAGTGCTGGTTATAAACACTCCCCCATGCCCACTCCTCTTTGTCAAATTAGCATTCAAAATACAAATATTGGATCTTTGGATCACTTTCTGCTGTCTCTTTGGAAGCTGGCGGGGTGGGAAGGGGCGGCCATAGGACCGTGGCCTCGGAAGAGGCGCGTTTAGAACTCCGAGGGTTGAGGGCTGAGGGGAGGCCCCTGCCAGACCCTCCGGAGGGTGGGGCGCAAGGCCCTGCGAGCCCAGCTGCTCCTCTCACCCTTCTCTTTGCCAAGTTTCCTCTGACCCGGCTCGTCCTGGTCCCCCGGAGCCTGTCATCCTCAATCTCACGGAGGGCGCAGATCTGGGCAGGCTGCATCTGGCCTGACAAGCCTTTGGAGCTGCCGCCTCCCCTGTGGGCCGAGCCCAGCCTAGACGCGGGCTGAGGCAGCCACGGCGAAGAATTGCTGACTGTTCGTGGGGGGCCGCCACACGCCACCTCCTCAGGAGAGGTCAGGAGCCCCCAGCATCTCTCACATACTTGGAACCTCACTTCCCGTCTTCCCACACCTCCTGGCTTCCGGTTTTGTGGTTGTGAGTCACACTGGGTAGATTGCCCTTACCTCTGAGGCCTGGAGGCTGCAACACACCTTTGGCCAGCTCACCTTTGGCCTGATGCGCTCTGTGGGGATGGAGGGGCGCTTACACCTGTCAAAGTGCCTGCACGGCCACGGGAAGGAGCTGGTGCTCCTGAGAGTCCAGGGGATGTGTGCCAAACTCTGCAGATGCCTCTGCAGCTCCATTCCCATTATACAGATGGGAAGACTGGGGCATGGATAGGTGACTTGCCAGGACCCCGTGGCAAAGTCTGGGCTTGGAAAGTGGCCTGCCTTCCCCACTTGACAGATCTTGGAGCCAAGCCTAGCTGAGAGAGTCTGATTCCCCCCCAGGGAGGTGGGGACCAGGTGGAGACCAGCAGGCAGTGAGAAGCTGCCTGACGAGGGTGGGGCTGCTGCCCTGCGTCCCTGCCTGAGGGAAGAAACCACAGAGCAGGACCTGAGTGGGGCCGTGGAAATCTCCGGTCCACCCTAGCTCATAAATGGGGACCCAGGGGCCAGAGAGGGCACGCTGTTATTGCCACCGTTGTCTTAATCATTAATCAGTATAGTTTAAAATTTTTTTAATTAAAGAAGCTTTTATTCTATTTATCACAAGAGCTGTCCATGCTTATTGCAGAAAAACTAGACTGACCCTCCGTATCTATGGGTTCCATGGATTCAGTCAACTGGGGATCAAAAATAACTCAGGGGAAAAAATCCAGAAGGCTCCAAAAAGCAAAACCTGAATGTGTCGGGCACCAGCAACTGTTAACGCTGACACATACACGGCCCCCCACAGGCGTGTGGGCGTCCTGCTTTTCTCAGCTCCGGACAAGGAGAAGGGAGCCATCGGAGGGAGGCTCGGACAGGCCAGGCAGTGTCCTGTTGGAGACATGCTCTTGATTTTGAGGCCAGAATTCAAGGTACTTTGCTAGACTCCGGCTAGTGGTTTCAGAATTGTCGTTATGTTGGGCCTCTGTATATTCAGGGTGTGATTAAAGGGTGAGGTGAGGGTGGAGATACGGGCTTTGGATTTCTTGCCTCTCCCCCAACTCCCAGATTCTGAGGTTAACGTTGTGAGTGGAATTAGGGCTATGGCCTTTGTTGTAGTGGGAGGTTCTGTATTGAGAGCTCGTTTGATTTGTGGGAACTGGAAATGGGTTCTGGAGGGGTGTGTGTGTGTGTCTCCAAGCCCGGTGGGGATGGAGGTGTCATCTTACCGGACCAAACCTTTCAATGGCAGGGGCACCCTTGTGTTCGCACACCGAGCCTCTGCCCTCTGGTGGAGTGGCTCTGGCATCCTGGGCGCTGGGTCGGTGGGGCTGTGATGCCACCTGTAAGGAAGATCCAGGGCTCTGGTACCGGCCTGCCGGGCCATGGGGCATCCGACTCCTGCTGGCTCCTCCAGCTACGGAGGCTGCCAACCATCTGTCTCCCTTAGAGCTCCTCTGCCCCCATCCCAGGGGTCCTCTTTAGGACTCGATTGGGGTGTTTTCAGGGTTTCTGGGTGACTGCATCATCACACACGCCAGGTCCCTTTACCAGACCTCCCAAGCTCCTCACCCCTAAGCCAACCTGGAGGCCCCAGAGAGTCTCACTGACCTGTAAGCCCAGTGCCTCACCCAGCACCTGACACAGTCAACAATAGCGATGGTGGTGGTAATAATAATGATAACACTGGCGCTTTGAGGCCCGTTCACCGTGATAACAGCCCAGTGAGGCCAGTACTATGACGATCCCCCTTTCACAGGTGGGATGACAGTGGCTCTGGGACGTTCGGTCACTCATCCAAGTCCCCACAGCTGATGGGAGGCAGCCGGGGTGTTCGAACACTGACTCTGAAGCTAGACTTCTCTCTAGGTGCTGTGCTGGCTGAGTACACCGAGTCTGCAAGTGAGGACCGTGTCCAGCCCTGGGAACAGCACTTTTCTTAGGGTGGGGGTGGGGGTCAGAGGGCAGACTGGGTCCTGCTCTGTCACCATGAAGATACTTGGGGAACTGGATCCTAGGCACGTAGAGGACATCTGTGGGCCCAGGGCCATGTGTCTGAGCTCCTACGTCTGGGACAGCATTGGGCACTCGAACCCCCAGCCTGCAAGCTCCAGGGAGGGGTCCAGAGCCCTGGGGGCAGGGGCGGCGGGTACGAATCTATCAGCCAACCGAAGTGTTAGCATTAATCCAGCACCTGATGTTTGGCCCAATAGAAACAAGCAGACAAGTGAAAGAATTACTGTTTTCATCCACAGAGAATTTATTGGCCAGAACTTTGGGTTGCAAGTGACAGGAAGTCAAGTTAGCTTACGCAAAATGAATTTTTGGAAAGACCGTTTTTTATTTGACAAAACTATGGATGAGGTTTGGTCCAAGTGGAACCAGAGACTCAAATGCCAGCATAGACTTGCTCTTGGAAATTGTGGTTCGAAGGACAGAGACAAAGCACAAAATGTTTGAATAAAGGTGCAGAGTCAGAAATGAGCCAGGCCCCGAGGGTGAGGAGGCCCGTGAGGCAGAGGGGTGGGTGTGGCTGGAAATAGGGTGCTGGTTAGGTGGGCTGTCTCCTGGGCTGTTGATCTTTCCCTGGGAGAAAGGGAGCCACCGCATGCTCTCGAGGAAGGGGGTGAAGTGATGGCCGTCGAGCCTGGGGAGGGTTATCCGGTCAGCGTGTGTGGGGTGGGATCAAACTGGGAGAAGCATGGTGAGCTGGGGCAGGGGGCAGGGAGCAAAGGGTGAATTGCCAGGCGTTGATGTGCTTTTTTTCTTTTTTTACGAGGGTGTCTATGAAGCTGTCTTTTCCAAGAAGCAAAAAGGCTAGACGCCAGCCAGAGCCGTACGGAGGGGCGTTCTCCTGCCGAGGTGCGTGGGCCTCGGGCTGCCTGCCTCTCATCACGGCTTAATGGCAGCTGTTCCGCTTGCTGGGCCAGCGAGGAGAGTGCAGGGCTGCGTGGGGGCGGCCCCCACCCCCGCTCCCCAACCTCTCAGCAGCTTGCCTGCTTCCTCCGCCCACACAGGCTGCCCCCCACCCCGTCCCCTGCTCTTCTGATGAAGGGGCATCAGGCGCTGTCAGTTAGCTGCCCTCTGGGGCTTGGGGTGGTGGCTGGGATGGGAGCAGACCCCAGGCTTCGGAGGCCTGGCGGGCCGGGGAAGGCACGGCCAGGTGGTGGACAGAGGCAGATTGGCTGGCCTCTGGGAGCTGGGCCGTGGCTCGTAAGCTGCCTAAAGATGTTGGACCCCCATCTGGTCTTGGGGTGCTGGCCCCAAACCATCCCAGATGACTGTGTGGGAGCCTCAGCTCTGGGAGCTGAAGAAAGCCACGTTAATGTCAAATATGAGCCTGGAGGATCCAGTAGGCCTCGTTTAATCTCTGTCTGGGTCTGTTGGGGAGAGAAAGAAAGGCAGGGGTGCTGTGCTCCCCTCAGCAAAGTGCTATTTTGCTGTTGATGGTTGAAGAGAGAGAGTGGGGAGGAGAGTGGGCCAGAGGGAAGTCCCACCTAAGAGAACCAGGCCAGGCTGCGACTCCTGAGCTCAGCCATCTCCTCAGGCTTCTCAGCCCGACTGAAGACAGGACTGCTCCCCCAGCGTGGCTCACTGCTGGTGTGATACAGGAACACGTGACGAGGTGATGGACTGTCGATTTGAATGCAATTATTTATTCCACATGGCCTTTGAATGTCCAGTTTACATTTTACTCGGGTCACAACAAAAACCCGGTTCTTTGGGATGCCGCCTGTAGAAGCAGAGGCAGGAAACCACACAGCAGTCGGTTAAGGACTACCATCTTGAGCAGTCACTTCCTTCCCGAGCAGCAGGGCTGAGCCAGTGTGAAGGTGAGAAATCTCTGCATCGGGCATTCAGGTGTCCTCTGTTGACTGACATTCTGTGGCTTCCTGGGGAGACCCAGGGAGACGTAGGGTGCAGGGGGTGCGGGTTGCTCAGTGGTGCGATGCCAGATGGGCCTCTGATGAGCTAGTGACCGCTGGTTAGTGACCTGCCTCACAACCTATGGGTCCAAAGTTACCCACTTATCTGGGCTGTGCCCTTCAGGGAAACCTCGTGACTCTCTCTCCAAGTTTCCTGCATTCACTGTATTCTTATCGCAAACATTCCTGCATTCACTAGCTTCTTATCTGCCCCAGGGAACCTGACCCAGTGGAGGTTTAAGTTGGAAGGTCAGAGAAGTTCACACCTTGAGCATTTGCTATGCAGGGCAGTCCTAATAAACGCTGTCGGGCAAAAGGGACTGCATTCTTTACATTTGCGAATGCACACATCACAACTCAATAAATATTTATCAAGCTTCTGCTGTGTGCCACACGCTTTTGTCAGTTCTGGAATTACAGTGTCGAACAAGACAGAGAGCCCCTGCCCTCGTCCCGCTTGCTGTCTGCACAGCGCTGGTAGATGCTGGCTGACCACATGGCTTCTGAGCACTGGAACTGCAGAATTTAAATTTACTTGTGCCTAGTAACGGCTGTTTTAGACACCTCACATCTAGCAGATGCATACTTTTGAAAACTTTGCAATAGCCATCAGTCGTTATTTTCTACTCTTGTCTACTCTGCCTTTTTTTTCCCACCCAGGATGTTGCTGAGGATGAGAGATGCCTGGCTAATATGGTCAGAGGGGAGGAAGTGGTGAATTGCAGTTTCCAGGCTGAGCACTAGGTCTTCTTGCTTTATGTATGAGGAGCTGCAGGGGCAATTCCGTGTCTACCTGGATGGAAAACTTTTTTACAAATGGCGATACCTGCCTTCTGCATGGGTGCCCTGGGTTTGTGTGCACGTGTGTAGCTGTCTGGTTTTTTGACACATTGCTGTTCATTTTAAAAAATGATCTCGGTAGGGGAAAAAACAATGTCAGCTACAG
Source organism: Cervus canadensis (assembly GCF_019320065.1). Taxonomy (NCBI): domain Eukaryota; kingdom Metazoa; phylum Chordata; class Mammalia; order Artiodactyla; family Cervidae; genus Cervus; species Cervus canadensis. Next base: position 47,341,633 of record NC_057403.1, read on the forward strand.
AGGAAACCCTTGTTGTGGAAGCATGGGTAATTCATGTGTCCCTGGCAGGGTCGGTGACAATAAAGGTTTTGCAGCCTGCCTGTCACGTTAATTGTATGTTATTAGAGGCCATTAATCTGAGGATTATTAGCATGATGGATTTTTAAGCAGTTGCCTTGTTGTAGAAAACTTGAATCTGAAGATCAGGGATATACATCAATAGGTGTTTTGTGTGTTAAGAAGAATAAGCTATTTGTTTTTACCTAGTGGGTCCCCGGACAATGTAGCCGAATCTTCATTTTCTGAGCATCTTGGTCTTTCGCAGGTAGGGGCAGGGTGTGAGACGGGCCATGAAATGTCTTCACTGGTAGGATGTTTCAAGCACTTAAAGTCTCAAGTTCTAGAAGTTTGAATTCTTCAGAACTCCAAGAGTTCTCTCTCCCTTGAGTTCTTATTGGTCTGTGGTTGATTTAATCATTCACTGTTTTATTGGCTCTCTTTCCTTAAAGTGTCTTTCCCTGGTGGCTCAGAGAGTAAAAAGAATCTGCCTGCAGTGCAGGAGATCTGGGTTCAATCCCTTGGCCAGCAAGATCCCCTGGAGAAGGGGTTGGCTACCCACTCCAGCATTCTTGCCTGGACAATCCCATGGACAGAGGAGCCTGGCGGGCTACAGTCCATGGGTTCACAAATAGTCAGATACGAATGAGTGACTAACACTTTTCACTTCTTCACTTTTTTTTTCCTTAAAGTAACTGAGATCATCACCTCTGGTCTCTTGGAGTACCTATCCAGGGCCTGGTTGGTGACTTTTTTGCCAAAGAAGTTTGCAAGCAGAGACAGTTTACAAAGGTGGTGTGTTTTCTCATTAAACATCCAGGGCTGGGTTCCCTAGCAGCTTGAAAGCAGATCCTAGCCCTGGAAGGCACCTCCTTCCATCAAGGATATAGTCCAGCTGGGCCAGGCTCTGTCTGAGATTCTTGCTTGGAGCACTGGGGCCCTTGGGGAGCTCTCTGCTGGAGCCCAGCTATGAGGAAGGGCTGACCATTCCGTGGGGAGGGGGGTCACCTGAACCTGAGTCATGTCCTCGTCTCTGGCTCCGCTTTGATCTCCATAGATATCCCATTGAGTTTTACAACAGAGGAACTAGAAGAACCAGGAAGAAACTCTGGTAGCAGGAGCATTCGAGGGGTGGCGGGGTGAACTCCTAAGGCTGGAAGCAGAAAGTCACAGTGAGCCACAGTTGAACAGAAGAGTTTGAGTCTGAACACAGCTTTTGCAGTCACAAATATGGGGAGTGGTGTGGAGGCAGAAAAGGATAGAGACAAGGAAAATTGGCCCAGAGGCATTTTGTGAGTGGATGTAACATAGATTGCATACCTGCTACTTGCCAGGTGCTTAATGACAGAATGTGGTCCACTGGAGAAGGGAATGGCAAACCACTTCAGTATTCTTGCCTTGAGAACCCCATGAACAGTATGAGAAGGCAAAATGATAGGATACTGAAAGAGAAACTCCCCAGGTCGGTAGGTGCCCAATATGCTACTGGAGATCAACGGAGAAATAACTCCAGAAAGAATGAAAGGATGGAGCCAAAGCAAAAACAATGCCCAGTTGTGGATATGACTGGTGATAGAAGCAAGGTCCAATGCTGTAAAGAGCAATATTGCATAGGAACCTGGAATGTTAGGTCCATGAATCAAGGCAAATTGGAAGTGGTCAAACAGGAGATGGCAAGAGTGAACGTCGACATTCTAGGAATCAGCAAACTAAAATGTACTGGAATGGGTGAATTTAACTCAGATGACCGTTATATCTACTACTGTGGGCAGGAATCCCGTAGAAGAAATGGAGTAGCCATCATGGTCAACAAGAGAGTCCGAAATGCAGTACTTGGATGCAATCTCAAAAACGACAGAATGATCTCTGTTCATTTCCAAGGCAAACCATTCAATATCATGGTAATCAAGCCTATGCCCCAACCAGTAATGCCAAAGAAGCTGAAGTTGAACGGTTCTATGAAGACCTACAAGACCTTTTAGAAATACCACCCAAAAAAGATGTCCTTTTCATTATAGGGGACTGGAATGCAAAAGTAGGAAGTCAAGAAACACCTGGAGTAACAGGCAAATTTGGCCTTGGAGTACGGAATGAAGCAGGGCAAAGGTTAATTGAGTTTTGCCAAGAGAACGCACTGGTCATAGCAAACACCCTCTTCCAACAATACAAGAGAAGACTCTATACGTGGACATCACCAGATGGTCAACACCGAAATCAGATTGATTATATTCTTTGCAGCCAAAGATGGAGAAGCTCTATACAGTCACCAAAAACAAGACCGGCAGCTGACTGTGGCTCAGATCATGAACTCCTGATTGCCAAATTCAGACTTAAACTGAAGAGAGTAGGGGTAACCACTAGACCATTCAGGTATGACCTAAATCAAATCTCTTATGACTATACAGTGGAAGTGAGAAATAGATTTAAGGGACTAGATCTGATAGAGAGCCTGATAAACTATGGACAGAGTCATGGATGGTGACTGCAGCCATGAAATTAAAAGACTCTTACTCCTTGGAAGGAAAGTGATGACCAACCTAGATAGCATTTTAAAAGCAGAGACATTACTTTGCCAACAAAGGTCCGTCTGGTCAAGGCTATGGTTTTTCCAGTGGTCATGTATGGATGCGAGAGTTGGACTGTGAAGAATGCTGTGTGCTGAAAAATTGATGCTTTTGAACTGTGGTGTTGGAGAAGACTCTTGAGAGTCCCTTGGACTGCAAGGAGATCCAACCAGTCCATCCTAAAGCAGATCAGTCCTGGGTGTTCACTGGAAGGACTGATGCTGAAGCTGAAACTCCAATACTTTGGCCACCTCATGTGAAGAGTTGACTCATTGGAAAAGACCCTGATGCTTGGAGGGATTGGGGGCAGGAGGAGAAGGGGACGACAGAGGGTGAGATGGCTGGATGGCATCACCGACTCGATGGGCATGAGTCTGAGTAAACTCCGGGAGTTTGTGATGGACAGGGAGGCCTGGTGTGCTGCGATTCATGGGGTCGCAAAGAGTCGGACATGACTGAGCGACTGAACTGGACTGAATGGCTCTTTATAGATTCAGTGGAGGTGGATTCCTCGTCCCAGTGACCCTGGCAGAGGGCTTGTGTTACAGGACCCTGGGCATGGAGTTTCAGTGTCAAATTGAATGGGAAAGACCTATAGCAGTGATAGTAGGTAGCGCTGGCAGTGGTGTTTTAATCCTGCTCCTTCTTTAGTCTTTATAGCAGCCCTGTGAGGGAGGCAATTTTCTCCCCATTTCACAGATGAGGAAACTAAGGCCTGGAGGGAACGTGCTCAGCCCAGAGTCACCCTGTAGGTCTGATGGGAGCCAGGAATATCCTCCAAGCTGCCTGGTTTGCAACTGTGTTCCCCCTGTCCCAAAAGAAGAGCATCTTGACGAAACAAGGGTGGGTGAGAGGAAGTCAGCTCAAGTGTCCTGTCGGCTGTGATGGGAAATCTCAAGGGCAGTTTACCCAGAATCATGCTCAGGCTTATCTGACCCTGAGCTAAGATCCATCTGACCTGGCTCCTGGGAGCAGTCGGTCAGTGGAACCATCTGGAGTCTTCTGATATGAGCTTTGGAGGAGGAGAGAGTGAGTGAGCACTTGCAATGTGGGATAGCAGTGTCCTGGAGACGAGCCCTGGCCAGATGGCCGTCTTGCCACGGGAACCCTGGGGTGGGTGCACAGGCGACTGAGCCAGCCAGTCTGTCCGGGGCGTGGGCGAGGAGGGAGGGCCTGTAGCTGTCCCCCGCTCAGCCTATTTTCCCCAGACCCCATGTAGACACCCCCCCTAGGTGCAGAAAGCAATACACAACTACCCAGTATTCCTGTCTAGCCTTGAGGCCAGGAACAGGCCTCTTCTGACCCTGGAATAAAGCCAGGCAGCCTAGTGACCTAGCCAGGCTGAAATGACATGCCTGAGTAGCAGATGAGAGGAGAAATCTAGGAGTCCCACTCCTTTGGTGGACTTTTACTGGATGGCAAGAGGGTCCAACGCTTCCAGCGTGGATGACCTGCAGCGCTGGGGAGGGGGTAACCCTTTCCACCAGCGTCCGCCTGCCAGCACGTGGACAGAGGTTCCTTCTGCCAAGATGGGGAGTTCAGCCTCCCCTTTTTCTACCATCCGGTAGCCTCTGTTTGGACATGCCCCATCGGTTTATTGTGGCGTCAGCATCCTTGTTGAAGGGGGATGTTGGTGGGTACCTGGGTAAATAAGTATAAATAGTTTTCTTTCTGATATGTGACCGGATTATTTTCCAGTTGATTTCAAGCCTTGGCCCCAAGTGGCCCACAGATCAAAAAAAGATAAGGGTCAGTTACAAGGTTGAGCTCATTCTCGGTTGCCATGGCAACTGACCTCAGGCAACCCTCAGAGGACTACACCCAGCTCCCCAGGTGATATTTTTACTGTCCACGCCATCAATCCCAAGCCTTTCAAAACTCAGACTGCCTAATTGTCTAGGCTCTGTTTTGAAGAGGCGCCGGGTCCCCCGTGGGGCCCCGATTCAGACTGCCAGAGCTCATTTATAAGCCTTTCTGAAACACGAGGGACCGTGGGATGGGTCCCTCCTGGCCAGAGAGGCCTGGAAAGGTGCCCCTGAGGGGAGGAGAAAGGGCACAGCCCATCCTCCAGGATTAATTAAGAAAATGGGGGCCCAAAATGGGGGCAGTTGTGGCAAGGCATGCCTTCATGCCTTCAAGCCCTGGTTGCATGTTCTGGAGTGATGGGAGGCACTGGGCAGCCTGGAGCACCCTGGCATTGGGGCATCTGCAGCCATGGGGGTGCTGAGGTAGCCGGGGTTCTGTCAGCCACCCACCTACCCCAGAGTCTCCCCTCCAAATTCACCCACATCGTTTTCATCCCAGTCATGATAGCAGGAAAGTGTTTCCCATTGTTGAGGATTTCTCAGCCTTCTGTAAAGCGTGGACCAAAAGCAACTTTGGAAAACTTTCCTCCTTTTTAGAGGTCTGCAACATACTGTCCTGGTGAGAGCTGCAGTGTGATGCTTACAAACCTACAGCTTCATGACAACAGGGTTCCAAGGAGTCAGCATCCTCAGAAACCCTGTCATAGAGCTCAGAGCTCCTTAAACTTGAATGCACACTCAGATCATTGGGGTGCCTTTAAAATGCAGGTTTTCATTCTGCACGTCTGGGGGTGGGGGTTGAGGTTCTGCATTTCTGACCAGCTCCCAGGTGATGCCAGGACCACATCTTGCCCAACGGGGATGTAGATCCTCCAGGGCAGTCAGGACCTAGGGGGCTGGGGATCCCAAGTTCGGCCCGTGCCCCCGCTTACAGGGTCAAGGCTTTCTGCCTGGCTGCAGGTGAAGGAGCCCCGCTCGGACCTGTGTCCTCCTTTGCCCCTTGTCAACCCCAGCCCAGATGTCACCCTTCCCCTCTCCCCTCGGCTTACCTCGGTTCATGTCCTGTGGTATTTAGTGACACATCAGTAGATAAACAGCCTGATCTGGCTGCCCCGATATCATTATCTGCCTGTGCTCTTCTTGCCAAAAGGTCTTTGTTCTTTATAGAGAACAAAGGACGGAGTTCCCCGTCAGCCTGTGTTTCTATTACCTGTTTGGTGTCTATTTCCAATTAGTTATTTATGGGGGTGGCGTCAGTGGGGTCCTCTCCCAGGGTCCTCTTGCCTTCTCGTTGGCCTGGCTGAGCGCTGGGCTCTGGGCCCCTCCCCTTCCTCATCGCCATGTGCCCTGCATGGGACCGAGCCTGGGCCCCGGGACCTCAAGGGTCTTTACTGCAGCTGGTCCTTGGGGTGGGCCTGGTGCTGTGGGATTGAAGTCTGATGAAGTTCATTACCCCAGCTGGTGACAGGGGATTTCAGCTCAGCCAAGCAGCCCATGCACCCTCTGCAGCTCCTTCTGTTTGCAGGGATGCTGTGGCAGGGACGACGCCAAAGCCCAGGGCTGGCCTTGACTGTGTCACTGAGGGCCCTGCATCTTCACTTCACCTGGGGAAAGTCCCCAGTGCCCCTGTCACCTGGAGCTGGCATTGGCACCAACAAGGGGGCCCGCTCAGCTCAATCATGGAAACATGGAGGGTGGGTCTGCCTGCTCTCCTTCTTACTGGAAATCTTGGGGTGATCGAGGAACAGAGAGTAGCTTGCTGGGTCCCAGGTCTCAAGTTCTGCGGCCTTTTTGGTATTTTCTAAAACCAGAGAGGGCTGCTTGTGGTGACCAGCATGGGCCCCCACTCCCTCCTCCCTCGCCACCTCCTGGGAAGGCCCTACCCTCTAAGCTTCCTTTCCTCTTCTGTCCGTTGAGGGACCCCTTTGGTGCCCGTGCTCCTGGACCAGGCCATCTTCTGAGGATCCAAAAAGCAAGTTCCTAAAGGCAAGAACAGCTTTTATAAGCCATCGATCCTGAGAGTCTGGGGCGACCATTGGTGTCTGGTAACTGGCATTTATCAGCCCTCCCACCCCACTTTCTAAGCACTGTAGTAAGTGCCTTACGCAAATCATTAATTCCCTATTTACTGAGCACCTACTAGGTACTAGTCCCTGTTCTAGGCACTGGTGACAGCAATGAGCAAAATAACCTGCATGGAGCTTATATTATTCTTTCTCTGTGTGTGTGTGTGTGTGTATGTGTGTCTGTGTTTTGTGTGTATATGTGAAAAAGAGAGTCAGTGAGTTAAAAAAACAAAACAAAAACACAATCAACTCTGTACTATGCCAGATGGTGGTAAGCACTCTCAAGGAAATTCAAGGTGACTAAGGTGCTAGAAAGGATGGGTTGCATGTGCTGTTTTGGGGTGGGGGTCTGGGTAGGCCTCTTGGAGGGGGCATCCTTTGAGCAGACCCCTGGATGCAGTGAGGGGAGGGGGATGAGGAGATGCTATCTGGGGAGTGTCTCGGTGAGGGCAGAGGTCTTGTGGCAGAAGAAGCCTGCTTGGCTACCTTCCCAAAACCCGGGATGATGATTCTCCTTTTCTAGCAAAAGTAGCTGAAGCTCAGAGAGGTTCATGAATTTATCCAAGGACACACAGCGAGTGAGTGATGAAATGGGATTCAGACCCAAGTGTTCCCGGTTGTAACTTTTGTGTCCTTAATCCTGAATGGAAGCGTCTTTTTATGCCCTCTGCCCAAACAGGCAGCAGTCACTGGTTCTCTCCTAGAGAGAACCTAGAGGGGTACATGCATGCACATTCCCGCTCTCACGGTGGCTTTTCCGACTGGGGTCCCTGCTTAGGGAAGGGCCAGGCAGGGCCCACGGCTCTGGCGGGAGCAGGTCACACTCCGTGCGTTGTAATCCAAGAACAATGCCCTGTCCCCTCCCCACTGCAGCCGGCTGCCCCTCCCTCCCAGGCAGCAAATTATGGCCTCCGAGTGTGTGCCCAGCCTGCCTTTGACTTCAGTGGGGCCCACCTGAGCTTCACCTTCAGGATTCTGATAATCAGCTCTCTCTCCTCCTGGCTTCCCCCAAGACCTGTATGGAAATAAGTATGTGTCTGCCAGGGATCAAATGCTTTTGGAGACAAAAGTCAGTACCGAGGACATTACAGGGAGCTATCATCTCGGCACGATGCTCTTCCACAAAGCCCTCCGCTCCTCTTTTGGGCTGACACACTTTCAGCCTGAAAGGTTCCAGCAGGCTGACTTGGTTTTAAGCAAAAGCACATCCTATTATTTTTTTGAGAAATGAAGTGTAAAATTAACACTTATTATTCCTGAGCAGAGGGGAAAAAAAAAAATAGAAGGGAGAGGGACTCTGGGATTTTTGTGCTTGTCGGCTTGTTTGTTTGGCAGTTTGGGTTTTTCTTTAAAAAAAAAAAATCATAATAAATCAATAGATTTGCCTGCGCCAGCCCCGACTTAGGGGGACTGGGAGGCAAGAGCCAGTACAGTGAGCAGGTGAAATCTGCGTTTCACTTTACAAATGAGTGCGGTTGCATAATGCACCTGAGTTGTGTGGATCTCTCTTACAGATGCTTGTCATGTGCTCTAAAAAAAAAAAAAAAGGAGTGATTGTGCATCTTCACTCACAAAATCCTCCAGCCCCACACCAGGACGGAGGGGCCCGCGGGCTCCCAGACAGCTTTGTCATTCTGCTCCTAAGTATCGCTGAGCCTGTTTGATCTTATATAATTCAGGGAAGTTAACTCTCCGAGTGTGCCTCTATCTGTGGACCCCGCGACTTGGGGTGGAATGAGAGGTTGCTGGCACTACTGGGGGCGAGAGGGATGTGGCAGTGAATGCTTTCCGTTGCCGTGGACTGGATGGTATTGGGTCACAGGCATGCAAAGGAGTGTTTGCACCGTAACTAGGGCAGCCCCCAGCCCCCCTCCCCCCTGTTCTCTTGGATGGTTTTACAGGCAGAGGTACACGTAATGGACACCCCTGGGAACACTTCCAGCCCCTGCCGGTGGGGAGAGGGCCTTCTCCTTCAGGAAGAAGATTTACAGATCAGAAGGTGGGAGAGATCCCTAGGTCTATGGGAAACCTTCATTAAGGCTTTATTATTTCCCACCCACTTTTTACTTTTTGCTTGTTTTATCTGCCTTCTCCTGTCTCCCAGGTTGGACACTTTAGCACGTTAGATGGGGAGCGAGGAAAGGGAACAACCTCCCCCAACTCGTCTACTGGCTCTTTATCTCATTATCCCGGAACCTCACATGGGCACCGGTTTGGGGCTGCGATTTGCTCAGAGGGCGGTTGTTCGGGCCCCGGCACCGGCTTGCAGCTCCAGGACCGCCTGACTGTGCACATATTTCTGAACTTGGGTGCAGGCTATAGCTGCATCTGGGAGTCGGGGGGGACCGGCTGATGGATTGCTCGGCGCTCAGAGAACGGAAAGTGACTGTCAGACCTGATTTCTCTGATTTATAAGTTGCGGGAGCCTTCTTTGTCCTCTCACTATTTGAGTATCAGATGGGCAGGTCTCCGTTCACAGCCAAGTGGATAAAGGCCCCCACTCGGCAGAGAACTGTAAATCCTCCTTTGCTGTCTCAGCCCAGGGAACCCACTCTGGCCGGGCAAGAGGAGAGACCCTGGCCAGGACATCTCTTGTCCCTGAGTATTTTCTGAGCCCCTCCTTCAGGCCTACGTGTAGCCTGATGCTTTGGGGACCAGAGGAGAAGACATTATCTGTGCCCGTAACCTTGTTGCCAGGGTCAGGAAGACTCTTCAGATGTGTCAGATGGACCCTGCCTGTGCCCAGTCAAGGGCAGCTGTGTGAGCTGGCATAGTCCAGGAGGCTGCCTGGAGGTGGTGGGCAGGTGGGATATGCACGAACAGGGAGGGCTTTGTGTCCTGTTCAGAGTACCACCCCTAGCTAGCTGTGTTACCTCAGCAAATGGTCTCATTCTCTGAACCCATTTTTTTCTTGCCTAGAAATTTTCCCACAAGCAGGGTGATTTCTGAGATTCAGTTGGTTATAAACTTAAACTTCAGTTAACTGCAAAAAAAAAAAAAAAACCACCTCTGCACAGTCATCGTTTTCACATAACCTCTGCCTCATTAATGTGCAGGAGATGTCCACATCCTAAAAGGGAGAGTGTATAGGGTGGTATCTCTCATTGATTCATTTATTCACTCACTCATTCCCTACTCTGCGCCAGGCTCCGAGAAGCATTGTTTGTGCGGGGCGGGGGTGCATTGGGGGGTCTTCTGAGGCAGTCCCCCACACTGGAGGCCATCTCTAATTATGATGAGAAGTTCCCCAAGGGAAGTGGCGGACGTGCGTGGGGCCTGTGCGGCGAGCGTGCTGAGCCTGCCCTGTGTCCCAAAACTTGTCAATGAATTCCTTTTCCGCCGGTATAAATGGAAGATCAGCTTGAATCTCTGTTGGGTGCATGTGGCCTAGTTGCCGGGGCTCCAGGGGCATGACAAACACCCGGTAGATTACAGCCAGTGGGCTATGTGGGGCAGGCCCACCTGCACACACACGTGTGTGTGTTCGCCTCTGCCGTGGGGTGCCTCGGGGGGTGGGGGGCTGCTGGGCCAGAGGGATGCCTGCTGTCCCCGCCAGCCCCTGCCAGGGCCTGGGGGACCCAGGGACTCGCCAGGAGCCTCAGCCCATCTGTGATTGTGCCTCACCACTGGCAGAGCCCCTCTGCTACCTAATTCTTGCCTTTGAGGGCAGATCACAGCACCTGGCACCTTTGGTGAGGCTGGTTCCCGGGGGGAGCCTGAGGGGGAGCCTGTGTCCTTGGCTGTCCCAGATAACACTCTCCTCCTTACCCGCACGCTTGGCAACAAACACCTTATTGAGTGCTTGCTGTGTGCCAGAGACCGGTCAGAACCCCTTTCCATGTGTTAAAGGAGTATTAACTCATTTAATTCTTGCATCGACTGTTAGAGGAAGGCTATTTTGGTGGGGACAGGGATTGACTTTTTTTAAAGAAATTTTTCCAAAGGGTTTTTAAAAGCAGTTTTTAAAATACGTATTTATTTGGCTGTGTTGTGTCTTAGTTGTGGCATCGGGATCTTCATTGCCTCACGTGGGATCCTTTGTTGTGGACCAGGGTGTGGCACGTGGGCTTGGTAGTCTTGGCATGTGGGGTCAGTTGTGCCCCAGCATATGGGATCTTCGTTCCCCAACCAGGGATCGAACCCACGTCCCCCAACTAAAAAGCAGTTTTAGGTTTACAATGAAGTTGAAACATACAGACAGATTCCTTCTATCCCACTGCCCCCCACATGCATAGCCTCCCCCATTATCAACATCACTCACAGGATGGTACTTTTTTTTTGCAAAGGTGAACCTAAAGTGAAGCAATATAGTCAGCTGAAGTCCATTAATTTTCCTTGGGGCTCACTCTTGGTGTACATTTTATGGGTTTGGATGCCTGTATATAGCTATTAATATAAAGTCACGCAGAAAGTTTTCACTGGCCTAGAAGTCCTCAGTGCTCTGCCTGTTCATCACTCACCCCCAGGTAAACACTGATCTTTCTATTGTCTACATAGTTTTTCCAGAATAGTTGGAATCATACAGTATGTAGCATTTTTCAGATTGGCTTCTTTCACTTAGTAATATGCACTTAAGGTTCCTCACTGTCTTCTTTTTGGCCTGAATAACATTTCATTGTGGGCTTTGCTGGTGGCTCAGACAGTAAAGAAAGTGAACGTCGCTAAGTCGTGTCCAACTCTTTGAGATCCCATGATCTATACAGTCCACGGAGTTCTCCAGGCCAGAATACTGCTGTGGGTAGCCTATCCCTTCTCCAGCAGATCTTCCTGACCTAGGGATTGAATTGGGGTCTCCTGCATTGCAGGAGGATTCTTTACCAACTGAGCTATGAGGGAAGCCTAGACAGTAAAGAATCTGCCTGTAATGTGGGAGACCTGGGTTCGATCCCTGGGTTGGGAAGATCCCCTGGAGAAGGGCATGGCAACCCATTCCAGTATTATTGCCTGAAGAATTTCATGAACAGAGGAGCCTGACAGGCTACAATCCAAGGGTTGGCAAAAAGTCAGACACAACTGAGCAGCTAACACACACACACACACACACACACACAAAATATTCCATTGTCTGGAAGTATCTCAGTTTATGAATCCACTCATCTACTGAAGGACATCTTGGTTCCTTGGCAATATTAAATAAAGCTGCTGTAGTGATCCATATACCAGTTTTTGTGTGAACTTAAGTTTTCAGCTACTTTTGGTAAATAGTAAGGAGTGAGATTGCTAGATCATATGATAAGGGTATGTTTAGTTTTATAAGAAGCTGCCAAGCAGTCTTGCAAAGAGGCTATACTATTTTGCATTCTCACCAGCAATGAATGGGCATTCCTGTTGCTCCACCTCCTCACCAACATTCGCTGTTGTCGGTGTTCTGGATTTTGGCCGTTCTCATAGGTGTGCAGTATTAAGGAGAACTGCTATTATTTTAGCAAAGAGGAAACTGAGGCCCAGAGAGGTTACTTAACTTGCCCAAGGTCATGCAGTAAGTGGCAGAGTCAGACTCTAGCCCTGGATGAGGTGACACTCAAGCTGGGGCGATTCCTCCCCTGACCAGCAGGCCACGCTGCTCACAGGTGCAGCCTGGTTCACCCTTGCTCAGCCCTGTGAGGCGGGGACTCAGCCCATCTACTGAGAGTGACCTGGTGCCCAGATTACGTGGCTAGAGGAAGCAGCCAGGATTTGAACTCTGTCCTGCTGGTTCCGGGCAGGAGCACCAGATCTCGGCTCTGCTGGCCTTGGGGCACGCTCCCTTCTCTGGGTGCCTTTGAGTGAAGGTTTGGGGTCATAGCAGCTCGCAGGTGAAGGGATGGAGCCATGTTCTGATCTGGAAGCAGCACGGGGTGTCTGCCCATCGTCTGCGAGCACTGGCTAGACCATCTGTTCAAAGTGTTTAGAAGAGCCCTTTCTTGTGCTTTTCAGTATCTTCTGGTGGCTGCCCAGACCTTTTAGAGTAGAATCCCTAAGCCCTCCAGTGTCCACCAAGGCCCTTCCTGAAGTGCCTCCCTGGGTTCCCACTGTCCCACACTGTCCCCACCCCCTTGCTACCATCCAGATGGCCCCAGATGGACCCACCTCAGGGCCTTGCTCTGACTCTCACCTCTGGAGCTCCATGCATTCCCTCCCCACCTCTTGACACTGAGTTACATATTGATTGTCTTTATTCTCTGTCTCCTCATCACTGGAATGGGGACAAGTGCATTATCCACTTAGCTCCCCCACAGAATCCCCAGCTCAAAGTATATGGCACACAGTACATGCTCGATAAATGGTCTGTTGGATTTTGAAAAATTCTAGCTGGACTCCCTCCTCCAAGCCGACCCCATCCCGGGCCCCTCTCCTCTATGATACAGTCTGGGACGCAAGCGGCTGCTCATGGCTCGCGCACCGCATGGCTAGACCAGCAAGAAGTCACAGCAAATGACATATCCAAGAGCCAGCTATTCGGGTCTGGCAGCCTTCAGAGGCTGGAGCACCTGGAGCTGGGATGGGTCTCAGCATCCATGGAGCCCCTCCCTGGGCTCTGGTTCCAGGGGGTCATGGAGGGCTGGCCTAGGGTGTCTGGGGTGGGGCGGGGCCTCCAGCAGGAGGATGTGGCCCACAGGATCACTGACTGGCCATGGTTCTTCTTGCAGAGGAAGGCATCAACCATGAGTGTAAGCTGTGCAACCAGATGTTCGACTCCCCGGCCAAGCTCCTCTGTCACCTCATCGAGCACAGCTTCGAGGGCATGGGAGGCACCTTCAAATGCCCCGTGTGCTTCACAGGTAAGTGTGCCTGGCAGGGAGCAGGTGGGGAGAGGCAAGGGACCCAGGAGCCCAGCGCTTCAAGCCCTGGCATCAGTTCCTGGTGCAGCGTGGCTCCGGAGTTCATGGGGGACGCCCAGAGGGATCCACCACCCCATAGAGCACATGCCTCCTCTGCGCCCAGCTGACCTGGCCCTCCCGTCTATGCCTCTCAGCCTCTGCACTTCGGCAGCATGATCTCCTAGCCCTCCTCCCACCCTGCTGCTGCCAGGCCTTCCCCCAGCCTTGCCCTTCTGCAATGGGGGCTCCAGGCTCGTTTCTGAGCTGCAAGCTCTGTCCAGCACCAGTGAGGCTCTCCCTTCACTTCCCTCCTGCCCACCCCACCCCCCAGTGTCCTGGCCTGTCCCAGCCCCTGCTGCATCCATGCTCCAGGCTGGAGGGGTCAAGGGCGGTTCTTCCAGCCAAACTCCCCAGCCCCCGGACTGGCTGCCAGCCCGGGTGAGCGGCTGCCCCGGCCCGAGGCGAGTCTCAGGGGCTCTGCCAGGCTCCCCTCCTGCTGCCCAGATGGCAGCCGGTGTGCGTGGGGGAGCCTGGCCTTCCCCTGCCTCCCCCCGACATCTGTCGTCTGCCACGGCGGGAAGCCCACCCTGGGGAGGGCGCCTGGCGGGAGGGGATCTCTGAAGGGCTCACCTCCCAGACACACAGCTGCTTCAGGGCCACCTCCTGTGGGCGCCCAGGGCCGGGACCACCTCGTGGACTCCTGCTGTGTGAGGTGAGGGCCGTGAGCTGTGGGAAGGGGCTCCACTATTGGGAGGGCCCCACACACTCACACCCCTCTGGGGTTCCCAGGAGTCTTGGCATGCACTGGTGCCTCTTCCCCCCCAATCCCTCAGTCTCAGGAGCCCCCACCCATCTGTTACCATCACACTCCATGAGCTGAGTCGGGGCTGACACCAAGGGGCCCCAGCTGCCAGGTCTGCCCACCCAGGACACGGGGCCTGCTGTATAGGGATGGATGTGAGGATGCAGACAACCTCAGCAAGAATAGTGATCCAGGTCCACTGAGCACCTTCCATTGTGCCATTGTCCATTGTGCCAGACAGTGTGCAGAGCTCATTTAATACAGACCTCGGCTCTGCCACCTGCAGAGAGAGACCTTGGACAAGACACTCAACACTCCCAAGTGCCACAGTTTTCCATCAAATGGGGATAACTCACAGTGCCTGCCTTACAGGCCTGTGCTGTAGTCAGGGACTCCACATGCAGAAGGTAACCAGCAAACAGTGATGATGACGACGATGACATTCATTGGGCTAATTAAGTGCCAGGCCATCTTCTAAGTGTTTTGCAAGTATTAAACCATTTGATCCTCCCAGCTGCCCCGGTGAGTTGCCTACTTTAATGGTCCTCTTTTTTCAGATGAGGAAAGGAAGCCCAGAGAGGTTAAGTGACTTGTCCAATATTGCACAGCCTGTGTGTGGCAGAGCTCAGCTTCACTGGCTTGAGCCCTCTCCAGTGGGTGCCCGTGATGCTCCAAATAGCCCACTGTTTGGCCGCTGTGTCCATGCCTGGGTGATCCCCACTCGGGAGTGGTGTGGGACAGCTGTGGTGGGTGGCCGGGCTGGTGTCCCCCGTGTCCTCTGACGGCCGTGTCCACGTCCATGTCCAGTCTTCGTCCAGGCCAACAAGTTGCAGCAGCACATCTTTGCTGTGCATGGGCAGGAAGACAAGATCTACGACTGCTCCCAGTGCCCACAGAAGTTCTTCTTCCAGACTGAGCTGCAGGTGAGTGCCCTGGCCTGCTGCACACCCCACCCTGGTGCTCTCTGGGGCCCCCACTGGCACTCAGGGTCTTGGGGTGAATCCATGATGGTGGGGTCTTGTACTCATCCCCACCCTAACCAAAAAAGCAACAGGCCCTCTGGACGTGTGCTTGTGGGTCTGGAGCCGGTGCTCGCCCTCCTGGCTGGCTGGTGGGGAAGTGGCCTCCTGGCCTTGCTGGGTCAGCATTTCTGAGCAGAGCCGGACCGAAGCAGCTGAGCCTGGAACTCGAGTCAGAGGCTTTTAACATTTGTGTGTTTCCGTGGAAAATCCCTTGCCCTCTCAGGGATTTCGTTTCCCTCACCAGTGTTTCATGATGATGCTCCTCTGGACTTTGGGTCTGTGGCTGGTGGCCCGTATAGCTTGCATGGCTGAGTCCTGGGGTCGTGGGCATCTGGAAGTTGGATCTGGTGTCTCGGAACCTGCAGTGTGCCCAGGAAAGCCAGAAAAGTGTGAGCAGTGGATGCTGGGTTGAGCCCCAACCCAGAGAAAGGGATATTTGCCATGGGTCCCCGAGGCCGATGTGGCCCTCAAGTGTGGCACACAGCCCTCAGCTTCTTCAGCACCCACCTCCCATCCATCCAGGGTCTGCAGTAGCTGAGAGGGTGCCCTTGGGAAGGGAAGATGCTCTGGTGGTCCTTCCCGGACACCCGCAGCCACTTCCCTCAGTGTCCTCTGGGACTCCTTCCCACCTGTTGCTGGTTTTTAAGGACCAAGATCTGTGTCCAGGTGAAACCATCTTCTCACCCACTGGTTTTTGCAAGAAACTCTCATAATGCTAGGGAGGTCATACGCCATCCCAGAAATAGCACAGACTCACACCCAGAGAGAAAAATCATATATATACTGTATAATAGCATCACACACACAAAGCACATTTCCACACATGCAGTTTCTATACATACACACAGAAACATCATTTTCATTGAGTAACATCACAAATACACAGCATCACACCACACCCCAAAAAGTAACACACAGGCATCCACAGAAATACTACACATCCCACATACTGGTAATAACATGGTTTTCAGTTGGGAGGCAGGTTAGGTTCTGCTGCAGTAACAAACATCCCTTAGCTCTGTCTTCAAGTAACAAAGATTTATTTGCTGCTCACGTTACATATCCAGGCAGATGGCCTGGGAGGGACTCTGCTCACAGTAGTCAGTGACCTGGGCCCATGGCGGGTCCATCTCCTATCACGTTTGTGTGGTCACTGAGGCAGGGAGAGGAGGAGATGACAGGTGGCAGCCCAGCTCTCAAAGCTTCACTGGGAAATGACTCGCATCTCGTTCACACATTGTCTTGACCAGAGCCCATCACGTGGCCATGCCCAGTTTCAAAGGAGCGAGGGAGGGAATCTCCCAGTGTCTGTAAGAGGAGAGTTGGCTTCCTCACACCCCCAAGGACCAGGGCACACCAAGGCCCACAGTATCTGCCCACCCTATACACGCGGCCTGCACACTCATGCAGTTGGTGGTCCTGCGCTCAGCATCTACACCCCCCGCCCCAGGGGAGGACAGGGCTGCGGTCACAGCAGAGTCATCATGTCGCTGGAGCTTTTCTGGGGTTGAAGGGGTGCAGCCATGCCTGTTGCAGGGTAGCCTGCTTCACCACGCTGCAGCCCGTGCACTCAGCCAGGCCCGCATAGGCCTATGTGGCTCCTGACAGCCATCGCCGAGAGCAAGTGGAGATACGCCCGCAGAGGGCCCAAGAGGGATTCACCATCCGATAGTGAGGGTCCCTCTCCCATGGCCTGGCCCTGCACCCTGGCTGGGCAGGCAGAGCTGACAGGCCTGACCTCTGACCTTGAACTGCACCAGGTGGTTTGCTGGAAAGCCTATTTCTTTTCCTCCTTTGGGCAGCCCTTCTGAGTTCCTCTAAGTCCTGTATTACTCACACAACCTTTATCCCATCTCAGTGGGGGGGAGAATTACAGAGGCCCAGAGAGGGGATTCTACTTCCAAATGACCACCAGCAAGGTAGCGACCCCATCCAGGGCCCCACCACTGTCTCCGTATTGATCCACAAACTGTGTGCTTCTGTGCCGAGCCTGTGAGTGGACAGGTAGCTGTCCCCCTTCTCATTTGACCAAGGGGGCTGGTGCCAGCCCTGATCGGTGAATGTCTGGGAAGCCTTGCTTGTGCATGGGCTGAGCGCCAAGCACCCTACCTCCACTTGCCTTACCTGCCTGGCCAGCTACCAAAATGGGGCCCAGGTCCCCAGACAAGTGAGCCCTTTTGTAGCCTAACACATGCGTGCATGCTAAGTTGCTTCAGTTGTGTCTGACTCTTTGCAACCCTGGACTGTAGCCATCCAGGCTCCTCTGTCCATGGGATTCTCCAGGCAAGAGTACTGGAGTGGGTTGCCATGCCCTTCTCCAGGTGATCTTCCCTACCCAGGGATTGAACCCGCGTCTCCTGCATAGGCAGGCAGGTTCTTTACCACTAGCGCCACCTGGGAAGCCCCATAGCCCAACACGGCAGGCCTCTCTTAAATGCACCAGCTCATATAAACTATGATTTACTTAAACTTTGGGCTCACTCAGCCCTCTGGTTCCCCCACACTGTCCTGAATACCAAAAGAGGGATGACTGCTTTACATGTTGGCTTAGAGGTTTTCCCCAGAGAAACTTCCCCAGTCCTGCCTTTTACGAACTTCATCAGCATCGCTGTGCCAGAGACCAGCTTTGTGGTGTGAAGATGTAGGCAGCTGTGGTTTCAAGTCTTGTCTCACTTCGGCAGCACCCACCTGGGGCTGCAGACGTCCCAGACTCCAGAATGGTTTGTGTGGGCTGGGGGTTCCCTGGGTCACCCAGTTGGTCTTTACGGCAGATCCTCAAATGCCGACAACCTCACTAAATTATAGCCTTAACGAGTCACTATTTTCTGCAATTAATGATTTTAATTACAGACCATTTAAATGTGGAAGTGTTGTAGTAACGCCAAATGTATGCAAATAATGGCTTTCGTTAAGTAACTCAAAGAGCAATTTTCTGGGTTTTTGAGAGGAGGATTTTTCAGGCATTGAAAATTTCATCATCATTACACTGAAGCTGGAGCTGGAAGACACGTGGATTATTTCCCTCAAGTGACATGTGGTGGTTTGGGGGTGCAACAGAAGACGGGGCCTGGTCCTTGCTGAGGCCTTGACTGGCTCCCCAGGCTGTATGTCATGTCAGTTCTGTGGAGAGACCCAGGGCAGCTGATGTTTTTAGGCACAAGCGATTCTGGACTGAGAGGTCTTGGGAAGATGTGAAATCTAGAGTTTTTCTCACTATCGGAGCATAATTCCTTGCTGTGCATATAGAGGTGATAGAGGGGGGTTTGGGCTCTGGCAGGCTTCGTCTCTGTCAGAATGAAATGTCTGCCTCCAAAGCGAGTGTTCTCTTGGGTTGCATTAATAGGAGCACAGTTGCCAGAAAGACGGAGGCGCAAGTCCTATTCGGTTCTGAGTTCACCTGGCTCTGCCCAAAGACTGAGATTCGTTTAAAGGGCTTTGGACGAACCAGGGCATATTCATTGATTAGATGCTTGAGAGGGAACTCACATTGCTCTTTATTTGTTCAGAGCAGGGAGAGGTGGAGAGGTGGAGTGTCTGTTATGAACAGACACTAGATCTAGAAACCAACAGGACAGTGGTGAGCGAGGCAGAGAAACACCCATAAGGCCTCCGTTCTGGAGGGGACTGACAGACACTTTCCAACGGTGGTCAGTGACATGGAGAAAATAAAGTCAGGTATTGGCTCGAGCATAATGGGGGTGGGATTGGTTACAGCCTGGTGAGTGTGGTAAGGAAGGGGCTTCTCTCTGAGGAAGTGGCATTTGAGCTGAGGCCTGGAAGATGAGAGGGAGAGAGGGTGTGTGGAAGAGAGCCATGAGTGGAAAGGCCCTGTGGCCAGTGTGAGCTGGGCGTGTTGCTGGGATGACAGAAGGTGATGTGGGGCTGAAGCACAGTGGGGTGGGGGGTGGTGAAAGGGGCTGGGAGTGGAGGCCAGGTCTCAGCAAGATTCATAGGACAGCAAAGGTGTTTGAATTCGATCCCCACTGTGATGGGGAACCAGGCAGGGAAGAGATGCTATCTGATTTATATCCTGAACCCAAATTTAAGAAATTTAGCCTTTGAGAGTCACTGACTATTAAGAGACTGAAAAATCACAAACTGAGAGAAAATATTTGCATATCACATATGTGATAAAATACTTGTATCTGGAACATATTTTTTAAAAACTCTCAAAACTCAATAATGAGGGGGGAAATCAACAACAACAACAAAATTTCAATGTTCACCATGTTAGTCTTTAATAACTTTGTGGGTGATCAGTCGCTCAGTCATGTCCAACTCTTTGTGACCCCCATGGATTGTAGCCCACCAGGCACCTCTGTCCATGGAATTTTCCAGGCAAGAATACTGGTGTGGGTTGCCATTTCCTATTCAAGGGGATCTTCCCAGTCCAGGAAACGAACCTGTGTCTCTTGCATCTCCTGCATTGGCAGGGGGATTCTTTATCTCTGTGCCATCTGGGAAGCCCCAGTTACTAATTAGGGATGAGCAAGTGAAAACCACTACATAATACCATGATACGCCTAGTAGAATGACTAAAACAAAACCAAAAAACTGACAAGTACCAGCCAGGGTGTAGAGGAGCAGCCAGAACTTTCCTAAATTGCTGGGGGAATGCAACATGGTAGCCACGTGGCAAAATAGTCTGTAAGTTTCTTACAAAGTTAAGCATACAGTTAACCTATGACCTAGCAAGGCTACTGCTGGGTGTTTATCCCAGAGAACTTGAAAACATACCCATCTGGAAACCTCTACATGACTGATGTAAAACTTTATTTATAATGGCCCCAATCTGGAAACACCCCAATGGTCCCTTCCCTGGTAAGGGAGCAGACAGGTGTATCTGTTCATACCTTGGACTACTACTTAGCAATAAAATGTAACTGCTCTTACATACAACAACATGTGTGAACTGCAAATGGCAAGTGAAAGAAGCTGAACTCAAAAGTCTCCATACTGTGTGATTCTGTATGCATGATGCTGTGGAAAAAGACAAAAATATGGGAATAGAAAACAGACCAACAGTGGCCAGGGGTTGGGGCTGGAAAGAAACAAGGAAGCCTGACCAAGATTCATCTAAACATACAAATGCACACACAAGCGCGCATGCCCCACTCAGCCAGGCAGGGTGCTAGGCTGTGAGCATGCAGCCTGGCTTCAAGGAGCTTTCAAGGGGTAATTCACCAGGAGAAGCCTTGACTGGACTGCTGGGGGAGTGTGGGGACAGTTGCCTTCAAGTGTTTTAAGCTCTGCCAGAATGAGGGGTGCTCAGCATGCTTCCAGTGGCCCCTGACTTCCAGTAGTGGGCCGAGACTCCGGATGAAGATTTTCTTCTCTGACAATGGTGATTCAGGCGCCACTCTCTGGGGTTAGCTCGAGCAAGATGGGAATGAAATTGTAGGGACGTGGGCGTGACTGAATGCCAAGAGCAGGAAGCGCCATTGAGTTTTCAGCGGTCCTGTTCCCAGGAACCAAGTGCCCTTGATCAAGGCAGTGACACTTGCCCCTGCGTCTTTCTGGCTTGGAGCATGTTCTCTCTCTACTGCTGACTCTCCAGGCTCCTCTACACGTGGAGGAGGGTGGTCAGCACTTCCTCCTGTCCTCTCTACTGAGACAGACACACCTGGGTATTTCAACAGAGGGGCTTTAGTGTGCAGATTTCGTTACACAAATAGCCAGAAGGAACACCCAGCTAAGCCAGAAATGGCGACTGCGGCTAACAGCCGGGGTGCAGGCAATGGGTTATAGATTCCTGGAGTGGAAGTCTGGTGGTTGTCCTCAGGTGTGCTGTCCAATCCTGCTCCAGTGAACTGTGGCCCCATGTGAGGCCAATAATAAGTACCAGCCGGGGAAGGGGAGCTGGGCAGGTAGACACCACAGAGGCCCACGATGTGGGTAAACTGTACAAATGGAATAAATGGAAGGTAGTGAGGTGCTTGTCAGAGGAGGTGTGCAAGCAGAACACTTGTCTCAAATGCTGCAGGGGGGCGGGGCAGGGAGCACAGACTTTGTGAGGGTGGCTCTGCATTTGAAGCCTTAAAGATGACTGCAGCCATGAAATTAAAAGATGCTTGCTCCTTTAAAGCTATGACAAACCTAGACAACATATTAAAAAGCAGAGACATTACTTTACTGACAAAGGTCTGTCTAGTCAAAGCTATGGTTTTTCCAGTAGTCATGTATGGTTGTGAGAGTTGGACCATAACGAAGGCTGAGCACCAAAGAATGGATGCTTTTGAACTGTGGTGTTGGAGAAGACTCTTGAGAGTTCCTTGGAGAGCAAGGAGATCCAACCCGCCAATCCTAAAGGAAATCAGTCCTGAATATTCATTGGAAGGACTGATGCTGAAGCTGAAGCTCCAGTACTTTGGCCACCTGATGCGAAGAACTGACTCATTGGAAAAGACACTGATGCTGGGAAAGATTCGGAGAAGACAATACTCCAGTACTCCAGTACTCTTGTCTGGAAAATCCCATGGACGGAGGAGCCTGGTGGGCTGCAGTCCATGGGGTCACTAAGAGTTCAACACGACTGAGCGACTTCACTTTCACTTTTCACTTTCATGCATTGGAGAAGGAAATGGCAGCCTACTCCAGTATTCTTGCCTGGAGAATCCCAGGGACGGGGGAGCCTGGTGGGCTCCGTCTATGGGGTTGCACAGAGTCGGACATGACTGAAGCGACTTAGCAGCAGCAGCAGCTGGGAAAGATTGAAGGCAAGAGGAGAAGGGGACAACAGAGGATGAGATGATTGGATGGCATCAATGATTTCATGGACACGAGTTTGAGCAAGCTCCAGGAGTTGATGATGGACAGGGAAACCTGGTGTGCTGCAGTCCATGGGGTCACAAAGAGTCAGACACAGCTGAGCGACTGAACTGAACTCCATCATTTATCAGCTGTGGGCCTCAGTTTCTTTAACTGTAAAGTGGGTATTAATAGTTCTTACTAACTCATGGTTGTGTTGTAAAGCCCTTGGCGCACCTACCTGTTACTGTTATCATTTACTAGTAGTATAGTTAGCATTGGCCATTTGAGGTTCGGATGACTGGGTGGGGTCCCCTCTGTGTGGTCTTTGCTGTGATTTCATGATTTCTGGCCTGAGCTGGAAAAAAGTGAGACTAAATCTTTCCTCCTGTGGTGCCCAGCCAAGTCTCAAGGCCACGGGCATTGGGGTGTGGGAGTTGCTGGGTGCAGAGCAGGGAGGCAAGGGGGAGAGGGCACAGACTGGGGGCCTGAGGCTGGGTCATCACTCCCCCCTTTTTACATGTTTCCGAGCGCCTTTGGCCCAGGCCTTTTCTCTGGACGCTGTTTCCTCTGCTGTGCCTGGGCTCAGTGGAGGGAGGTGTGCAGATTTGGTTGGGGATGTGAGACAGCCCTGTAAACTGCACACCCCAAAAGTGTCAAGGCCATTGGCCTTGCGTTTCCAGCCTCAGGCCTCAGCAGATGAAGGCCTGGGGCCCTGTGGGCCCTTTGCCAGGGGTGAGCTGACCTGAGAGGAGGGGCGCGCTCCGCCTGCCCAGCCCAGCTGTCTCTGATCCCTGCGGACACCTCTGTGCTCACAGACCCTGGCAGAGACGGCACTTCCTTCTCTCCGTCCTGAGAGCCTCACTGCATCCCAATCTTCATTATCGCCAAGGGGGCCTGTAAGGGGGGGTTCACCGATTCCCAGCCATACACGGCAGGCCTCTGACAGGTGGACAGGCTCCCTGCAGAATTGGCCAGGAAGTAGTTGTAACAGCCACCCCCTGGATGGACACCTAGTATGGGCCAGGCCCTCTTCTAAGCATTTTGCGTGGATTGTCTTCACCGCAGTCCTGTGACATAGGCTTTCCTTTTCCCCATTGACTGATGTGGAAACTGAGACTCCGAGAGGTTAAATGATTTGCCCAGGGTCACTTGCCCATGGCAGAGCCACAGACAAAGCCAAATTGTCTTTGCCACCAAGGCAAACAGAAATCCTCCAAAGTTTAAATGAATTGCCATTTATATGAGCTAATAGATTTAAATGAGGCCTGCGGTGCTGAACTATAAAAAGCCTTGTGTCAGGGGACCCAGAAACTATTTTAGTAGTTGGGCCAAGCAGGTAGCACAAATAGCAGTAACAGGGGATGCAGAAGAACCTGCTCGTGGGTGGGCCCCAGCGGAAGCACCCTGGGGACTGTTCTGCGGAGCCAGGGCTGTGTAGCCGTGTTTGCAAGGCTGCAGCTTGAGGCCAGGAGCCTGCAAATTTTCTCGCAATGAGCAGTCAGCTCAGGCCAGGCTTAGGGAGAGAGGAAGAGTGGGGGCCAGGTTTGGGGAGAGGAACCTCACAAACTCTCACGCTTCCTGGCGATGCATCTTCGTGCTCACGCAGCTTGGCCAGTGCTGTCACAGGAGGCTGAGCTGGAGAAAGGTCTCTGATGCTGGGACGTCTGGCATCCCAGACCTCTGCGATGGGGCTGGGACGGGGGAGTGTTGGGCCTGTCCCGTGCCCTGGAATCTAGACTCCGTCACCAACAAAAGCCTGGGGCCGCAGGAAGCACGTCCCAAGCTGGCCCGCAGCGGCAAAGCGGCCAGCCTGGCGTTGAGCGGGCGCATTTAAAGGATTAGCTCACGCTGTTTGCTTGTGTGTGCCTAATCACGCTGCTTCCAGCTAAATGATTACAATTGATTAAAAGCAGAGCTAGGTATTCTAACTAGCAACCTGGAGCCCGTCCGATGGGGCCAGCTGGGCCCTACCAGGTGGAATCCTGGTACCCAGCCAGAGGGAGGTGTCTGTGAGCCAGGGGCGTGGTCTGAGCCCCAGGGGGACCCGTCCTTGTGAACACTGACTTTGACCTTTTCCCTCATTCCATTTCACAGACATTTACTGAGTACCGGTTACAGTCATCATTATGGGGGCCTGGGCTGTGGCTGTGAACGGGTACATAGGTCCCTATGCTCATGAAGCTGACATTCTGCAAGAGATACCAATGATAAGTCAATAAATATGTGAACGAGGTCATTCCAGATTGCAGAATTTTGAAGACAGTAAAACACTGCTTTGGGACAGAAAGTGAAATGTGTGTGTGTGTGTGTGTGTGTGTGTGTGTGTTGGGGCAAGGAGAAGGGACTAACAGGGCTGGAAAATCAGACCAGGGGGTCAAAGAAGGCTGACATATCAACTGAGTCCTGGAGGTTGAGAAGGAACCAGTCGGGGGAAGAGCTGGAGGAATATCTGGGAAAGGGAACAGCCAGTGCAAAGGCTCAGAGGCATGGACAGATTTGGGGAGTCCGAGGAACAGAGAAAAGGGCAGTCAGGCTGGAGAGGAGTCAGGCACCCTCTTGCTTCACTCTTCTGGCCGTGCTTTTCTCAGCTTCTGTGATCCACATGCACCTGCCAAGTCTTCTGCTTGAATGTTCTTCCCTTCTCCTCAGTCTTCAGGCCCCAGCCCAAGTGGTCCCTTCTCTGAGAAGCCGTCCCTGATTCTCCCTCCTTGGACTTCTCCAACCCTGCATTTAACTCCCTGATCCCTTTGCATATACAGATTGCAACAACCATGTCTACACCTGACTTCCCACTCTAATGTGAGTTTTGGGAGGGCGAAGCCTCTTTCTGCCTGCCATCCATCCATCCATCCATCTACCCACCATATGTTTCACCATATTTGTTTTTAGCTTCTGGAAAGTAGGAAACAAAGAAAAGAGAACACACACAAGGAAAGGAGTCAAAGAAGAAGAACTGCAACTGAAGACTCTAGGAGCCCATTTTTAAAATTCCTGGTCCTTATAAGATGGGTAACCAAGGAGCCAGTTTCCTTGCCTCTTTGCGCTGCTGCTATCAGATCCAGCCAGATAATTATAACTAATAATAATTAAAAACTGAAAGTGCTCTAGGCATGTACTTAGCATTTGACTCTTTGGCTGAGCTTTCCATGAGCAGCAGCATCTTCCTCCTTCCTGTTTTAAAAGACGGCCCATCTGTGCCACCCACCACTACACAGAGGGCAGGGCCTGGCTGGGCTTGGCCAGGGGTGCGAGAGGGAGGTGCCTGTGACACCCAGCCGTGGTCCCAGGCAGTGAGCACCTGTTGCAGGCATCGGAGTCCTTCCCAGGTTGCCCCTCCTCCGTTGCTTCTGATTGCAGATGCTTGCCCCTTGCTGGCCTCAGCTGTACAGTGGGTTGGACCATGGCCTTGTCCGTACAATGGGGTGGGATCCACTGCCTCGGGTTTTGTGAGGATGGACGGTTCCCCTGCAGAAAAGCACTTGCCGAGCCCTTAGAATATAAATCTTCCTGTCGGTAATTACAGCACATTTAGGGTATGATTCCTGAGTGTCCTACCTTCCCCGCTAGGGCAGGAAACCAGAGACCAGCACAGCCTGATTTCTATTCATCTTGGCGACGTGGTGCGGTGGTAACCACACACCCTGACTGCAAATCCCAGCCCCACTACCGAGTGGCCCTGTGACTCTGAGCAAGTCACTGACCCTCCTTGGGCCTCAGCGAATGGGGCGGGTAATGACAGTGCCCGAAGGCCCATCAGCCCCAGGTCTGGTCAGAGTCCAGGTTTGCTGAGCATCAGCCACTGCCGTTGTCACTGTTGTGGCCTGTGGACTTCGGGTCACTCCTTCACGGCTCATTCCTTCAGCCCATCACGCGTGGATGTGCGCTGTGCAGCCCACGAGATTTGCTGAGCACCTACTACGTGCCAGGTGTGTACAGGTTCTAGGGATCCACAAAGGCCTACGTCTCTCAAGTGCTGCCCAGAGGGAAATAGGGAACTGATGAGGACAGACAGAGTCCTGATTCCACACTTGCGGGGCAATCTTAGCGGGACTGCGGTGCCCTGCGGAACCCACAGCGGGGCCCCACGTGACATCGCAGGAGGCCCGGGCGTGGCCCCTTCCTCTCCGCGTCTGCAGGCCTGTCTGTCTGTGTCTCTTAGTTTATTTAGTCCTGGGCGGGGCAAGGCCTTGCCTGCTCATCGTGGTCCTCTGTCACGCTGCCGCCACTTGCGGTGACTGAGCCTCCTGTGGGGCCGTGTGTGCAGGTCTAGGATCTGCGTCTGGAGAAGACTGAGGGGTGGGCAGTGACTCATCCTTGTCCTTCTGATGCCCAGACTCGGGCCTGAGCCCCTCACCCCACCATAGTCAAAACGAGGCAGATTTCCTGAGTGTTGCCAGGGGGCCTGACTCCACCTCTTCACACGTACAGTCTTTTGAGGCCTCTCGAGTGTGGCATCTTATGACCTTTGTGGCACCAAGGGGTAAACTGAGGCTCCCTTGGGTCACATGGCTGCTAGAGTTGCAGGGCTGTGAACACAGGCAGCCTGGCCCTAGTGTCTGTGTTCTAGGCCCCGGGGTTGGGACAGAGCAGGCCCCTGGGTGCTGGGTGCTGGGTGCAGGCCTCACCTCCCAGGAGGACCAGAGTTCCAGAAGATGACTCGGAGGTCACCAGTAGGTGACTGGAGCCTGTGGATGCCTTGCTCTGGGGGGGCTGCGGTTGCCGTGGTCACTGCAGAGAGGAGCAAGGGAGCGGCAGGCCCGGGAGGAGTTGGGCTTGGCTGTGCCCAGATGCCCTCGTGGCCCCGGGGCCCTGCCTGCTTGAGCGATGCAGTGTGTGGAGGCCCAGGTGGGGACTGGGCTTGGGGGGTGGCGGGGGTGGGGGGGCGGCGGCCCGGAGGCCTGGCTCCAGGCAGAGATGGCACTTGGAATCGGCCTCGGGCTGCCCGTCTGCCCGTCGGAGCCTGTCATTCATGCCCTAGGGCGGGGGGCCAACCAGCTTTAGAGGGGCACCATGCCATGGCGACAGATGGGCGTGGGGGAGCTGCCAGGAGCAGAGGCCGGCGGCCATTGTGTGTGTTGTAAGCCCAGCCCCTCGCCAGCACTCTCCCAGCCGGGACCAAATGCCTTCAGTTTCTTAGAAACAATAATGCGAAGAACAGTGGGTGCCGTGTTGGTCCAAGGCCCCCAGAGGTTGGCATCATGCAGAGCCCTGCCCCCCCATTGACTTAGAGGCAGCTCGACGTCTTCTGAGACACAGGGCCTGGGGCCCCGGGGGCGTGAATCTCAGTTGCTTCTTCAAGGCCCCTTTGATCTTGGCATGTGACCTCCCCTCTGAGACTCACCGGACAGCGGGCCGATGCTGCCTCTCCTGGACCGTAATGTCACTGCCCTGCTTCCCCGATGGGAGGCTTCATACTGTGTCACAGAGCTAGTAGGTGGCAGAGCAGAGCCTCAGGGGCGGGGAGGAGTGGAGAAAAATAGAAACAGCAACAACCCCAGGCCCTGCGGGGCGCCCTTTGCATTGATCATCCTGTTTTATCCTCAGGATGATCCTTTGGGGCCAATGCTGCTATCCCCATTTTGCAGAGGGGAAGACTGAGGCACAGTTGGCACTAGTGAGATTTGAACCCAGTCAGTCTGGCTGTGGTGCCCGAGTGTTGAACTGCTGCCCTGATAACTGTGGGCAGGCTCTCTGCCATTGCAAAGCCCCACACGTGTTAAAAATGAGGCCTGCTTTGTCTCAATACCTCGGTTTGTCCGCTCAACCTGTTGGGAGTGGGCTGGCTGCCCCCTGCCAGGATGCCAGGGTCTGGGTGGCTGGAGGTGGTGGGTGGGGGGCGTTGCTCAGCCCCCTCCGGCGGAAAGATGAGAACTGGGTGCTCTCGGCGGAAGCCTGGATTGCACTCTTTGGTCGAGCAGGAACAATTACTAATGACATTTAGAAAGAAATTAATGATGAGAAATGCAAGTTGGCATTTCAGGAGCGCCAGTCAGCAGCCGCGCGTCAGCGCTCACAGGAGAGGCGAGGGGAGGGGGCTGGGCATGGGGGGAGAGGGAGGAGACAGCAGAAATTAATTTTGCTGTGTCAATAATGAATGTGGCCCCACTAGCTCTGCTTCTGGAGTTTAGGCAAAATCAAGCACGGACTGACTGGGGCTCGTCCAGGGGTGCAGGGGGAGTCTCTTGTGTGTTGTGATGTGTCTGGGCCGGAGCTGGTGCAGGTCCAGTTCCATGTTTCGGCTCAGCGGCATCAGGGGCCAGAGTGGCGTGGGCAGGGGACAGTGAGCTGGGAGGAGGCAGCCTTAGCACCAAGCCATTTGTGCTCAGCCAGCTGCATCACTTAGCAAGCTGCTTTGCCTTTTGGTTTTGTTCATTTTTTGTTTTGTTTTTTGTCGTGATGTGTGGCTTGCAGGATCTTAATTTCCCAACCAGAGATTGAACCCAGGCCCTTGGCAGTGAAAGTGTGGAGTTCTAACCACTGGACCATCAGGGAAATCCCTACTTTGCCTTTCTGAGCCCCGGTAAAATGGGGACAATTGAGAC
Source organism: Cervus canadensis (assembly GCF_019320065.1). Lineage (NCBI taxonomy): Eukaryota > Metazoa > Chordata > Mammalia > Artiodactyla > Cervidae > Cervus > Cervus canadensis. The sequence goes on from NC_057403.1 coordinate 47,370,020, forward strand.
ATGTGAAGATAATGTATGAAGACCAGGCAGCCCAGATTTGGCACATAGCAGGCACTCAATATATGGTAATTGTTACCATATTCCACTGACATATTTTAAGATGCACAGCTTTTCTCATTATAACATCTCTTACATTGAAATACCTCACTTGGGTGTTATAGTGTAACTGGTCTTTTTTGTTTGTTTGCTTGTTGTGATATATCAAATATGGGAGCATCTTATACCCTCTGGGATTTTAGAATAGATAAAATATGCGGTAGGAAGCATGGCAGAGGGTGAGGAGGAACCAAGATGCTGAAGTTATCTGGGAGAGGGGCTGGGGTTCCCAAAGGGAGCATACCAGCCTCTTTGTTCTCATTAGAATGAGGGAGAACGGTCCCATCCAGCCTCCCCTCACATGGAAGGAAATGTCATTATCATGGTAATGTTGAACATTTTTACGGAGTGGAGGGTGAAAACTCACAGCCCATGGCCCTGGGGATTTTGGAGACTTTAAAGGGCACAATAAAACACAGAAATGGTATGGACCTAACAGAAGCAGAAGATATTAAGAAGTGGTGGCAAGAATACACAGAACTATACAAAAAAGATCTTCATGACCCAGATAACCAGACGGTGTGATCACTCACCTAAAGCCAGATATCCTGGAATGCGAAGTCAAGTGGGTCTTAGGAAGCATCACCACAAAGAAAACTAGGGGAGGTGATGCAATAACAGTTGAGCTATTTCAAATCCTAAAAGATGATGCTGTTCAAGTGCTGCACGCAATATGCCAGCAAATTTGGAAAGCTCAGCAGTGGCCATAGGACTGGAAAAGGTCAGTTTTCATTCCAAACCCAAAGAAAGGCAATGCCAAAGAATGTTCAAACTCCCACACAATTGCACTCACCTCACATGCTAGCAAAGTAATGCTCAAAATTCTCCAAGTCAGGCTTCAACAGTACATGAACCGTGAACTTCTAGATGTGCAAACTGGATTTAGAAAAGGCAGAGGAACCAGAGATCAAATTGCCAACTTCTGTTGGATCATAGAAAAAGCAAGAGAGTTCCAGAAAAAGATCTACTTCTGATTTATTGACTACACCAAAGCCTTTGACTGTGTGGATCACAACAAACTGGAAAATTCCTCAAGAGATGGGAATACTAGACCACGTTACCTGCCTCCTGAGAAATCTGTATGCAGGTCAAGAAGCAACAGTTAGAACTGAACATGGAACAACAGACTGGTTCCAAATCGGGAAAGGAGTATGTCAAGGCTGTATATTGTCACCCTGCCTATTTGACTTATATGCAGAGTACATCACACAAAATGCCAGGCTGGATGAAGCACAAGCTGGAATCAAGATTTCCAGAGAAATATTAACACACTCAGATATGCAGATGACACCACCCTTATGGCAGAAAGCAAAGAAGAACTAAAGAGCCTCTTGATGAAAGTGAAAGAGGAGAGTGAAAAGTTGGCTTAAAGCTCAACATTCAGAAAATGACGATCATGGCATCTGGTCCCATCACTTCATGGCAAATAGATGGGGAAACAATGGAAACAGTGACAGACTTTATTTTTTGGGGTTCCAAAATCACTGCAGATGGTGACTGCAGCTGTGAAATTAAGACACTTGCTCCTTGGAAGAAAAGCTATGACCAGCCTAGACAGCATGTTAAAAAGCAGAGACATTACTTTGCCAACAAAGGTCCGTCTAGTCAAAGCTACAGTTTTTCCCGTAGTCATGTATGGATGTGAGAGTTGGAATATTCATTGGAAGGACTGATGCTGAAGCTGAAACTCCAATCCTTTGGCCACTTGATGCGAAGAACTGATTCACTGGAAAAGACCCTGATGCTGGGGAAGACTGAAGGCAGGAGGAGAAGGGGAAGACAGAGGATGAGATGATTGGATGATATCACTGACTCAATGGACATGAGTTTGAGTAAGCTCCAGGAGCTGGTGATGGACAGGGAAGCCTGATGTGCTGCAGTCCATGGGGTCACAAAGAGTCCATGGGGACACGACTGAGTGACTGAACTGAACTGAACTGAAAGGGTTATTTATGTTTCAAAATGCAGATTTCTTACAATTGTAGTGGCTAACATTAATATAGTCCTTATTACGTGCCAGGCAGTGTTCTTAGCACTTCCATACATTGAGACATTCAATCCTCACAATGCCTCTATTATTAAGATAACTGAGATGAGGCGCCGAGAAGTTAACTAACTCTGAGGCCACAGAGCTCGTCAGTGCTGGACCGAGGCCACCGGCCCCAGATTCTGTCTCTTTACCGCCACACTAAATGGCTAGATTTCTTGATTTTTCTCCAAATGAGAACTGACAGCCCCTGGACCACAGTCCTGCATGGCGGCAATCAGCTGCCCTCTTTAGACATGGGAATGTGAGCTCTGGTTCAATACCGCCCCCCACGTGGTCAGCCTCACCTGGTTCATTACCCACTGGGGCTCTGAGTCTGGGGCCCCGGTATAGCACTTCACAGTTTGCAAATATCTCATGGGCGCCTCAGCAGCCGGGAACCACTAGACACATACTTTACACTCACCATTTTGCAGACCCGAAAACTGAGGCTGGGAAAGAGCAATAAAGCTGGGAGAAGTGGGGCCTGGGTGGGAGAGGGGATGTCTTCCACCCATCTGCCTTTGGGTGTTTGAACAGGGAGGCAAGTGGGGCTCCCTGCTCTGCAGCTCAGTGACTGGCCCCCTACTAAAACCAGACGTGGACGCACAGGTCAGTAGCTGCACCCCTGTGGCTCAGCTCAGTTTCCCCATCCTTTCTGAAGCTGCCAGCTCAAAAGCACGGGCTCATCCATGCTTTGATGTTGACAGCGATGGCAAACCCTTGTGGTTAGTAGTAACTGTGATAATAGTAAACATCTGTGTACCATTTCACACATCTTCAGCACTTTTCTATATATTACCTAATTTGAAAATAACAAGGCTATGAGGTAGATGCTATTTGTCCCACTTTTCAGATGAGTAAATAGGTACTTAAGTGAAGTGACTTGCCTTGGGTCACATCCTTATATTAGGTGGCTAAAGCAGAGTTTGACCTCCAAAGCCCACTGTATTTCCACCAATCCTTCCACCTCCTCCCCACTTATTTATTTCTGCACTCCTCTCTCTCCTCCCACTCACTCATCTGCCACCCATCCACTCATCTGCACATTTGTCCATCTATCCATTCATCCATCCATATATCCATTCATTTATCATTCACCCACTCATGCACCATCCATTTCGCCTTCCATCTAGCTACACATCCAGCCAGCCAGCCATCAGTACTGAGTGCTAAGTGCTAGGAACTACACAGTTTTCATGACACCTTTCTCATATGCTCTCAATTCCATGCTTGACTGCTCTCCATCCCTCCTCTCACCCTAGAGCTGGGCGTGTTCCCACACACACGCACACACGCACACCCCTCTGATGAGTTGAGAGGAACAGGACAGGTTGGGGATCTAGATGGTCCTTGGTTTGCCTCATGGAAACCAGCAAGTTCTGGTGGTGGGAGGGAAGGCAAAAGGCTGACCTACAAGATCAACAGCAGACCCATTTTGTGTGTGGGCAGTGACAATATGCCCACAGTTCGGTTGGAAGCTGAGTTGTGTACAAGGGCAGATGAGGCCTTGCAAGCTGGGCCACAGTGTTCATCAGCCTCGTCAGCAGGCCCAGATCCCAAGGAGCCCTGCCTTTCTAGATCAGTAAAGGTCACCCTTAGCCCTTTGCTATGTGCCAGGCTGGACATCCTCTCCAAATGGACGAGGATATACCCCCAAGTGTTTTCATAAGAACCTTCGAGATCATTAAATATAATCGGTCTCAGCTGCAGTTTTGATCGCTGGTGCATGCACACAATTCATCACAGCAAATTAGGTCCATCTTCAGGACTTCTGGCCCTGTAGCCTGGGGGTCTGTCGGCGAGGGGCTGGGCCATGTGGCTCTGGAAACCATTTTCGGGGGATGATAAGTCATGCTTTCTGAGGAGGACCACTCTCAGAATCATCTGCCAGGATAGCTCTCCCTCTGCAGGGTTTAATCTTCTAGAAATTTTGAGGATGCAGGAAAGTTTTCCTGTTAGCCAAAATTTGGAAGAAAGAAGAAATGGATATGATCAAAGTTTTACAATACCATTTATAAGACCTGAAAACACTGGGTTAGTTAAGGGACCTGAACGTATATGTTCTGTATAATTAGTGACCGTGTGACCTAGATTTTCCAGAACAGTCCTGATTTCAAGTATTTTGTCCCAACTATTGGCTATTTGTCCTGATTTTGGGGCTTGTGAAATATGACGACTATCTATGAAGCTGAGTTTGCTCATCAAATTTTAAAGCTGTAAAGGTCTGGGAAGATTCCAGAACAAAATTACAAGGAAAAATTCTCTCCCACTCTTTCCCCTGACATGGCAAAGCATGCCATAGGTGTACCTGATGCTCGGCTCCCTGTCTCCCTCACTGAAGGAGCAGAGGAACACGTCCATCCAGCAGGGTTTGAAAACTGTCAGCGCCTCAGTCCTTTGGACTTGGCGGTGACTGCAGGGGACGCCTGTCTGCAGTGTGGCTCAGGGCGTGAAGGTCTGCAGGTCTCACGAGGTTCTCTGTCCTGCGACCTGGCCCTGGGAGACAGGCCACCGATGGTAGCCATAGGCTTGGGCGCTGCAGAGGAACCCCTATGCACCACGGGGATGGAGAAGGTCTTGGCCTTGCAGCCATGCTGGCCAGTGACGTGTCCCCTAGATGCTGCAGCTCCCGCCTGGCCAGCTGAGGCCTCTACAGGCTGCATCCCACTGCTGCGGTCCATGCAAATTCCAGCCTCCAACCCTAGAACCAAATAGGTGAGGGTTACAGCTCAGGATTGGCCCTGGCATCTTGGCTATAGAATGCAAAATCTCACCCTCCCAATCTGCCTGTTTACAAAGTGAGATCCCACTCATTTTCTAAGAAGATTGTGGTAAAATACACTTGGAGCTTCCCAGGTGGCGCTAGTGGTAAAGAAGCTGCCTGCCAATGCAGGGGACGCGGGTTCAGTCCCTGGGTTGGGAAGATTCCCCTGGAGAAGGAAATGGCAGCCCACTCCAGTATTCTTGCCTGGAGAATCCCATGGACAGAGGAGCCTGGCGGGCCACAGTCCATGGGGTTGCAAAGAGTTGGACACAACTGAGCGACTAACACACAACATAAAATACACTTACATAAAAGTTATCATTTTAACCACTTTTTTTTCCGGCTGTGCTGGGTGAACGGGGACTGCTCTTTGCTGTGGTCCACGGGCTTCTGATGGCGGTGGCTTCTCCTGTTCTGGAGCACGGGCTCTAAAGCACAGGCTTCACTAGTTGGCGCACGGGCTTAGTGGCTCCGTGGCACGTGGATCTTCCCTGACCAGGGATCGAACCTGTGTCCCCTCCTTCGGCAGGCGGATTCTTTACCACTGGACTACCAGGAAAGTCCTTAACCGTTTCTAAGTAGACAGTGCAGTGGCTCCAAGTGCCTTCACGTGGTTGTGAACTATCACCACCATCCACAGATCTTTCCCATCTCCGCAAATGGAAACCATGTCCCCGTGAGTGAGTGACTCCCCTCCCTCCTCCCGCAGCCCCTGGACACCACCATCCTCCTTCCTGCCTCTTGGAACCTCATAGAAGTGAGTCATACCGTCTTTGTCCTTCTGTGACCAGCTCATTGCACTTAGCGCAGTGTCTTCAAAGGATCCCCCGACTTCTAAGGGAAAAGTACAACATGCCCTGGGCGGGGCTGGGGACACAGGGAAGAGGAGCAGCCTTGCTTCTTCTCCTCTCCCTGACCCTGTCAGTGGAGGCTTCTCCTCACTACCGTCTCTCACTGGCTCTTCTTACTGCATTTTTAGCAAACACAGGCTTGGAACTGACACCGCCCAGCAGAGAGGGGAGAGACAGGGCCCCCGCCTGCAGCCCACAGCCTAGGGTGGGCCAGGGAAGCAGCCTGGTCATGGCATGTTGGGGAGAGTGCTAGAGGGATACCTGTGCAGGTGCGGAGCTGAACCAAAACAGGGGTCCCTCATCACGTGGGCAGGAAGGGCTTTCCTGGGGCACAGAAATCAGGGGCAGAGGAGCCTAGGGAGGAGGGAGGGAGCCTCGGGGCCATGGAGTGGCTGCCAGGAGGGCTGAGCGGGGAAAGAGCTTGGCCTGCCTGGGGAGCTGGGAGAAGGCAGTTGAGGCTTTAGGGCCAGCAGGCGCCGGACCTTGTAGACCTGTCAGACCTGGGGTCCAGGGCCTGGGTTTCTTCTGGGTGTGGTTGGAACCCACTGGGAGTTAAGCAGAGATCTCACCTCCCTGCTCCCTGGAAGAGAGAATTTGGGATGTGTCTCTCACGGCTCTCTATTCTCTCAGCATCCCACTGCCGTGAGGAGGGACCACAGTGGGAACCAGGCCGTTGGCAAGTGGGGGCTGGCAGGTGTGTCCCCGCCGGGGTGGGAGTCAGGGCGGGTTAGCTGCACTGTGTTAGTCGCATCAGTCGTGTCCGACTCTGCGACCCCATGGGCTGTAGCCCGCCAGACTCCTCTGTCCATGGGATTCTCCAGGCAAGAATACTGGAGTGGGTTGCTATTCCTTTCTCCAGAGGATCTTCCCAGCCCAGGGATTGAAGCTGAGTCTCCTGCATTGCAGGCAGATTCTTTACCATCTGAGCCACCTATGTGAGGAACAAAAAGCCAAAATAACGATAAATGACCCTGAACCATTTTCAGCATGCTGTCAGTGTAATGTCTGTGTGTGTGTGTGTGTTCATGCCAGCGCACTGGGATTGGGTGGTGTCCATGAATGTGTGTGTGACTGTGGTGTATCTGTGAGACTGTGTGTGTGTGCGTGTGTGGCTGTCCACGAGTGTGTGTGTATGTGTGGGCTTCCCTGATGGCTCAGCGGTAAAGACTCTGCCTGCAGTGTAGGAGATGCAGGAGATGTGGGCTTGATCCCTGGGTCGGGAAGATCCCCTGGAGGAGGACATGGAAACCCACTCCAGTATTCTTGCCTGGAGAATCCCATGGACCGAGGAGCCTGGCGGGCTACAGTCCATAGGGTCGCAAAGAGTCTGGACTCTTCAGACAGGACTGAAGCGACTTAGCATGCATGCACGCACGTGTGTATCTGTGTGCATTTCATTTGGGGGTACCTGTGTGTGTGTTTGGAACCCAGTGAGGGATCTTGCAGAGATCTCCCACTTCCCCTGTCCCTGGATGTGTGACTGCAGGACGTCCGTGAGAGTGCTTGTTTGGGGGTGGGCAGAGGAGCCCCGTCATACCATGCTGAGTTCATAAGTGCCCCCAAGGGCAGTCCCCTCATGATGCACGGCCCTCTCCTTCTCCCCCCTTTAGGCACGGTGGGTGATGGCTGGGATGGGTCTCAAGTTCTTTAGAAGAAAGGGAGGTACGAGGGGGATTATCTTCAAGACTCTTGAATGGGTGGTTATGGCAAACTGGTGCTGTTCTCTCAGAGTGCTTGAGGGAGGGGCTGCCTGGAAAGATGGACATTTTAGCACTTCAAAGTGTGACCCTAGGGAAGGTGGGTTTCCCACACTTGCTCCCACCTGGCACCCCTGGAAACCCTCAGGCTGCGCCCCTGGAAACCGCCCATGCAGCAGCGGTACCCAGGACCCGGGGGACCATGCTGGCCTCAGCAGAGCTTCCTCTTCTGTCCTCCATCCTAATGATGGGCCACGTGCCACCTAAAAGCACTGCCTGCACCCCCCGCCCCGCCCCCGCCAACTGCCCTGGGCATCAGCCACTCAGTGTACTGGGAGACACCTCAGGTGTCTTGAGGGCCTTTCAGAATACCGGCGGCCTCAAGCTGGCAGCCCCGGGGGCCAGATGTGACCTGCAGACATGTTTTCATTGGCTGATCATGCTTTATACATTGAGATGTTTTGCATATATATTTTTTAAAAATCTCCCATGTTTCAGTTTTTCCTACAGAACCAGGCGTGCTGGCCGCACTGGGCCTGCATTCCCACAGGGCCGCCATTGCCTGGAGCCCACAAGGGCTGCCCCTTTCCTGTGAGGCCCGGGTTCTTGGGAGGCCACAGTGCTCACCACACCTTACTGCTGTGCACCTGGCTGGCCTGCTGGTAGACCTCACAGCACCCTGAGCCGCAGGCCGCGGTCCCGTCCGGGCGTGGCTGTATATGGTTGGGGAGCCCTACCCACACAGCCGTGTCTCCCCAACATCAGCCTCTGTGTTGCCATTTATTAAGCTTTACTGTGAGTTTAGCAGTAGCAGTGTTAGTCACTCAGTCGTGTCCAACTCTTTGCGACCCCACAAACTGTAGCCCACCAGGCTCCTCTGTCCATGGGATTCTCCAGGCAAGAATACTGGAGTGGGTTGCCATTCCCTTCTCCAGGGGATCTTCCTGACCCAGGGACTGAACCCAGGTCTCCTGCATTATAGGCAGATTCTTTACCATCTGAGCCACCAGGGAAGGTCTAACTGTGAGTTTGGGGCCCACTAATAGGGTGTTCCGTGTGTGTGTGTGTGTGTGTGTGTGGTGTGTGGTCTTCTTTGACCATCACTAGGACCAGCAGACGTGTTCTCAGGGAGGAGGAGAGCACCCTTCCCTCTCGTGGTCTCGGGAGCCCACTCTTCACACACCATTTTTTTTTTTTTTTAATATTTCCTTTTCTGTATTTGGCTGCATTGGGTCTTCGTTGCTGCACGTGGGCTCCTCATCGTCTCAGGCACTCTCTCTAGTTCTGGTGCACGGGCTCAGTAGTTGCAGGGTGCGGGCTTAGTTGCCCCAAGACATGTGGGATCTTACTTCCCCGACCAGAGATCGAACCCTCAACTCGGGCACGGCAAGGCAGATTCTTAACCCCTGGACCGCCAGGGAAATCCCCCCGTGCCATTTTTAATGGAGCGTCAGCACCGCTGCCTTCGGTGTCTCTCCTCACACTCTGGTGGCCTGTGCGACCTGATTCCTGTCCTGCTCCAGCGGGGCGTAATCCTATCTTTCAGAGACCTGACTCAGACTCTTTGGGGGCAGGGGGCCGTGCCTTATTCATATTTGAGATGAACCCCAGGAGCTCGCTCCAAGCAGGCACTTGGCTGTGTTTAACGTGGACTTCCTGGTGGCCAGTGTCAGGCCAGCATAGTGTCCCCTCCGGGAGGGGCCCGAGTCCACACGCAGGGAAATCGTGGCCACCTGGCACATGATGGCTGAAACCCTCGATTCTCGGCCCTTAGTCCCAGAGTGTGCTGGGTTCCCGGCCCCCGAGGGACCCCTCCTCCCTTTTGAGAAACAGCAAGAGTGGCGGCCACATTAACTCCGGACTCGGGGGGTCAGGCTTGTCGCTGAGGAGAGGCGGATCTGTAAGCAGCCCTGGAGAGATTTCACCTTCCTCTGCCCGTGACATGGCCATAAACCCTCGTTTTCCCTTGCACAGCTGCTTGGTAAAAGTCGAGTGGCTTGCCTGCGATTCTGTGCTCACAAACAGACCAGCTGGGCCCATTTGCATGCTGAAGTGCAGCTCCCCGGAGCCTGCGGGCCCTCTGGGCAGGTATTACTAGCTCCCTTGTTTTGTTGGGTGACTCTGAATGGGAGCCTGTTTACGGGCTGAGTTCCTAATAGAAGGCTTCAGTTCCCTCCTAATAATCTATTCTCCGGTGGGTTTTATTTCCAAAGCACAGCTGTATAGAATCTGACCCCTTGGGAGTTCATTGGGCTTTTTTTTTTTCTTCTTTTTCACAACAACATTTTCTCCCACATTTTCACTCGAAGGGAGATATTTTTCCCGCTTCTGGGACTGGCTGTTGGTCATGCTCTCTGCTTTGGGCTCTTGGGTCCTGGGTACTGGAGAGAGAGATTTAGAGGGGGTACTCACTTGCCCACCTGAGGTCCTTAGAGCAGTGGAGAGGATGAAAGAAAGTAGACAGTCAGCTACTTTGGGGACACGAGCAGCAGCAAAGGTCAGGGGCTCTTCTTCACATGCCCCCCGGTGACTTGAGGTCCCCCAAACTGCTCCTGTTCAGGGTTCTGCCAGAAAGTGGTAGACCCCTCTGCAAAGCTAACCCCGCTGTTCCCCGGAAGCTGGAATCTCCCTCCACACCAGGAGATCTGGATGAATTGAGGCAGTCACACAAGAGACAGACTTCCCCAGCTAAGCGGGTGCGACGCTCACTTCCCGCTGTTCCGGAGTGGCAGACGACAGCCCGTCTGGCTGTCTGGGAGGCAGGGCCAGGGAAGCCCCACACACATCCCCACATGCGGAGGGGCCGCCTGGGCCTTGTAGGACATCTCGGGCTTTGTCTTAGACTGGTAGGTCTTCAGCTTCCCTCCTGATGTTGAACGGTGTCCCTTCCACACCAGCGAACCTCTCCACGCCCTCTGTGCAGATGGGCAGCCGTCGGCCTGCTGGGTGGGCCGGGAAGGGGGGAAGTGGGGCGCAGATACGTCAGAGCCGGGGCCCCAGGAGAGCGACTGCGTCACCGGGCAGGCATTTAGAGGGAACCTCGGCCATCACTCACTCCTAATTTTCATGACGTGCATTAGCTAAATTGTGTTCTGAGTATTCATTCAGCGTTGTTTATGGTGTGCTCTCGAGTGCGCTTACCGTTTGTCAGAAGTGCAAACTAGCGAACATACGAGCCTTTAAGACAGGCCATCTGTTCGTCTTAGACCCTTGGACGATTGTCAAACGCTTCTAAAAATAAGTGCTCACTAGCAGAGTGGGGCTGCCCAGGTGATGCGCAGCGGAGAGGGAGGCGGGCTGCCTGCGCTGAACCCTCCCCGAAGGGGAAGATACGGTGCAGGTACCGGGGGCGGGGAGGGGTGCGGGAAGGGCCGAGGGAGCTGAGAGCATGAAGGTCCTGCTGGAGGACCCTCTGGCTGGAGGTGTGTGCAGCTCTGTGTTCCTTGACTCTCGTGTAACTCCACAGCTCAAATATCTTCGATGGCTCCCCATGGCCCAGATTTAAGGGCAAGCTGCCTCGTCTGGCATCAAGGAACCTCATCAATAAGGCCCCCGCCTTCCTTTCCAGGCTTGTCTCCATGGCACATGCCCTGTGCTTCTGCCAAGCTGAATTATTCATTGTTCCCCCAACATATGCTGCACTTTTCACATTTCGCAGGCAGACGAGGGCTCTGCTGAAGAGTGGGCTCTGCATACAGACTGCACGGGTGCGGCCCCTGCACCGCCATTACCAGCTGTGGGACCTCCATGCTGTGCCTCAGTTTTCTCATCTGTGAAATAGGGATGATGAGAGTACTTAGTCCCCGGGGTTGCCGTGAGGCTTACATGAGTTAATATAAATGAAGGGTTAAGAATGACATAGTGAGCTCGAGATCAATGTTAGCTGTGATTGTTGTCAGGACCCTTCACACCATCAGCCTTTGTCTGGGTGGTCCCACCTCCCTGGAAAGGGAGCACATGCCCACACACATGCACCGCCCCCCCCACCCACATATATACACATACACACTAACGTAAATCCTAACCTAAGCAATCCTCAAAAGGGCAGCTAGGAGGCCAGCTTTCTCGTTAAGCTCCTCCCAGTCAGAAATCAGCTCTCCATCCTTCAGCCATGAGCTGGTAGAAGGCCAGGATACGCCTCACTCTCTCTCTCCTGTCTCTGTCCACTGCACACGGCCAGGCTCCGTGTTTGCTAAATGAACCAATACCAGAACCTCCCTTAGCCTGAACAGGGCTGCAGCATTATCCCGAAGGATCTACCTTTTTCCTGGAGACGAATCTTCCCATGGCTAAGGCAGGTTCTTGGACTTGATCCCCGCTCCTGGAGTCTGCTCTTTGTAAAGCCAGCCTCGTGAGAGCTACTGGGTCCGAAGTCACCGGGGACTGGCCCGGCGGTGGGGAGAAAGGGGTGGACCACAGCCTCTTTCCCAACCAGAGGCAGGTGATGTGGTCAAGGTGAGGCCAGCTATGTTCTGCAGGAGGGGCTGAGTGTGTGGGGTGGGTGGGATGTTCTCAGGGTGTGGGGCTGTGTCCCTGCACCCTTAAATCTGCCACGGGGATGTGAGGCCAAGGCCTGCGACTGGTCCTTCTTCTGTGCCCTTTGGGAGTGAGGGTCTCTGAGTCCGGTCCCCCACCACACTGTGGAGCTGTGAGCTTCTCAAGGAAGAGGCTGGGGCTCCTCCAACTCTGTGTCCGGGGCCTCTGTGAACGACTGTTGCAAGGGATGAGTGAATGACCGGAAGAGGACATGCCTCCTCCCTCCCTTACGAAGTCTCCGTGAGGTTCCCCACCTCACCAGACATCCCACTCTGTTCCCTGGGGGGAGGGCGAGCGGTGACTTGTGGGTGCAGAAGTTGTAGCCAGGGGGCTGTGGGGAGGGGGCCATGAGGGGAGGGCCTTTATCAGACCCTGCTGCTGCAGGGATAGGCCCGTCCAAGGTGCTGCCTTCTCTGGAGCGGTCCTGAGATCTCGCCAGCCCTCCCGGTACCACAGGGGTACCAGCAGGGAGCAAACAGTCCCTTGCTTCCAGAGCTCATGACACTCCCAGAGTATCATGAACACCGTTCGTGGGGATGTATGGAGCACTCCCTCTTGGCCAGTCTGCAATAACTACACTCACACTATCTCCTGAGGCCTCAGGGCATCTTAGGGATGTGAGTTCTGTTATTTCTGCTCCCTCCACCCCAAGTCCGCCAGAGATCTCACGGTCACGTGGCTAGCAAGTGGCAGAACCGGGATTCAAACCCAGGAGCCAGCCCATCTCAGCCCATAAGAGCTCACCGCCTGCCTTGCGATCATTCCAAGCAGGGGCTAGCATGAATGGGGCACGTGCAAAGGACCAGGCGAGGTGCCAGGACTTTAGAGATGCTTTGTCATCAGCGTGGCTGGAGCACAGGAGGGGCAGCCAATAATGACCAGCGGTGCAGAGAAATCCTCTCCAGCCCACGCCTGTGCATCTCAGGGGGTGCAGAACAGTCTCTCATTGCCTCGCCGGCAGTGTTTTCCATGCCACCAGGCACCCAGCATGTTTCAGCATCACCAGTCTTTTCTACTTGACTCTGCAGTGGGTGGGCATCAAAGGGACACCAAGCAGGGTCCCAGACCAAGGGACAGAAAACAGAACCACGACCTGGAGAAGAAATCCCGACCAGGGAGGGACACACCGGTGTGTGTGTGCGTGTGTGTATGTCTGTGTTGCACATGGTTCGTACGCATGCCTGTTGTGGGGCCTGGAGGTGTGTTGAGCCAGGGATGCCTCCTGGGACAATGAGGCCAGAACAGGACCCCCACCACATGTGCCACCTGGCATGTGCCAGTGTATGTCTGCGCTTTGGGAAGGATGGTCCAGCCACAGACTCCATGATTATGATGCTCCCTCACTACCCAGCGCATACCCTGACTTGGGCCCTGGATCCGGGTTATTTTACTGCCGAATTCCTAGCGACAAACAAGGTGGCTCTCGCCTAGCAGGGTATCTAGTAAAAAGGTTTGTTGAATGAATGAATAACTATGTAAATGAATGTCTGAGGGTGTGACAGAGGGACCCTGCGCGGCCGCAGTCCTCTGGGGATGACTTCCACAGACACAGGGTTCACCAGGACTCCAGCCGGGGCCCGACCTTTCGCCCCTCACTTACTTTTATGCCAGGGAGCTGACGGCTCCGTGCACCAGGCCGAGGCACCCGGCACCGGCCTTTCCAGAAACCTCCGCCACCAGATCCACACGGGCTCTGCCGAGAGGATGGATCTCTGCCGCGAACCAGGGCCACCCACCCCCTCCCGCTCTCCCGTTTTATTTTTCTCACCTGCTCCTCAGCCCACACCTGCGTCTCCCTGGCAGGCACCGAGGCCCGTGTGGATGCCAGACACGCCCCCCCCCCTCTCTAGGCACCTTCCCCGTCCTTGCCGGCTGCCACCCCCACCCTCGCGCTGGCCTTTATGAGGCCAGGAAAGTGTTCTTCTGCGGGGTCGGTAGCATCTTTAAAAAACGATTTTCTTGCTTCTCGGAAGGGGCTAAATATAGCACAGGCATAAACAGAGAAATAGACATTAAGCCAAAATGCCCTTGTGAGAACCATGCCGGGTGCGAGGAACTCTTTAAGAAGACTTGATGAAGCTCCCCCATCCCTGGAACCGACCGCAGCTCCAAGCCGTGGGGGAAAGCAGCCCAGCTTTTTAGGATTATTGAACTGTGCAGTTGGCGGAGCTGCTCAGCGCACAGGTGCGTTAGTGGTTGGTGAGTCCTGGGGATGGTCCCCGCCGCCCCTCCGCCCTTCCTGAGTAGGAGCTGGTGCCGTCTTGTGCTGGTCTGTGGGCTTCTCGGCACCCCACCCCCATACTTACTGGGCAGCCTTGACCCGGCTCCATCAGAGCTATCATACTGCACCCAAGTCTGGGTGTCTCTTGGCACATCCCCACTTCCGCAGTCAGGATTGTGGGATGAGCCGAGCTGGAGTCATCCCCTGTCTCCCCCTGTGTCCCGTCCCAGGGCACAGCCTCCAGCAGACGCTTCACAGCTCAATGCTGAATGAATTCTGGTGCCTCGTCCCCTCTGGCATCGAGTTTCAACATTTCCATCTGCTGTGACATCCTGGGATTTTTGTTCCTGGAGAACTTCAGGAAAGGAAGTTTCACCCCACTGTCTCAGGACCCTTTTTGAGGAAGTTCTTCCTTGAGTCTAACTGACTGCTCCTTAAGAGAGAAGGCTGCTGTTCTTTTCCCCTGAGAAGTGGCATTTGTTCCTGAACTATCCTTATCAGCGGTCCTAGGTGTAGGTTCCCACCTCCAGGATTTCTGTACCTGGCTGAGCTGCTGTGGACCACGTGGGTCGCACCGGCCCTGCTCTTGGCATCTTGGCAAGAGGCCGCTTCATTATCCAGAGAGCCCCGGACACTGCCTTTTCCCATGTTGCTGCTGGGTAGCCCTGAGGATTCTGCGAAGATCAGATATCATCTGGTTTTCTGCTGCTCATATGAAACAGTCCACATTCAAGGGCATTCAGGGCTCCCAGCAGTCCTCCCTGTGACCTCTGTGCCGGGATCACCCCACTGGTGCCTGCACTGGTCGGGCTTATTCCAGCTTCCACACCTTCATCTATGCTGTATCCCCGCCTCGGACTGTCCTCTCCCCTTTCATACATCCTCCTTGTATTCGCATTCATTTATTTATCCTTCCATTGATGCAAAAATATTTAATCAGTGTCTACCTGGTACCAGATCCTCAGAACCAAAATTTGAGAATAAAGTCAGAGCTATACATATTTACCTTCCTAATGCCCCTCCTCCCCGCCAACCCGCTGCAAATCAAGAAGGACCTGACCACACCCAGGGAGCCTGGGCAACTGGCTGTTGGCAGGGTGGGAAAGTGAGATCACCGCGTCGTTCATTCCTGGAAGCTGCACCTGTGACACCGCTGCTGGACGTGGTGGGCCCAGGGGTCCGATCAGCACAGTGAGCAGCCCTGGGCCAAACTCGGTGGGACTGAGAGAGGAGGTGATCCCCCCTTCTGTCTGCCGCTCAGCAGAGGCAGCCAGCCTGGCACTCAGGAGGCACTTGCACGATGTGGGAGGTGGGCTGGAGGTGCCTTGAGTGGATGCTAGGAGGGGAAGCAGAGGACTTCAAGAGGAGCATGGTTGGGAGGAGAGAGGAGGTGGGAACTGGGGGAGCGAAGGCCGGGAGCTGGGAGGATGGTTTGATGTAGGGTGGGCTCCGCTCCCCGCAGGACCGGCTGGCTGTCCCCACACAAGTGCAGCGAGGGGTGCCTCGGCTGGAGGGTGGGTGTTCCCATGGAAACCGCCGCATCCCATCTGTGGCCTCAGACAACCTGCCTTGCGCCTCTGGGTCCCTGACACCCCTGCCGAGGTGCCAGGCCAGGATGGCAGAGTTTGTGCTCGTGTCTGGAGAGGAGTTTGGATGACTTACAGACTGGGTGCCCATGGGGAGGTAAGGTGCTATGGGAACCCTGCCTTCTCGCCCAAGCCCCTGGCTCTCTTGGATTCCAGTTGCTACCCCCTCCTGCTTCCTGGCTGGGTGTATTTTAGCCTGTCTGAGCTTCAGTATCCTTTTAACCATGTTCTACCTTGTAAGCCTGAGGTAGGGGCTGAAAGAGGTGTGCCTGCAACCACACAGAGCACCTGTGCTGGTCAGACTCCAGCCATGTGGCCTGTGCCCCGGAGCGCAGGGAAGGAGGACAGCAGGGTTTGGTAGCTCCGAGCTGCTGGAGTCAGCAAGCATCTGCCGTGTGTGGTCGGGGCGCTGCCTCCCCAGGCCAGGGTGCTGCCTCTCCCGGGCCGTGCGCTTGCCGGAGGGGTTGGCGACATCACCAAGGAGACAGCAGCCATGCCCGCCGTGGGCAGGAGCTGCCGCAGGGGCCCTGGGCTGGGGAGCGGGGTTGGCCCCAGGCCTCCCCGCAAAGCTGGGGCATCCTGTGGTCGCCCTGGCAGCCCAGTCCTGGAGCCCGAGAGAGAGATGCAGAGCCGCGCCTGACCCCTGGTGGTCATCGGCAGAACTGCAGGAGCGGCTCCCAACCCTGGAGGAATCGCTGCGCTGGAGGGGAGACCAGGTCTGCCGAAGCAGTCCATCCTTGGGGAGTTGCATCTGTACCGGGGGTCCTGTGCTGTTCCCCACCGCGGGGCTGCTCTGGCCTGGGTGGATTCCGCTTCCTTTCTCCAGGTGTCGTGAGATCGAATACCACCGGAAGCTTTGATGAGATTGGTCTGGATTTGGAATACAGACCATTGAAAAAGAAACAAAAAGATAGGCTCTTAGAGGCCAAACGCCAACCCCAGCCCCAGGCCACTGGCTCCTGGGAAAACAGACCTATACTGCCTTTCTGCTCTGGCTGGCATGAGGGAAGAGCTGACTTGGGCTATGGAGAGACGGAAGCGTTTAGCCAGAGGGTTCCACCCAGGCCCTCTATTCCCAGGCGGATTAGGACTAACTGTACACAAGGTCCTTCTGGCCAGAGCACCGTCACATGACGGCACAGGCAGGCTCCCTCTCCCGGCCCCTCCGGGGGGTTGACCTGCCCCCTGCCTCCACCTTAGGCACTGCTGCCGCCCACTGTCTGCGCCGCTAGGACGTTTCTTGGCTGGAGAGCTGCCTGGCACACGTGCCGTATCCCTCCACCAGGCTCCGAGCATTTCCCCGGAAGGACCATGGAGGGAATCTGGGGGAAGCCTGCAGGCGATCGGATATAATTTCCTCCTGATCATTAGAGCAAAAGGGAGACGGAGAGGTGAACAGCGATGTTTTCAATTCCCGCTGCCTCCCCAGCCTTTCTCCTCTCCCTCCGGATAGCCAGTCCCCGTGGTAAGACCTGAATGGTCTAAAAACAAAAATTCACAGGGAGCCCTGGTTGGCAGCAACAGGAACCCATCCCCAAGCCCCGAGTCAACGTGGCGTCTTGGCAGCTGCGTCGCCAGAGCACTTTTTCGTTCTTGCATTTTGTTTTGTCATAATCGAGATGCTTTTCTGTGGCTCTCGGCTTAAATGCACCGAGTGGAGGGGGTCGGGCATGCTCTCCCTTCTTCTGCCTTCATGCGTGTCTCCTTTCTTCGCCTTTGCAGAACCACACGATGAGCCAGCATGCACAGTGAGGGACCGCTCGACAGGACTCCTCTCCGCAGAAGGCTTGCCGGAGACGCCGTGGGGAGGGCCATTTGAACATTACATCCAATCAAAGTGTCATTTGCAACCCAGATGTAAAACTCTAATGATTTGGCCATGAGGCGCTGCTATTATAAGCAGCTGGAAATGAATATTAATGGCAGAGATTAAAAGTATTCCATGCTCAGTATTTTTTATTGTCCTGCTACAGCTAGTGTGCTTTTAGAGTTTCCGCCGCAGACTACATTTCTAGAGTTAGAGAAACCCGCTTTTGGAAGCGATTGTCCTTTGTTCCTTCATGTATTATATTGATAGTTTTTTTAAAAAAAAGGATTAGTGTGATTTTTTTTTTCTTCGCTTCTTATTTTTCTTTCTTGTTTTTCTTTCCCCCCCTTCGGTTAACTACTTTTTAATTGCAATTCTAGGTAATTGTGCATCGTGATGTGATTGCTTGGCTATTGTCTGAATATTTCCTTTTAATTTTTTAATTAAAGACTAATGCTTTGATTGGATTTGCCAGTTCACCGGACAGTGATTAAAACTATGTAATGAATATAATCGGTTTCAGTGCAACTGGATGGTCTGCTTTTAAATGTGACTTAATCTGACTGCAGTAACTAGTACAGTTCAATAAAGGGAATCCATGCGATTAGCATCTGCCTGCCTGGTTCTCTCCTCCCCAGCCCAGGGCTGTGTGGGGGCTGTCGTCGCCTACGGGGCGTGTCCCTGTGTGAGTTCCCGTGGGTCACACATGCTCCTGGGGTGAGCTTGGACTCAGCCACTAAGTCATGTCCAAGTCTTTGCAACCCCATGGGCTGTAGCCCATCATGGCTCCTTTGCCCATGGGATTTCCCAGACAAGAATACTGGAGTGAGTTGCCTTTACCTTCTCCAGGGGATCTTCCCGACCTAGAGATAGAACCCAATCTGCACACATTAGACCCAGCTCCCCTTGAGAAGGAAGAAGCATAGCAATCTAATGCACACAGACTAGATGAGCTAGTGGGGGGCACTGAGGTCAGAGCAGGAAACACCTTTGAATACCCTGGTCATCTCATTTATTCATGGGGAAACTGAGGCCCAAGGATAAGTGAGTGGCTAAGCTGAGTATGTTAGGGTGACTCACATTCATCGCTGCCCCTTGGGTCTGGCTTTCCGCAGTGCTGGATACAGCTGGTTACATGGTTAATCCTTACCTAGCCAGGACTCCAGGCAGAACCTGGATTCTAGTTGTGGCCAAGGCATGGGGATGGGATAGGAGTCAGGGGTGGCTCTATAGCCCCATGAGATCCAGAGCTGGGGCTGCAGAGTGGAGCCAGGTGGGAACAGCAGTTTTCCAAACACAGACATCTGTGGGATATGGAAGTGCTACCAGTGGCTGCAGCCAGGACTCTACTGGGGCAAGTGACGTGCCTAGGATGCAAAATCTCAGGGGGGCCCTGCTCTCAGGGGCCCGGACAGTGGGCGTCTCCTGACACTTTGCACCCTTGGGCGCCTTGCTTGCCTCACTTCTTCTTGGTCTTGCTGGCGCCCCAGGGCTCGCAGCAGCCTTAGCTTCCCACAAGCCCGTCCTCCCATGCCTCCATCATGCTGGTGCTCAGCCAACTTGTCAGTCAGAGCTAGGGCTTCGGAACCTGCACGGGGAAGCCCTTGTTAACTTTTCACAAGGGGCAGGAAAATTGGTTATTACCCTCTGCAGAGCGGAAATGAAACAGGCAGGCAGATTGCACCTAATTATAATGGAATACTAAGTCATGGCGTGGAATTTGGAGCCATTATACCCAGCATCTTCTGACTCCCATATTGAGGGGCTTCAGTAAGAGTTCCCCTTGCTGTCACCACATGTAACGTCTGACATGAGTGGGGCTGTTAGTTTTTCTAGAGGTGTTGTACGCCTGAGAATCTCAGATCGATCGGGCTTCTGCCAGTATTGGACAGAATGGAACAGCTGCTTTTTGATTTCAGGGCTTCTACTTGCTGGAAGCCAAACATGGTGAACTCTAGTTTTTAGTCATCTGAAAACTTGACCATTTTAGGGGAAGACCTCAGGGTAGCCATCGGTACTCCCCAAAGTGTGGCCAGCCACAGCCTGGGGCTAGGGTAGACTTTCCGGAGTCCCTGGCCAAACCTGCCTTTTGGACAATGATGAGACTGTGGGCAGGATCAGTGTGTCCTCAGGGCTTGCCAGATCACTGTCTCTGGGCCCTCGCAAGTCTGGATTTATCCCGAACCCCATGGAACCCAGGTGAGTCTTCAGTAAGTACCAAAAGAAGATTTGATTTGACGGTTGGTGGCGTAGGGCTAAATTAGTCACTGCCCCCATTAAAACTACAGCGGGGGGTTTAAGAGCTTTTCACGCCATGTGGGAATCAGCAGCGAAGCCAGAGGATGCCTTGGGTAAGGAGAGAGGCAGCCTAGGGGACCGCGAGGTAATGAGGTTTATGGCAATGACAAGGCAGCCAGGGAACCCCACAGACTCCCCCCCTCACCCTGGCCCCATTGTTCTCAGGCTGGCTCTGCCCCCGCTGCTTCGGCTGAGAGAACCCCTTGTGACTGTGCCAGGCGGGGGCTGGTAGGGGGAATGGGGCGGTCCTTGCTGGGAGTGGTATTTGTCACCATCGGGCAGTGTGGGGTGGGGGTAGTGCAGGGCTCTAAACCTGTGCATTGGCCCCCACCCTCCCCTACTTTCTTCTAGTCAAATGATTTAAAGCTAGGATGAGCCACCTTACCTCTCAGCTCTGCGGGACCTGGGAGAGCCACTGGGAGGCTCATAGGAAAGGGTGCTACCAAAAAGAAGGGCTGAGTGCAGAGAAAGACCCGGAAGTGTTACTGTTAGGAGGACAAAGAAGCCGGACGCAAGGTGCTAGGGGTAAAGGGGTGGATGGGTGATGTCACGCTTGCCCTCGAGAAGCTCACACTGGAGGGACCCCTTTCAGCAGAGGCTGTGAGGAATCAGCCGCGAGCGTTTTGGGTGCTGGGGTAGGGCGTGACTGGAGAACCGGCCAGGTGACTGGAGGCCTGACTTCACTGGTGCTGGGTTTGCATGTGCAAATCATCAGTCTAGTGGCTCTATGAGCTGGAGGAATTTAGCACAGGCTGAGAAATGGACCAGGACCCCGGGACCACCGATCCCTGCTATTGGGTACCTGCCCTGAGCTTCTGGAAGCAGGTGAATAAAGGTTTTGGTCTCAGTGGAGAAGCCACCATAGGAAGAATCTTCTCAAGTTGCCCCAGTCATAGAGACTGTTCCTTCTAAACTCACAGTTTGTTTAATACTGAACTTTCTGCTTGTTTTTTTTTTTATTTGCTTCTTAAACTTACATTCTTAGGAGTGGGATCTGCAGTTACAAGTGTTCAGTAAATATGACCAAGACTTTTTTCATTCATTCATCCAGCAGACACTTATGGAGCTGCTCTTGTGCGCCAGACATCACACAAGGTGCTAGGGATAAAGGGATGGATGGGTGATGTGATGCTTGTCCTTGAGAAGCTGACAGTCACATGACAGTCATTCAGTAAACAAGCATGCCAGTGAAGACCCAGCAGTGTGCAGTCACAAGCACTGTGAGGGGAAAGGGCTGGACTGTGTGAGATCCATGGGAGACCCCTGTTAGAGGCAGGCCTTGCTGAGGAAGTGACTTGTGTTCCGGCCTAAACAGTGAAAGCAACTCAGCCATCCAGGAGCACTGGGAAAAGAGTGCAGTGAATGTAAAAACCCCAAGCTGGAAATGTCTGGAAGTATCCTTAGGGATCTCTGGTCACACCAGGTTTCAATTTTAGATGGATTAAAACAAGCCCACACAAATTCAGAGTCTTTTCCAAGGTCACACAATTCAACATAGAACTGAGACTATAATTTGGGTGTCTTGCTTTCTAGCCTTGGGTGTCTGACTCCCCTCTGCAGCCATTTCTATTTGTTGAAGAGCAATTTGATTGAATAATTATTATTATTATGAATAAAATGACATACTATGTAGGAAAGACTGCTGGCTCTCTTCTTTTTGCTTAATAACTTAACTCTGATTTTTATCTGAGCACATGTTACCTCGGAAAGGAGAAGGGTCAAATAATATACCCTATCTGTCCTAGAAGATGAGCATGGCCATATTACTATTGGTGGTTATATTGGGCTATAAATGGGGTAAAAATATGGTGGTATATATAAATTCTAGGAATTGTCCTTAAAGAGAAGAAATAAGCTCACCCTCCTACCTTTCTTGATGGCTGGAATGTTGATGCAATAGCTGGAGCTCCAGAAGCCATTTTGAACCATGAGGTAAACTAGACATGGAAGCCACACATGAGTTGAGCAACAATATTAAAAGAGCCTGGATCTCTAACACTGTCAAATGCATACTAACTCAGTCTTGCTTCCCAAAAGATTTCTTGACCTTGAGAGAGAAATAAACTTCTCTCTTATTCAAGCCATTATTATTTGGGTTCTTCATTATAGTTGAATCAATTTATAAATACAACAAATTGAATATATACATAAATGGCTTCCAAGTAGCAGCAAATTTAGAAGTTTCAAGGAAAGGATATGGGATAGTTAACAACACCTGAAGTCTAAGAAATCTACCTCAGTGACATACTATAATCAAGATCTATTTGGGTCTTAAGTTCATGGGGTTGGGCTGATCTGGGCTGGGCTTTGTTAGCTTGGCTGATCTGATCTGGGTGTCTGATTCCTGGTTAATGTGGGATGGCCTTGCTGGGATGACTGAGACACCTCAGCTCTGCTCTTCATGTTTTATCCTCTGGCAGGGTGGCCTGAGTATGTTCTTCTCATGATATTGGCCAAAGAGAAGAGCAGAGAAAGCCCAATGGTATAGGAACTTCAAACCTTCGCTTGTGCACAGTGTTTGCGCACATGGCCGAACTAGACTCAGGAGCAAGGAAATAGACCCGGCCTACTGATGGGAAGAGCTGCAGGACCCCAGCAGCTGGAATTTAGGGAGGGATGGGGAATCAAGGTCATTAATACAACTGGTCTACTGCAGAACTGAAAGGCCTCCCTCTCTCCTCCCAAGGCAAAACCTGTTGGTAGTTATCAGGTACCATCCATCACCACAGCTTAGGAAATGAACAAACTGAGGTGGTCTACCTTAGCCTTGCCTTTGGAGGAGAGAGAGGCACCCTCAAAGAACTGGCCACCCAATTGTTTGTTAGTTATCAAAGCAATTTCACAGGGTCACTATCTTTACAATTTACAGTTGATTTCGGTTCACTCAGGCTTGACAGAAGTATGAGCAAAGATAAATGGCATCCTCAATTTCCCAGAAGAGATAAAAACTCCCACCACTTAACAAAAGCCAAACATTTACAACTCTGTCTTGTTGGATACCAGGTAGGGTGTACTTTGCGATGGACACCCCTGGCTGTGTCCTTCCATGCCTTCCTTCATGCTGCTCCTCCTCCTAGAATGTCCTTCCCTTCTTTTTTACCTGGTTTACTTTTAAACTCAGTTCAAGTGTCTAATTTTCAGGGTTGAGAGTGAGTGAGGCGAGTAAAACACTTCCCTTGGGTACAAAATTTAAGGGAACCAGAAAGCTTAGTAATGAAGATAAACAATATGTAACACAATATTTTTAAAAAATCAAATTGACAAACTACAGCCAACAGGCCTGGGATTAAGGTGGGGCAAGTGAGGCAAAATTGTGCAAATGCACAATTGATCTTGTCATTGTTAAAATTTTTGCTGTTTTGTTTACTGTGGACTTTTTGCATTTATTTTTATTTTTAAAAAACATTTAAAGTATTATTCTGAGTTGTTTGCCATTCACTTAAATTTTGTGCCCAAGGCAAATGCTTTACTCATTTCACCCTAGTCATGATCCCATTCGTCTTCCAGGCAACTTACTCTGACCCCACAGAGGTCATTTTCCCCACAGGAAAAATGTTCTGATAATAACAACTTGGATAATAGCTGGTGTATAAGTCTATTACTAGACATCTATACACTT
Source organism: Cervus canadensis (assembly GCF_019320065.1). Classification (NCBI taxonomy): domain Eukaryota; kingdom Metazoa; phylum Chordata; class Mammalia; order Artiodactyla; family Cervidae; genus Cervus; species Cervus canadensis. The sequence continues at coordinate 47,393,524 of NC_057403.1, forward strand.
TTATAGCTGTCTGTCTCTGGGACTGTGTAGCAGTCAGGATAAGTTAGGTTATGGCACAATAACAAAATGTTCCCAAATTGTAGTGGCTTAACACAATAATGATTTATATCTCACACAGATGACATGGTCATCCTTCATTGTAGTCACTTGGAAAGTCTCAGTCGCTTGAAAAGGCTCAGAGAACAGACTACCATAAAGGTGGTCAGTAACCAAACCAAAGAGAAATAGAGAACTTGGGAGGGTCTCACACTGGCAATTAAAAGCTCTTGCCTGGGAGTCTCTCTCTCACACACACACAGCACTTTAACACACAATTCATTGGCCAACACCTCTCACGTGGCCCCACCCCATCACCAGGAGCCAGGAAGTGCAATCCTGTCATGTAACTGGTAGACCTAAAAACTGACAAGATTTGGCTAATTGCACTAATGGTTATCACCACAGACTGTCTTCATTGCCCCTCCACCCATCCCTGACTATAATCTCTTCAAGAGCAAAGCCTAACTCTTAGTAAACTGGGTATATGCAGCACCCTTCAAGGGATCTGGAGCAGACATTTACTGAATGTAGGCAGAAATTAAACAGAAAGTAAATAAATGACAATCGAAAAGGTCCAGGGGAAGGTAAACATGTATACAAAGACATCTTGTAGCCTAAAACCCAGGTGTATGCCAGACCTGGATTCAAACTTCACCAGCTGTGTGACCGCTGCAAGGCACTTAACTTCTCTGCGCATTGGTGTTTTCATAGGTAGGTAAAAGGGGAAGAATAACAAGTAATGTTTATCTCACAAAGCTGTTGTGAAGTTGAAATGAGATAAAAATGATGATGGTGTTAAACAACATTATCTCGTATTATTTTAAGACCTGCACACAACAACATTATCACGTGGGTACTCTTATCTCCTTCTTACATATGAAGAAACCAAGGCAGAGAGAGCTAGGCTACTTCACACTCTTAACTCTAACTTTAGGCTCCAGAGCCCTTTTCTCAGCCCGCCAGAAGCATTTTTTTAATAGAGTGACTCAGAAATGGTGGCTTCTGATGCTCGCATCACTGGGGCCGATTCCAGGTGTTGGTCCCGCAGTGTCTGCCTTTGCCTGGAGAGACCTCGTGGCCGGGGGGTCCCCAAGTCCTGCGTGGTCGGGGAGAGCCTGGGCTGGGTAGGAGACCCGCTTTTCACCCGAGCGGTGGAGGCCGCGGCTCCACCCACCGCCTCCCTCCCCTGAGCTCTGATTGGCCTGACTCGACGCCGGCCCCGCCCATCAGCGCCCGCCCTGGGCCGCCGGCTGAGCTGGGCTGAGCGCGAGCAGTGCGGTGTGAACTTATTTGTGGAGTTATTAATTACTGAAGGGCGCAAACCGTGCTTCTGTGCATAAAAATATGTTTGAGCAGTTTCTACTTAAACTTTAAAGAGAACGTTAATCAATTTTATTTTAACAAAATGACCTTAAGCAGAGAAAAAAAAAATTGGTGTTATTTGCCCAAACAGGCAAATTAATTTCTCTCTCTTGAGAAATCTGATAAGTTTCCAGAAATAGCTTTGCATAATTTACACCTGCCCTGGCCGCTCCTAGTTTAACGCCAAGCCCAATCACGGGCCCTCCCCAGCCCCAGGCCCAGAAAGAACTGAAAACAGAAAGGTCCTTTAAAAGGCCCAGTCTCTCACTGCCGGTCAGCTACTGTTCCTCAGCCCGCCCACCCCGTCCATGACCTTGGGAAACGCCGAGGGGAAGGAACAAGGTAGCCTCTGAGAGGCCAGCCTAACCTGGGTTCCTGGGGGAGGGATCCAGTACTAGGCTGCCCAGCACTAGGGCCTGGGAATTCTCAGGAGGCCTAGAGAGGACCTCCATCCAGCAGATAACCATTCCCCACCCCACACCAGTTTTCCGTCTCTCCTCTGAGCCTTGAAAGCTACAGACACCAGCTTCATCCTCAATGCCTCTGGCCTCCTACCCTTGAAGGATTCCCAGGATGGCAGGCTCCAGAACGCTCAGAAGAGTCTGCACCACCTTCTAAATCCCTGCCTGCTGGATCTGAAGCTCCACACACCCAGAGGCCACACCCTGGAGACCCTGCGGTACTTCCCTTGGGTCTAGGGCTGGGAGTGGGGCACACACATCACCCTCCTGAACTGTGGGGCTTAGAGGCAGGGTCAGGGAGCTGCTGGAGCTGTAGTCAGTTTCCCGTCTGGCTTTGAATAGTGACTTGGGGCAAGCCATTCAATCCCCCTGGACCTGGGATTCCCCATCTGGGCCTGGAGTTTGTGTTACCTTTGCATCCATCAGGCTGCTGTGGGGAGAGAATAAGACTCCTAAGAGAACCTCAGCTTCAAGAGGGTAGAGTTCTCAGCCATTGAAAAAAATAATAATAATAATGAAATAATGACATTTGCAGCTACGTGGATGGACCTAGAGATTATTGTGCTAAGGGAAGTCAGAGAAGACAGATTCTGGATGATGTCTCTTATATGTGGAATCTAAACTATGACACAAATGAACTTATCTATGAAACACAAGGGGCTTCCCAGGTGGCTCTAGTGTTAAAGAACCCGCATTGACAGGAGATGTAAGAGAAGCAGGTTCGGTCCCTGGGTTGGGAAGATCTCCTGGAGAAGGGCTTAGCAACCCACCCTGGTATTCTTGCCTGGAGAATTCCATGGGCAGAGGAGCCTGGCAAGTTACAGTCCATGGGTCACAAAGAGTTGGATGCGACTGAAGCGTCTTAACCTGCCTGAAATAGAAACTCATTCATAAACAGAGAGAACAGACTTCTAGTTGTGAAAGGGGAGTTGGGGCAGAGGGAGGGTTGGATTGGGAGCTTGGGGCTGGCAGATACAAACTGGTATATATAGAGAGAATAGGTAAATGACAAGGCCCTCCCGTGCAGCACCAGGAACTGTGTTCAGTATCCTGTAACAAACTATAATGGTAAAGAAAAAAAAACGAGGGCATAGTTTTGTCTTTTTGTTTATGCTGTGACCCCAGCACCTAGAACAGTACCAGAACATAGTTGCTCCATAAATATTGAGCATTGAATAAATGAGCAGATGTTGAATAAATGAACAGATAAAAGATGCTGAATGCACTAGCTATTCTGCTATTATTACTACTATTATTACTACTAGTATAATTGTTGCAGGTTTTTAAGTTTTTCCAAATATAAAATTAGCTCATCATACAGAAAATTGTTTTTCAAACTGCATTTACCTGTTAGCTACCCTCGTTACCCCTGGAGATTCTGATAGGATGAGTTGAATGAAGAGTTCCCTTCCTCCTCTCCCTGTGAAATCACTATTTGCGTCTAGTAAATGTTCAGTTTGTTTTTGTTGAATGAGTGCATGAGAGCCCACAGCAGGAGCCACAGACTCAGGGCAGGCAGTCCAGGTGAATGAGTGAAGTGGGCTGGGTGTAGCGGGGCTGGATGGAGTTGGGGGGGAGCATCCATGCCCATCTCAAGGAGGTCCAGCTCCTTGCTGCCCTGTGAGAATGCACCCTGGTTATCAGATCTTCCAATTTTTCAAGAGGAGGAACTCCAGATTTTATTGTGAAAAGTCCCAATATTTCATTGCTGGTAATTACTTCAGAGTTCAGTTTAAAAAAAAAAAAGCAACTCCAAACAAAAAATACAAGTGTGCCTGGGCAGGCACTTTTGAGGGCTATGTCTGGTGATTGGACCACCAGTTGGAGGCCTCTTGAGAGCATGTGAGAGAACGCTGTTTAGGGGCTGGAACTTCTGGCACCAAATGGAGGGGGCTGCAGTAACCCACCCCATTCTAAGTCACAGGGAGACTTGCGCAGAGGAGGTGAGGAAGCCTGTGGAGGCTGAAGGAAGCTAGCCGCCCCTGCCCCAGGGTGGTGGGCTGAAGGCAAAAGTGGGAGATCACATCTCCGCCTCTCTTCTCATTGGATGGATTTGTCTGTTTTCCTTTCTAGCAGTAGAGCTGGATCCTCGGGCTTTCTGTGCCTCAGTTTCCTCTTCTATAAAATGGGGATAAGTAATTGGGCTCTCTTTGAGTGGTGAGAATTTGAGGAGATAGCATAGTAGACTTTAGCACAGTTCCTGGTGACACGTGTAAGGTACGCATAGACCAGGTGGTCACCCAACGCCTGCAGATAGCCTGAGGCTCCCGAGTCACCTAGAAGTCCCTTCTGGAGGGAGAGAAACCTCATGGAAACCAGTTTCTGTCCCTGAACGTTTTAGGGATGATCCTGCTACTGATATGAAACAGACAAGCCCAGAAACAGAGGGGATTCCACAGCTCTGGGCTGCCGGGCCCTGCGACATAAGGCAGACAGGGATTGGGGCCTGGCCGTGTGCATCCTGGGCAGAGCAGCAAGTGCCAGGCTGGGAGTCCACAAGCCTCTCTGTTGCCAGTGCCCTGTGTGACTTTGGGCAAGTCCTTTCCCTACCCTGGGCCTCAGTTTCCTCATCTGCAAAGTGAGAGTGTTTAATCAGAAGCTCTCCAAGCTAGTCTCGGCTTTAGCTTCCTACGTTTATGAGAATTTCTTGGGAGGCCTGGGGACCTGGGTCAGGGCATAAGGATGGCTTCTGAGTGGGAACAAGGATTCCTGCACCCTGGAGAGCAGAAGGTCGGAGGAGAGGCCACATTTGGCAGCACTCTGGTGGCATGTCAAATACCTGGGGAACAGTTTTATTGGCTGATGGTTCTTAGAGTCCCATAGAAAGCAGTGGAGAAAATCAACCCTGAGAATATTAGGCGGAAAATATTCTAGCTCTTCTGATTTTTTAACAGTGTAGAGTTCTGATTTGCCCCTGGCATGAGAACTTCCTGCTCTGGCAGCCTGAGGGCCCCTGACTCTGTCCTGCACCCTGGTGCCCCGTCCCCAGGCACGGAGGGTTTGTGCTGCCTTCTGGCATCTCTGTAATGGCATTCGTCCCTCCCCTGGGGCCGAGCCGTCCTGTAGCTCCTTCAGGGCTTAGCTCCAGAACCACCATCTGACCTCCCCTCAGGGGCCTGCTGGGCTTGACATTACAACACGCAGCACGATGCAAGGCACGAAGGTGCTGTTTGCTGAATTCAGAGTCCCGACTCTCCCAGACAGTTATCTTTGTTATCTTCATTCTCATTTTACAGTAAATGAAACTAGGGCTCAGTTCTAACAGCTAGTGAGTGGTAAAGCCTAGACGTGAAACCAGATCTGTCTGTGAGGCTGGACTCTAGCCAGAGAAGGCAGGTGGATGCTTAAAATAGTCAACTTAAAAAGTTATCAAATAATAATAGAAAAATGTTTAAAATATTCTGATGGATATAAAATAAAATTAAACATCATAAAAAAATCAACCATTCCTCCTACACACACTCCTTCTTCCAGACTTATTTCTTCCAGAGATAGTCTATGCACACGAAAGCATACATTTGTACATATTGCTATCTTTTCTTTCACAAAAATATGTTATTGAGCACATTGTTCTGTAACGCATTTTTCATTCCCTTATTAATATGCTGTTCCTTTCTCTCCTTGTTAGTACACAGAGATCTTATTCTTTTGCAGTTGGGGGGGGGGGAAGTTTTTCAATTAAAAATTCAATTTCCAAAAAATAAAAATAAAAAATAAATTTAAAAAAATTCAATTTCCTGAATATTTACAAGTTGTATGTAAGGCTATTCAAATGATCTATTTCATGTTGGGTGAGTTGTGGCAGTCTGTGTTTTTCAATGAATTTGTTTATTTCCTCTAATCTGTGAAGTTTGTGTGAGTAAAGTTGTTCACAGTATTTCCTTACTGCGCTTTTGATGTCTGTAGGGTCTGTAGTAACATTCCATATTTTATTCCGGGTGTTGGTACCTTATGTCTTTCTTTCTTTATAAGTCTTACTAGAGATTCATTAATTTTACTGCTTTTTTTCCCCCAAACCTTATGCTTTGTTTCATTATTTCCTATTCTTTTTCTGTTTTCCATTTCACTCACTTCTGTTCTCTATTATTTCCTTCTGCTTGCTTTGGATTTATTTTGCTCTTGTTTTTCTAGGTTCTTGAGATGGAAACTTAGATTACTGGTTTGAGACTAAATATATGTATTTAGTGGTATAAATTTCCTTCTCAGTACTGCTTTGGCTGTGTTTCCAAATATTTGATATGTATGTTGTATTTTCATTTTCATTCCATTCAATTTATTTTTAAAAATTTCTCTTGAGCCTTTCTCTTTGATCCATGGATTATTTAGAAGGGTTGCTGAATTTTCAAGTGTTTGGTGTTTTCTCTGTTATCTTTCTGTTATTAAATTCTAGTTTGATTCCATTGTGGCGGGAGAACACACTCTGTAATTTAAATTCTTTTAAATTTGTTGATTTTTTTATGGCCCATAATATGGTCTATCATGATATAAATTCCATGGGATTTAAAGGAATGTGTATTCTGTTATTATTGGGTAGAGTGTTTTATAAATGTCTCATATCCTGTTGGTTGATGGTATGGTTGAGTTCTTCTATATTTTTGCTGATCTTCTGTCTAGTTGCTCTTTTAATTGTTCAGAGAAGCTTGCTGAAGAGTCCAGATGTAATTGTGGATGTGTCTATTTTTTCCTTTCAATTCAAGTAGTTTTCACTACACATGTTTTGGGGCTCTAATATACGTTTAGGACTATATACGTTTATATATGTTTTATATACGTTTGCATATATGTTTAGGACTGCTGTGTCTTCTGAGTGGATGAATCCTTATATCATTATGTAATATCTTTTTCGTTTCTGGTAGTTTTCTTTGCTCTAAAGTCTACTTTATCTAATAATAATATGGCCATTTGTGTTTTATTTTGATTAATGTTTGCTTTATATATTTTTCTAGCCTTTACTTGCAACCTGTTTATATCATTATATTTGAAGTGAGTTTCTTATATTAAACAGGTGGCACATAGTTATATCATCTACTCTGCCAATCTCTGTCTTGTAATTGATATAGTAGATCATTTACACTTAATGTAATTATCTCGTTGTTTTTCATTTCTCTGATTTGTTTTTATTGCTTTCTTACCCTGAACATTTTTTTTTCAAATTTCATTTCAGTTTGTATATGGTCTTTTTTGAGTGTATTTCCTTGCATAGCTTTTTAAATAACATTAGATATTACATTATATATACATAGTTTATTAAACCTACTGATATTGTCATTTTACTAGTTTTGAGGTACATAGAAATCTTACCTCCTTTTACGCTTTTACCCTCTCCTGTTTATAATATAAGTATATAGTTATTCTTTTACACACATTTACAAGCATACCAGACAACATTAAAATTTTTGCTTCAATCATTAGGTGTAATTTAGAAAACTCAAGAGAAGAAAAATCTATTTTGCTTATTCCTATTTTTGCTTATTGTCCCCTTCCTTCCTTCCTTCCTTCATGTTTCATGGTTCTTTCTTTCTTTTATAATTTCTTTTTAGTTTAGAAAACTTCCTGTAGCCATTCTTTTAGGGTAGGTTGTCTGGCTACAAATTCTCTTAGTTTTCCTTCATTTAAGAATATCATAATTTCCCCTTTATTCCTGAACAATATTTTCACTGGATGTAAGGTTATGGGTTGATAGTTCTTCTCTTTCAGCATTTGAAAAATGTTGTGCCACTTCCTTCTTTATCATTTCTGATGAGAAATTCACTTTTATTCAAATTGTTTTCCCTCTCTAGGCAAGACGTTTCTGTCTGCTTTCAAGATTTTTTCATTATATTCAGTTTTTAAAAACTTGACTATGATGTGTCTTGGTGTGCATTTCTTTGGGTTTATACTGTTTGAAGTTTGCTTATCTTCTTGAATCTGTAGGTTTACATATTTTCCCAAATTTGAGATTTTTTTTTCAGCCAGGTACTTTTTTTGACTGTACCATCTTTCTCCTCTTTTCCCAGATTCTAGTGACACTAATGTTTTGTTATAGTCCCATACATCCCTAAGGCTTTGTTAATTTTTTCCAGTTTATTTTTTGGTTGTTATGATTGAATAATTTCTATTGCTCTATCTTCCAGTTCATTGATTCTTTTTCCTGCCCCTTCCTTTCTGCTTATGAGCCCATTGGGTGTTTTACTTACTGTATTTTTCTGTTCTAAAATTTCCAATTTTTCTTCTTTGTAGCTTTTACTTCTTTACTAAATGTTTCTTTTTTTTCCATTAATTTCAGGCAAGTTTGTAACTACTCATTAAAGCATTTTTATGATGGCTGCTTTAAAATCCTTGTCAGATAATACTAACACATCTATCACCTCAATTTTCCATCTGTTGGTTGTCATTTTTCATTCTGTTTGTTATCCTCCTAGTTCCTAGTAAGACAGCTTATTCTTTATTGAAATTTTCACATTTTGCATGTTATGTAATGAGACTCTGGATCTTACATAAACTTTCTTTTTTAGCTCTTTTCCTCTGCATTGGTAGCTGGTAGTGAGAGTGTCTTCTTAATATTAGGTTGGAGTGGGATTTCAGTTACCCACAAAGTCTCCATTGATACCTAAGGAGGGTTACTTAAGTCTCCATTGATAACTAAGGAGAGTTACCTAAGTCTCCACTGATACCTAAGGAGAGTTACCTAAGTCTCCATTGATACCTAAGGTTCTTTCCACCCACAGCTGGGTGGAGGTGGAGTTCTGACTCCCCACTAGGTTTCCAGTGATACCTCTCTGAATGGCAAGTGTTAGGAGTGCCTTGTTACTGCATCCACTGTGGTCTCCATTGATCCCATTGAGGGGTGGGTGGCCTCATTACTACTGAGCAGAGGCACAAGATCTCCCTCTCACTAGGCCTCCTCTGATACCACCCCAGTGGGCAGGGAGGCTGTGAAGTGCCTTGCTGCTGCTGGCTGGGCAGTGGAAGTCCAGGTTCCCCTGCAGAGTGGAGTAGGAAAAGGGACTTGTTATTGAACTGCAAGGATGGAAAATCCATCTTCCAACTTGGCTTCTCTGATTCCCCATTATGCTGGTGAGCCCTGGGGAATGTCATTACAAACTCGTGAGAGTGGAATCTTAGGGTCTCTACACTGTGGGGGTGGAGCCACAGCTTTTTCTACGGTTTTCGGCTAGGGTAGAATTGTTCTTTTCTAAAAGTTTTCTATGGTAGGGACCTAACAGAAGCAGAAGATACTAAGAAGAGGTGGCAAGAATACATAGAAGAACTATACAAAAAAGATCTTCATGACCCAGATAACCAGACAGTGTGATCACTCACCTAAAGCCAGACATCTTGGAATGCGAAGTCAAGTGGGCCTTAGGAAGCATCAATACAAACAAAGCTAGTGGAGGTGATGGAATTCCAGTTGAGCTATTTCAAATCCGAAATCCTAAAAGCACTTGTTAAAGTGCTGCACTCAATGTGCCAGCAAATTTGGAAAACTCAGCAGTGACCTCAGGACTGGAAAAGGTCAGTTTTCATTCCAATTCCAAAGAAAGGCAATGCCAAAGAATGTTCAAACTATTGCACAATTGCACTCATCTCACATGCTTGCAAAATAATGCTTAAAATTCTCCAATCCAGGCTTCAATAGTATATGAACTGTGAACTTCCAGATGTTCAAGCTGGTTTTAGAAAAGGCAGAGGAACCAGAGATCAAATTGCCAACATCCGTTGGATCATCTGAAAAGCAAGAGAGTTCCAGAAAAACATCTAATTTTGCTTAATTGACTACACCAAAACTTTTGACTGTGTGGATCAAAACAAACTATGGAAAATTCTGAAAGAGATTGGAATACCAGACCACCTTACCTGCCTCCTGAGAAATCTGTATGCAGGTCAAGAAGCAACAGTTAGAACTGGACAGGGAACAACAGACTGGTTCCAAATTGGGAAAGGAGTCCATCAAGGCTGTATATTGTCACCTGGCTTATTTAACTTATATGAAGAGTACATCATGTGAAAAGCCAGGCTGAATGAAGCACAAGCTGGAATCAAGATTGCGGGAGAAATACCAATAACCTCAGACATGCAGATGACACCACGCTTATGGCAGAAAGCAAAGAAGAACTAAAGAGCCTCTTGATGAAAGTGAAAGATGAGAGTGACAAGTTGGCTTACAACTCAACATTCGTGCTTGCTTCGACAGCACATATACTAAAATTGGAATGATACAGAGAAGATTAGCATGGCCCCTGCACAAGGATGATAGGCAAATTCGTGAAGCGTTCCATATTTTTTAAATTTTAATGATGAAAGCACGATAGTAATAAATTTTCATATACCAAAAAAAAAAAAAACCTCAACATTCAAAAAACTAAGATCATGGCATCTGGTCCCATCACTTCATGGCAAGTAGATGGGACAGCAATGGAAACAGGGACAGACTTTATTTTGGGGGGTTCCAAAATCACTGCAGATGGTGACTGTAGCCATAAAATTAAAAAACTCTTGCTCCTTGAAAGAAAAGCTATGACCAACCTAGATAGCATATTAAAAAGCAGAGACATCACTTTGCCAACAAAGGTCCATCTAGTCAAAGCTATGGTTTTTCCAGGGGTCATGTATGGATGTGAGAGTTGGACTGTGAAGAAAGCTGAGCACTGAAGAATTGATGCTTTTGAACTGTGATGTTGGAGAAGACTCTTGAGAGTCCCTTGGACTGCAAGGAGATCCAACCAGTCCATCCTAAAGGAGATCAGTCCTGAATATTCATTGGAAGGACTGATACTGAAGCTGAACTCCAATGCTTTGGCCACCTGATGCAAAGAACCGACTCATCGGAAAAGACCCTGATGCTGAGAAAGACTGAAGGCTGGAGCAGAAGGGGGCAATAGAAGATGAGATGGTTGGATGGCATCACTGACTCAATGAACTTGATTTTGATTACACTCTGGGAGTTGGTGATGGACAGGGATGCCTGGCGTGGGCAGGTCATGGGGTCTCAAAGAGTTGGACATGACTGAGTGACTGAACTGAACTGAACTGAAAAGTTTTGTGTCTTGGTAGGGTGCTCCTTTACTGATTCTTTGGCTAGAGAACTCAGGCTTTTGTTGGGGGGATTTTTTTCTATCTGTGCCCATTGGTGTTTCCAAGTCTGAGATATATGAAGCAAAAAGTAAACCCAGTGACTTCACCATCATGTTGTTTCTTGGGTCCTGAGGTTCTTAGTCAATCTGCCTTCTTCATCTTTTTGAGTCTGTACTTTAAAAATAAAATTAAATAAATGTCCAGGGGTTTTAGTTGGATTTAGGATGAGAAATAGGGGAAATGTCTGTCCCAACTTGCTACAAGTGGAAGTCCCTTCAGATAGCTTTCTTTCATAATGGCTCCAATGTTTCCTGTTAGATAAACAAATCCTCATTGATTGAACCTATTCCCTGTTGTTGGGCATTTATGTTGTTCCCAGTCGTTGTGTTATAAACAGTGCTGCAGTGAACATTATATATTTGCTTAATAGGTCTGTGTGGTAGGGGGCTTCCCCGGTGGCGCTAGTGGTAAAGAACCTGCCTGTCAATGCAGGAGATGTAAGAGTTGTGGGTTCAACCCCTGGGTCAGGAAGGTCCCCTGACCCACTCCAGTATTCTTACCTGGAGAATCTCATGGACAGAGGAGCCTGGTAGGCTATGGTCCATGGGGTCTCAAAGAGTCGGACACAACTGAAGTGACTTAGCGAGCACGCCTTGGTGTGAGCATAGAACAATTCCAGAATTTGTTGACTAAGCGGGTTGGACTTCACCTGGTGGGTTGGTTCTTAGGATAGACAATTTTGGTGGGGAAACACATGGAGGGACAGGACAAGAGGAATGGGGGAGGGCAAGTTGGACTGGGACCAACCAGAGGAAGCACATTGCCAGGCCCAGACCAAGCAGCCTGCCCCAATTTATGCCAATAGTGTAACCCAGGTCCCTGGAAATTTTTCAGCTGGCCTTGGCCCAGCCTGGTCCTGCCCTCCTGGAGGTGCCACCCTCTAACTGCCATCTTTCGAGGGCTAATCCCTGAGGTCAGTTTGGGAGAATATGCAACCTTCTCTCCGCTAGTTGATCTTGCCCCGCAGGCATGGCCCTGATAAGGCTCAGGGTGCCTCCTCTGCTTGCTTCCTATTGTGACACCTGCGTGTCACCTATTGTGACCCCTGGCTACACCACTCAGTACAGAGCACACTTTCTATGCCTCATCTCAGGACACAACTGAGCGACTGAACTGAACTGAACCGAACAGGTGGGAAGGCAGGCTGGGCCAGGAGGAGCGTCTGGTCTAAGGCCACACAGCAGCGGGGAGGGGCAGATGTAAGATTCAGACCTGGGTGGTCTGGCTCTGAAGTCAGTGGAGGAACTTGGGATCCAAAGTGACCTTCTAGAACAGGCACGGTGGAAAAATGACCAGAAAGAGGGCTGCCCAGGTCTAGGCCTGTGAGGCAGAAGCCCTGAAGGAAGGAAAGTGGGAGGAGGGGAGAGGTTGGAGCTTGCCCGCCTTGGTCACCTGCAAAGACTTGCATAGGACGATGGGGCTAGAAGGGATTCCTGGGGTCAGGAGGTGACTGGCAGGCCCCAAGGGGGCCCCTGTTGGACTATGTTATAGAACAAAGCCCTGTCAGATGACAATTTTGACCAATCCTCTCTTAACCAGGCGCCTGGAAAACTCTTGTTTATCATTAGAGGCAAGACTGCTTTTAGCGGCATAACAAAGGCAGACAAATAGAGACATACAGAGGCCCACAGAGACATGCACAGCCCCAGACACAGTCACCCACACACACACACACACACCAGGCACGTACACCCAGGCTGTCCGCTTGGACAAACACGCATACATGGAGACAGGGCCCCAGAACGTGAGCACAGACGTGCACGCACCACACACACCCACACGGCAGCATATGGAGCAACCCTGCCTTCCCCCATAGTTTCCAGGAGGCTTAGCGGGGGGTGCGAGTTCCACATCTGACTTTCCTTGTGTTCGTTAGACTCTCGGTGTAATTAAACGTTACATTGAATAATCCAGCGCGGGCTCCGGGATGGCAGAGGCGGCTGTGGCGGGCCTGGCGACAGGGGCCTGGAGGGCTGTCTCAGTGCCACCCTTCTCCTCCACGCTCCTCCTGGCCTAGGACCCCGGAGTGGGGGACCCCTTGGCCACAGGGCCACGTGGCCAGGCCTTGGACAAGGATGGGAGTGGGATGGTGGTCCTGGGAGACCCTTGGGTGTCCTTAGCTTAGGAGTCCCTTATCTTCCACTCTAGCGAGGTAGAATTCCCACCTGGTCTCAGGGGCAGAGGAAGGGTACCCGGACACTGGGGAGGCCCTCTGTCCAGCAGAATGACCACCTTGCCCACTTCTCCTGGGGAGAGGAGGCAAGAAGGCCTTCCATTTCCTCCCTCTTTTCTTTTAAATGGGCTGTCGATGCCCCGGGCCTGCAAGGCAGGAGCCCAGTGTGGGGGCTGCAGACCACCTGCATGACTGTTAGTTGCCACCTGTGTGACTTGGTGTGAAGTTCCTCCCATCTGTGAGTTCAGTGTCCTCATGGGTAAAATAGGGGTCGTGGGAGGACTCACCTCGTGGGTTTGTTGGGGGATGAACCTGGCTCCTAAAGCAGTGCTCCTCAGACTTGCTAACAACCACACCTGGCCCAGCAGTTAAGCCACATGTGTGCATGTGGTTCTTTCCCACAAAGCTGATTTGGGTCACGCCTACTCATCTGCTGAAGGCGAGATTTTGGATCCAGTGTGGATGACATGGTGGCACCATCTTGGTCCCCGCTCTGAGTCTCGACTGCCTCATCTGTGGAATGGGGTTGACAACTGTGGGACCCAGCAGGGTGGCAAGGATGGAGCGGGCTTCTGCGATGCAAAGAACTGGACAAACTGCTGGCTGCTGTGTCCACGGGCAGCTTGGCTTCCTCCCCTCCCCTCCCCTCCTCTTGTTCAGATCTCCCTTCTGGAGCCGTAAGCCTCCACCTCTGCAGCCCTCGCCAGAGCACAGAGACGCGGCTGCCCCGCCCCCGGCTCAGAACCCAGCCAGCGCCCTCTGGGCAGGTTGCCTACCGGGTAGCAAGGACCTGGTGGTGTAGAGAACCCCTGAGCCCCCGACCCAGGGCCAGGTGGTGCTGGGGTGTCCAGCGTGCTGTCCCAGGGCCAGCCCTTTTCCAGTGAGGACTTTGAAACAAGTGCCAGCCCCTGGTGTGTGCCAGCTGGACCATGGGTGGGGTAGGCTGAGGATAAGCCATGAAGGAGGTGCCGTGGCTGGAAAAGAACCCTCCGGCCAAATCCTCACTAGAAGCCGACTCCCGTCTGCCACCAATGGCCTGGCTCCCAGAGGCGGTGAGTCTGGGGTGCGGGCCGACTCCCTCGTGTTACACACGTGCACTGGGGCCCACTCGAGCCTACGTATGTGTACTCACACTCACACTTGTGGGCAGGAGCCAAGACATGCTGGTAGAGTTTCCTGGACTCTCACGTGCAAACACAGATGGGCTCACCCGGGAGCACTATTACCTTCATGTTTGCCCACGGAGACGCAGATAGATCTGAGCTCACTAGACACACACAACTGTGTGCACACGTTCAAGAGACACGCGTAGCACCCAGAGACCTCCCGCTGCCGAGACCCTTCCATGCTCTCGAGAGACATGCCACCGCGTCTCCCGTCTTATCTAATCTGCACAACCTTTCCATTGCCTTTGTTTTACAGGGGACTCAGGCTGAGTGCACTTTCCAAAGCCACATAGCCCCCAGTGATAGCCCGGCTGGGTGGGATCTCAGGTCCTGGCCCTCAGTCCAGGGCTATATCTGTAGCTTCTCCACCGGCCTTCCTCCTTCTGTGGCTAGGCCATAGGAATGGCTGGAGAACGGGGTGCCTGAGCCTTTCAAAGGATGCTTCAAAGATGGAGCGCGCCCTTGGTGCCTCTCCTGGCAACTGGCGACTCTGAGCTGTGCTGCGGCAGCCTGTGAATAGTCAGGACCTCACAGAGACCCTTCTCCGTTTCTTCCCCTGCTCCTGGTTTTGTGCTAAGTCTCAAGTGAAACTGATCTTTTTTTTTTCTAAGGAGAGGGAAATCTGTCTTTTGTTCTTCTGCTGCTCCCCCAGGGCTCCTCAGAAGTGGAGGCCCCCCGCCTGGTTTAGGGGGCACGCCTCCGAACCAATCGCTGCCTGGCACGGTTCCCTGGGCGCTGGGCTTGGGCCTGGTGCCATGCGAGCAGATGGCCGTGATTGCTGGCAACCCGGAGACCCTGCAGGAGAGTCGCGTATGGGTGTTTACAGCATCCTGGTCCTGCCGAGAGCATCAAAATGGCAGACCGAGTGGCTCCCGGCCCCCCCGGGGTCGGGGTAGGGGCAGTGCACATTCCTGAAAAGGAGAAAGGGCCCCCTTCTTCTCCCAAGGAGACCCCTGCCTGTGGCCTAGTGGCCAGCACCCACCGCCCATTGTGGTGTCCCGTGCAGGGAACAGCAAGTCCCTCATCCCGGGGTCGGGGCATTCTCCCACTTGGCCACCTCTCACTTCCACCTCCTTCAAGTGCCCTTCCTGTGGTTCCGCAGGGTCTCCCTCCTCTCAGCGGCTCTACAGGAGAGTCCTGACTTTATTTAGAAAACCAATGCGAGCATCTACCGTGTGCTCAAACAGTGAGGAGCAAGACAGAGGCCCTCGAAGCCTCGATCCTTTCTCAAAGCCCCCCCTCCACTTGTATCTGGTGACATGCGTGTTTGTGGCAGAAATGCCTGTCTCATCACCAGGCTGCGCTCCACTGGAGCAGGTCCTGGCACATAGTAGGTGCACAACAAATCTATGTTGGCTGATTTAGGGAAACTTTGTTGACAGAGGTCGCAGTCTAGTGGGAATTCTCTCTTCTCTCCCCTCCCTCCCACCCCAGTTGTGGTCCTTGCCTTATTCTGTTTCCCAACCATACTGAAGCCCCCTGAAGGCAGGGGCCATGGCCTTTGACTCCCCAGGTTTCTGGCTACATCATGGCTCTTGTTACATAGATTATGTGCCTAATATGGAAATGCAGCACCCTTGAGGGCCACATAAATGCCTGAAAGGCAGGTCCCAGGGAAAATCTTTGAGCACGCTAACCCCACCCTGTGAACTCTGCTGCCTGTAGACTGTTGAGGCTTCCCCATTCCTGCTCCTCAGACTGGCATTCAAGGCCCTCCATGGCCTGCCTCACATCCAAACTTTTTCCTTTTCATTCATTCAAATGGGTGCCTACCAAGTACCAAGTCCTACCCAGGGGCTGAAAGTGAAAGTGTTAGTCACTCAGTTGGGTCCAACTCTGTGTGACCCCATGGACTGTAGCACACCAGTCCATGGGATTCTGCAGGCAAGAATACTGGAGTGGGTTGCCTTTCCTTCTCCAGGGGATTTTCTTGACCCAGGGGCTGAAGATAAGACAATGAATAAAATCATAAAGTCACTGTTCTCGTGGAGCTGATGTTTTAATGGTGGAGTGGCGTAGAGACAAAGGGGAAATAAACAGATGGGTGTATTATGTGTGTGGAAGAAACGAGAGCCATGAAGAAGGACAAAGTGGGTCACAGCAAAAGGAGGAATGGTGAGAGTGGGCACGATGGCTTCTCCAACATTAGAGCAGAGATCTGAACAAAAGGGGAGGGTGGTTGGGCAGCCATCCTGGAGAAGGGCATTCTGGGTGGAGGGAACAGCAAGTGCAAAGGCCCTGAGGCAAGCGTGGGTCAGCCTCTCCAAATCTGTCACTGCAGTTACAAGCAGGGATCATGAATTCCAGTGTCCATCACTCCAGGCAGTGGTCATGGGGAAACCAGTCACCAGTGTAGCAACAAATGCAGCTGACACCAGATCTGAGTTAGTGAGGTGAGAGGGAGCAGGGGCAGTGTGGCATGTCTATATCTGGCAGCTGTCTGGCAACATGGGAATGTAGGCCCAGAGCAGCCAGAGCTTCTCATGTTTCAAGCTAAAATCTCCCTCTTTTAAAATGTGAACTATTCCAACTTTGAAGTGTTGGAAGCTAATTTAAAAATATTTTTTTAAAACCCTCCTCATGCCAAACAAAACTCAGTGACAGGCCAGATCCAGCCTGTAAGCAACCAGTTGGCAACTCTGGACTCAGCTCTCTGCGAGGTCCCTGTGGGGCATGAATCTGATCACGGACCCCAAGCCCAGTGGGCAGCTGGGAGTCAGGTGTTCAGGGGTGAGGGTCTGGGCAGGGCCAGGGAGTTCTCTGGTCCTGACTTAAGGGCCTAAGGGGCCTAGAGGGCTGCTCCGAACACCTGTCTCCAGGGAGCCTCTCTCCCAGGCCCACCCTGGGGAGAGCGGAGGCAGAAAGTTGCAGGTCTGTACCCCACTTCCTGCAGTGGGACCTTGATCTCTCCCACTGACTCACTTCTCCCGCCCCCGGCAGGTTCCAGCAGCCTGCCGGATGCAGCCCTGCCTGAGGATGTAAGGATGGAGAGTCTTCTCTTCTGGCTTTGTAGGGGGACCCTGGTGCTGAATGTGACCCCAAAGATCTTTGACAGGGCCCTCACCTCCCAGCCTCCTTGTTAGCAAACTCAGTCAGACGAGGCTGGATCTGCCCTCACGGCCCTGCCTTCCCTAAAGCCCAGCTTTCTCTGAGCAGCTTCATTAGGAATGATTTCCACATTGACAGACACCCGGCCCTCCCGGAACCTCCAACCGGAGCCCTCTGCCAACAGCCCCCCGTTAATGCTAATGGAAGTCCCGCGGCTTGGCCGGGGCGCCCTGCTGGAAAGAGGCCTCAGGTCTCCCACCAGCAAACATGACCTTTTCCCGTGTAAGAGACAAGATTTCAAAATCAATCCGGCCCGCGGGTCCTGCCCATCCTCACCACATGCACTGCTCAGGGAAGAGGCCATGGGCCCCAGGACAGGCGAAGGTCAATACCGAGTCTGAGGGAGCCTGGCTGGCCGGGCCAGCACACTTGGGAGGTTGCTGTCTGACCCCACCGCCAGAGCGCCTCTCTGCAGAAGCCACAGGAAATATTTCCTGTCTTCGCGCCCCCCTTCCCCGTCCCATGGTGGCTGGAACCAGCACAGCCATGGTGGCTAAAGCACATACGTAGAGCAAAGTTGCAGCCACGCTGCAGAAAATCACCTGCAGGTAGTTTTCAGCAGACTGGTGAGGGAGGCGCTGTGATTACTCCTACCTCACACCCAGGGAGACAGGGCAGAGAGCGCTAAGCAACTTGCTCAAGTCTTGCCTCTGGGTGATGGCAGTGCTGGGATTCGAACCTAGGACGCTGCACTGTCTCTGGGATGTTCCTCGATGCTCTCTCATGCACTCAGCAAGCACTTGGCAGACTGCTCAGTGCCAGGCCTGTGCTGAGGGCACAGGGGTGAGTCACGTGTAGACGCCACCCTCGCCCACCCCGCCCCAGAGTCCCTGTCCCAAGGGGAGGGGATGTCACAAGTCCATGCAGGTGGGTTGGAGGTCCAGAGGAGGGAGGGCAGATCTGGGGTGCTGGGTGATGGGCCGTGGTCAGGGAGGACTCCCTGGAGTCGGGGGTCTCTGGCCAGAGGGGTGGGTGCCCAGGAGCCTGCCCCTGAGTTTGTGTTTGAGGGCAGGTGCTCGGATGCTTACACCTGTGCGTGTCTGGGTACACGTCTCTTACCGTGGGACCATCCCTCCTCCGAAGGTGGGGGGCTCTTGGGGAACATGAGAGCTGCTGATGGGCCTGGGTGTCATCAGGAAGGCTGCCCTGCCTGTGAAAGGCACGGTGCCAGGGGGCCTCCCTCGACGCTTGGAGGGGGATGGGATTCAGAAGTCACCCCCTGGGGCCCTAAGCCGGATGTGGCTCTCACTGGCCTCTCACTGGCCTGCATAAGTTCTGGTTAGTTTTTGCAGTTTGAATATCTTTAGGGGTGACAGGCCTTCTCTGTCTGCCCACACCCCCCTGCCCAGCCCTTGGCAATGCCTGGTCCCACTCTCCTTTCCAGGACCTGCCTGGCCTCTGAAGGAACTTGTTTTCCAGCTCTCTGCTTTTCGAAACTTCAAGTTCTTCAGAGAAGACAGATCTCTACACAAAGCCACTTCACAATGGCCTCTCATGGGAAAGCTCTGTCTGCAGCTCCGCCAACACCTCTGTGTCTTCATCTTACTACAGAGCCCCTTTCTGTCAGGGGTGAGGGTCATTAGTCTCTCATTCAGCAAAGAGGTAGGGAGTGCTTACTCTTAGCCTGACCCTGCTCCAGGCCCTGGGATTGATGGAGGAGCCACACCCTCAGCTTGGCCCCCTGTGCACCCCTGCGAGTGGTCCTGGGCCGGTGTGCAGCAGGGCCTGCAGGGGACTGCAAGCTCAGTCCTTGTGTTGGGTTCTTGCTTCATCAGATCAGCGCCTAAAGCCCTACTGAGTCAGTTGAGTCAGGGTAGAGGGAGGAAATTGGCCAGCAAATGCCTCCTGGAGGACTTGGCACCCACCGCCCGCAGGTTAATGGCAGCTGGGTGTAGGGCTGGGAGCAGGGATAAACAGTCAGGAGGAAGGGGTCCCACCACCCTCCCTGAGGATCAGTCGGGCTAAGCCACACAGCTAAGAAATGATGGGTTTGACCCCACGTCTGCCTGACTCCCAGACCAGTGCTGTTTCTGCTGTGAGGCCCAGACTCTCACTCTCTCTCCCCTTCCTCGAATCCTTTCTAATCTTCGGGTGCCCCTCTGTGAAGCAGAGGCCCCCGTTTTGCCTCATTGAAGCTCCCCTTCCTCTGCTATCGGCACTGCAGAAGCTCGGCACAGGTGTTGTGCTGACAGGTGTCCTGTGTGGGTGAGCTGGTCTTTTTCTTAATCCTATGCCCCTTTATCTAGGAGTTGTGTCAGAGGCTGGCCCAAACCTGGGGGCCATCATAGGTACTCAACAAATCCTTGTGGATAACTTGTGGATTAATTCACTCAATCAGAAGCTGGCATTTGAGAGGAGCCTGGTGGAATGAGCAGACCTCTGAAATCAGTCAGAGGTGGCCTCATCACTTAGTTGGCTACAGGACCTTGGACCTGTGAGCCTATACTTACTTCTTCATCCATTAAATGGGTTCCTTCTCCCTCCTTGCAGGATGGCTGCAAGGATGCATTAAAGTAAAAGCACCCAGAAAGATCTCCGCAAATACCCATGTGGGCTGCTTCTCCTGGAGACCTGGAAAATAGTGTGATGGCCTAGAGGGCGAGAAGGTGGGGGGCCGGGTGCTGGAGGAAGGTCCATTTGTGAAACTGGGGCCCTGAACAGGAGGCTGGGGAATGCATCTCATGTGGATACTTGAATTAAACAGCCTTTGAATTAGACTCTTCTGGTGCAAGTGACAGAAACCCAATCCCAGCTGCCTTCAGCCCAGAGGGGATTTACCAGCTCGTGGAAAGGAAATGTCCCGAGATGATCAGCTTCAGGAATGGCTGGGACTCAGGTGACCACACAGGCACTTTCTCTTTCTTGGTTCTTTACTGCCCTTCTGCCTGGGCCAGAGCCTCTCACGTGCAAGTGTTTCCCTCAAGCTCACATAATAACCACAAGCAGCTCTGGGATGGCATTCTTCCAGGCTCCAAAACATTGGAAAAGATGCCCAGCATCCCCAGGAAAGCACTGAGATGCTCTCTGATTGGACCAGCTCAGTCACAGGCCTGACCTACACAGTCCCACGGCCCCCGGTGTGATGTTCTGATTGGCTGGGGGAGGTCATGTGCTTGTGGTGCTACCCAGATCCTGTGGTCTGAGGTGGGGGAGGGGCAGACCGCCAGTCAACCAAGGGGCTGGGGAGGCTGCTGTCTCTGGCAGAGAGATGGACCGTGCCCACCACACTGGATGAATCCAACCTCTGCTTGCTGATTCTTCTGGAGTCATCTGCCCTCCCTCGGCAACTCTTACTCATCCTTGAAAACCCAGCTCAAGCCCTAACTGCTGCTGGAAGCAGCCTGGTATACACCTACCCACGTTGCTCTCCTCTGAGCCTCTGTGGACAGGCCACGTAACATGTCAGACTCCGGTCATTATTGCTCCAGCAAAGAGGAAGCCACGCCTAAGGTTTCTGAGTATCAGCCTCCTGTCAACTGAGAGAGAGAGAGCTGCCTGATAGTCAGCTGGGCTGTTGGCCACAAACAGGTCCCCAGAACACCAGCATCAAGGCAAGACCACGGAGGGTGGAAACAAAGACAGGACCACTCTGTAATCATGTCTGGACACAGACAGAACATCAGCATCATCCAAACCTCAAAACCGCCCAAACATCCCCCATCCTGGCTAAAATCTTCCTTCACTAATTGCAGGTGTAGCTTCATTGGTTCCTCCTACCTCGTAGGTAAGAATCATTACTACCCAGTCATTCAACTACCCCTATTTCCCAATAACATCCAACCCAAAGAAAAAGCCTGACAAATCACTTAACATGAGCCAAAGTCCCAGAATAATTTTGGTAAAGGCCGGTTCCTGAGATGCCTAGGGATGTACATTCTCCACCATAGCAGCTGGCTCAGCTGCTGGACAGCTGGACAGCTGGCTGTCCAACTCTGTTGGACAAAGGGTGCATTCTTGATGCTCTTTGGCTGGAGGAGATTCTGCAAAAGAAATGTTTGTGTTCTTATTTCATAGGTAAGGGAACTGGGGGTCAGAGGGGTTGAGAAGTAGCTCAAGGTCATGCAGCATGAGGGTGGGGAAATTGGGGTCCCTGGGGCCCTTTCCACTAAAACCCTGTTCTCAGTTGTCATTTCTTGCTTTACTGTTTTGTATGTTTGGCTCCCCAGTCCCCAGGGGCTCTTTGGAGTCTGGCCAGGGGTGTCGGAACGTAGGACAGCACGGGAAAGCCAGCCTAGGGCCACATGGAGCCTGGCCCTTGGTTTCCGGTACCCCGTGCTCAGGCGGCTCTTTCCAGCCCTCCTAGTCCCCCTCCCGCCACTTCCCACTCCCAGTCCTCTCCACCCCCTGCCCCTGCTGCTTCCCTCTCAGCACCCCTCCCACAAAGGCAGTCTCTCCTCTGCTTCTCTGCCTGAATCTGGGATCTCCTGGGCTCTTCCTGTCACCCCCACCTGTGTTTTTTAATATTCATTTTAATTTATCTATTTGCCTCACTGGGTCTTAGTTCTGGCATGCCAGATCTCTAGATGAGGCCCTCGAACTCTTAGTTGAGACATGTGGGATCTAGTTCCCTGACCAGGGATTGAACCTGGGTCCCAGGCACTCGAGCATGGAGTCTTAGCCCCAAAATTCTGGGGAGAGCCCAAAGGGCTGAAAAACATCCATACAAGACATAGACCTTCCCTGCTGCACAGGCGGGGACAGAGAGCTGAGACCCTGGACCACCAGGGAAGTCCCCACCCTGACCTTCATTAGCTCATTTGCTAGAGCGCTGCCCATGAGGCCACCCCTTCAACCATTTCCTACAGCTTTTCTACATGTTTTGGCTTTCCCTCTCCTTTCTGAACACCCTGCAGGTCCCCACAATGAGCTGGCAATCATGTCATTGTGTGCCTGGCTGTGTGTCAGTGTGTTTTCGTATATGTGTGTATCTCTGTTTCTATGTGAGTCCCCAGGTGCGTCTGTGTATACAGGTCTGTGAGTTTGCTCTACAAATTCATGCCTTCTTCCCTTGTTCACCTTGGATGTTTCTCAGCTCTTTGGGCTGCCCCCAGGATTTTGCCTGCCTGTGAGGTGGGGTTAGGAGCACGCTGCACTTGATGGAGATAATCCCATCATGCATTCGGACCACTCCTCCAGTCTCCAGGGCACTTCCCCCTTTGTTACCTGGCAGCAGCCCTGTGGACCAGACAGGGTGGCTGAACCACTTGGCTCAGAGGGAGAGTGGCTTGTGACTAGTGACTAGTGTCACACATGGCTGGCTCACAATACCTTAACACAGACAGGGCTAAAAGGGATCCTAGGGATCCTTTTACCACGCTCCTCATGTCTTTGTCCTGAATGGACCTCAGATCAACCCTGTTATCAAGGTCCCTATAACACTCGATCATGGTTAATGTTACTGTTTTTGGTTGAACCATATGAAATTGCCCACACTGGACCATTTTTGATCCATGAAAGTGTCAGTTTCATTTGGTTCAGCGTAATATTGATTTTTCATTATACAGAACCTGTGACAGCCTCACCCACCCAACCCCAAAGCTGAATGGAACCTGCAGTGACTCACACTTACCCATGTGCACCCCCTGGTCCTACAGGTGGGAACCCAGAGGTACGGGGGGGGGGGGACCTTCCCCGGCCCACAGGCAGTGTCAGAGAGCCGAGACCCTGGTGACCTGCGGCCCAGAACGAAGCTCTCCCCTTTCCACATCCTTCTCCCTTCCCAGACCCCACCTCCTGATCTGTTGCCAGCCCCTCTTCTTTGTTAACTGGAAGTAACTGAGATTTCCTTCCAAAAATTACTGCAAAACACCTACCCTGTACCAGGCACGGAGCATCAAGACTGCACAAAATTGTTGGGGTTCCCAGCCACAGTCATTCAGGGGAGACAGAAAACCAAGTAGGTCCCACGTGCATGCTTTCCAAATGCTGAAGAAGGACATGGACAGGGCCTCCTCTAGGGAGCGTGGACAGGGTAGGCTGCCTCTCAGAGGGGGTGACACTTAAGTCACCGTCCCCCTGCAGCTCCCTCAACACCCACCTTGCTTTTGTGCTGTCCCGACCTCTTGGACCTTTCCTCAGCTATGCGTCCGAGGAGGTTTGAGTTACAAGGTTGACAGTTGTCTTAGAGCTGGAACACTGTGGTCCCTGAGTAACAAAAGCACCTCATCAGGTTTAGTGGGACCCACCTGCCCACCTGCCCCCATCCAGCCCCACCCCACCCCCACTTCCTGGCAGTTAACGTAGGACTTTTTCTTAAAGAAAGGAATAGGAGTTTCAGCATTTATTTCTTTGGCCTTTATGAGGCTGGGCTCCCTGGTGACAGTAAAGAATCTGCCTGCAATGCAGGAGACCTGGGCTCGATCCCTAGGTTGGGAAGATCCCCTGGAGAAGGGAGCGGCTACCCACTCCAGTACTCTGGCCTGGAGAATTCCATGGACAGAGGAGCCTGACGGGCTACAGTCCTTGGGGTGGCAAAGAGTTGGACATGACTGAGCGACTTTCACTTTAAGAGGCTGGCACTGTGGAGCTGGGCCTGGATCTGTACTTGGGGTGAAGTCTCCGCCCAGGAAGACATAGGTCCCAGGCCTTTGGTATCGTTGGCAGCGGGCAGATGTCCATCAGAGTGGATACTACTGCCAACCTGGGTGCCTCTGTGTCCCTCGGGCAGGCAAAGGGGTCCCAGAGCTGGAGGGGATCCTCCTGAAGAGAAGATCAGGAGACAGGGAGGCCCGAGGAGGAGGGCGGAGGCCCAAGGCCATGACCCCTCAAGGGGGCTTGAGTGGTGCAAGGACTTTGAGCCCACAGCTCATGGAAGCGCAGAGTGATCCCTCGAGGGGGGTTGTGTTATGAATCCCATTGCGCAGATGAGACAGAGGCTCTGGGATGTGCCCGGGGCCCTCTGCTGGTCCCCCCACCTTGGATGGTTTGACCCCAGGGCCTGTGCTCTTAGCTGCCACTGTTCCTGCTTCCAAACTCACCAGAGTCCAGGCTCTGCAGACCCGTGCAAACAGTTGGACAACGCTGAGCATGCGTGCATGTTGCACCAGCACCTTGGTCTCTGTGTGCATGTTGTGGGAAGTGGGGGGCAGTTCTGTCTGAATCCTCCCCCCTCCCCAACCCTTCCTGTGTCCCTCTGCCTTGGCCTCAGTTTCTCTGTCTCTGGCCCACAGGGAGTCTCTGTTTCCCTCTTTCTTGCTCTCCCTCTCCTGCACTGATCTCTGTCTCTCTCTGATATTCTTGCTTATCTCCTCTCTCTAACTCCCATTTTCTGCCTGATTCTGTCCCCCCGGCTCTCTGAAAGTATGTATCATTCACGGTCTCCCTCCCAGGCTCAGCGAGCCCAGCAAGAATGGCCCCTTGTGACCCTCGCATCATCGCACACGGCAGGCAGGGCTGGGGCCTGGTCCTGCCCAGCTGGGGAGGCTGAGGCCGGAGGGGTGGTCATGTGCACATGGTCACTGGCTGGCAAGGGCTGAGGGGAGCTGGATGAGAATCCCAGCCTGCTTGGTCCGGGGGCAGGGTGTAGGTGCTTGTAGCCAAGTCCCTGAGGTGGGGACCCTGCCACACCTCTCCAGCCTTGGCAACGAACCCCGAATGGCTCACAGCAGACACAGGCTGGTGCTCCTATCCTGGGTCCTCTGGGACCCTCTGTCCTGCCCCAAGGCACTCAGAGTAGGTGCAAGGCTTTGCATGAGGCCAAGGGAGCTCCTGTCTACCCTCCAGCCCTCAGGCTGGGCTGGGAGACTCTGAAAGGTTAGTTGAGTCTTGGGTGGGGGGCCTCGAGGAGGGTGCCTGCCTTCTTCCTTCCAACTCTCTAGCCTCCCTCTTTGGCCAGTTGGGATGACAAAGATATTTCTGAGAAATGCCCATAGAATTCCTGCCCTAAGTTAGAGCTTTAGTAGACCTTGTCTGGTCCTCTGCTCCCCAGGGGCCTGAGAATAAGAAAGACCTTGCGAGGAGTGGGCAATATGACTCTGGCCACAGGCGTCCCATCAAGCCAGCCCTTGGTCCCCTGGGTGAAGAGTTAACTTTCTCCAGGCAGAGCCAGAAGGGCCTTTCCTCCTGCACGGGGCGGGGGGTGGGGGGGGGGTTGGGAGGTGGGGGAAAGGATGGGAGGAGGCCCCCTGCCAATCCCTGCCATTCTCTGTGTCTTGAAAGGACTCCAACTTTCCTCAGTTTAAAGGGAAAGAAATGAGTTGGAAGACTTGATGGGTGTCCAGCGTCTGGGCGCTGTTGTCAGCTTCGCAGCCCTGGGGGGAGGGGGACATAAAAGGTGCCCCGGGCGGGGGGCGCGGGTGGGAGGCCAGAGAGGCAGGCCTGCCTGGGCTCAGGCTGGGACACCCCGCCCTCACCTGCTTCAGAAGCCCCCCTTGGAAGCTCCCAGGTAAAACCCCTGCTCCCTCCCTTTATCCCAAACCTCTTTTTTGAGGTTTGGCTGCATTTTTGATCTTAACAAGTTTTTTTTTCCTTTTTTTTTGTCATCTTTGCCAGGGCTTTTACAATACGATTTCCTTTTATTTTAAAAACGGTGGCTTTCAAGCCTCCTCTCATCTAGGATTGTTTCATGTTTGCAGGTTTCTGGAAGGTTTGGAGCCAGACCCTGGGTGGGCAACTTCCCATCCTTGCTCTGTGCATCGGCTGGGAAGGGGTGGGGGCCTCGGGGCAGCAGCCTCCTTTTCAGCCCCCCTCCAGCTGGGCCAGAGCGATGGAGAAAGAGGCAGGGCCCCCACCCGCCTGCCTCCCCTGGACTGCCCACTCTCCACACAGCAGAATACCTCATGTGGGATACAGGCTGCCTGAGTTTCAGCCTGGGGCAAGTATTTGCACCCTTAGCTGCCCCATCTGTACGGTGGGAATCGCCACTGTACTCGAAGGTAGTAGAAGTAAGTACTTATTAATACTATAAGCAACAAGACTCTAAGATAATAGCAATAAGCACTTAGTAAGTACTTACTGGGCTTTCCTGGTGCCTCAGATGGTAAAGAATCTGCCCACAGTGCAGGAGAAAAGGGTTCCGTTCCTGAGTTGACAAGATCCCCTGGAGGAGGGCATGGCAACCCACTCCAGTATTCTTGCCCAAAGAATTCCACGGACAGAGGAGCTTGGTGGGCCAGCGTCCATGGCGTTGCAGAGTTGGACACAACTGAGCGACTAAGCACAGCACAGCACAGTGTAAGTAGTAATACTAGAGATGACACATGGGAAGTGCCTGGCACCGGGTCTGCCTGACACAGAATGGAGGATTAAGAATGGCACCTTTATAAGAGGGCAGGCCCTTGATCTCCCAGACCTCAGACAGCTGACTTAGCTCTCTACCCAGCGTCATCTGCTGCTTCAGCATCTGCTCCTCACAAAGTGCCAGCCAGGTGGCATGCCTCACCTCGACCTTCCCCATTCTGGATCTTTACTGACCCTGCCCCCTGTCCCTGGGCCCTTCTCCATACCCTCTCCTCATGCCAGAAGCCTCCTCCATTCCCTCAAGAGTCAGCTCAGTGCCACCTGCTCTGGGGTACTTCCTTCCTCTCCTCCAACCCAGAGAAGTAGTAATCACACCTTCTTCCATAGTTGCATGATTGAATTCAGTTTTTATTTTACTCAGGGATGCAGGAAGTGTGGGTTTGGTTTGGCTTTGGAAGCAGGAAGATGCAGAACAGAATCCAGTTTTTGGCAGGTGCTAGCTTCCCCCGGAGAAGGCAATGGCAACCCACTCCAGTACTCTTGCCTGGAAAATCCCATGGGCAGAGGAGCCTGGTGGGCTGCAGCCCATAGGGTCGCGAAGAGTCGGACACAACTGAGCGACTTCACTTTCACTTTTCACTTTCATGCATTGGAGAAGGAGATGGCAGCCCACTCCAGTATTCTTGCCTGGAGAATCCCAGGGACGGCGGAGCCTGGTGGGCTGCCGTCTAAGGGGTCGCACAGAGTCGGACACGACTGAAGTGACTTAGCAGCAGCAGCTTCCCCATGTTCCTAGCTGTGCACCCATGATCATATGCCTTAATCCCTCGGAACCCCAGTTTCCTCATCTGTAGATGGGGATGGCTATACCCTCTGTAGCGTAAGCTCCAGGAGAGAGTGGCTCTCTGTTTCTAACACTCTGCCATGCTTCCAGAAGTACATAGCAGGTCTCCACAAACAACTTACCATCAGTGAAGGATCACTGGGTTTGTAGAATTCTTTACTTGATGGTAATCCTCTATCATGTCCATTATCACGGAGAAACTCATTCATTCACTGATTCTTTAAAGGATGCAAAGATTGAGTGGCTATTATGTACAGGGCACTGGGTCAGGCATGGGAGACCTCCGAGGAATGGGGGACATTTCTGTCCTTGTAGGGATTAAAGATGAGACGGATCTGTAGGCAAAAGTGATGCTGTCCCCATGACATGTGACATGCAGCGATGGACCTGACTGTCCCATAGTTCAGAGGCCGTATGAAGTTCCTCTTGTCCGTTGACACCATGGGATTCAGCCCGTGTTTTGCACACTGCGTGCTTAGTTGTTCAGTTGCATTCGACTCTGTGGGACCCCATGGACCGTAGCCAGCCAGGCCTTTCTCTCTATGGAATTTTCCAGGCAAGAATACTGGAGCAGGTTGCCATTTCCTGCTCCAGGGGGTCTTCCCAACTCAGGGATGGAACCCCCATCTCTTGAGTCTCCTTCATTGGCAGGTGGATTCTTTATACCACTGCACCACCTGAAAAACCTTTTGCACACACTAAGTACCTAATAAATGCCCCTGAATTGAATTAAGAGTGATCCTTAGAAGCCCATTCCTTCAAAGTTGTATCTCAACTTAGTCAATCCCCAGTGCCCTAGAGCCCAAGGTATCTCTTCATTCTATCCTGAAGCTATCTTTTGTAAGCTCAGCTGCCCCAGAAAACCCAAAGTAGGTGTGGTTTTGGGGAATGCACACACACTAAGAACTTTGTTACTTGCTAGACATCAGATGATCTATCTGTTGCTTCCCCTCCATGCCTTTTTTTCACTTACTTTTTATCACCCACAGAAAGCAGAACATAAAGCTGACACATCATTTTTGTGTTTCCCAAGGTGAAGATATTCAGATGCTTCTTTCAAAATCCAGCTCTGGGGCCCCAGGAACATATCTCAGCTCATGTGCCCGTGAATCTTACACCATGATGACCCCAAATTTATATTTTGGAGCCCTCTTCTCCAATCAACCCACCTCTCCACTCTCAGCACAACCCATGTGGCTCATTTCCCAACTCCAGGTCTTTATCTGTCCTGCCCGTTGAACTTTAAAGGCTTCCATCTCCTTCTCACTATTCAGGTGGATGGTGGACATCTCCTGCTGCTTGTGCAGTCTCTCTTTCCTTTTGTGGGACCAAACATGCTCTTTTTGCTTATCTTCCTTTGGGGACCCACACTGTCTCTCGCTTGTAGTCCTTGGACATTAGGTGGGAAGAATGTTACCCATTGTCTCCAAGAGTGGAACATGTGACCCAGGGCTGATCAATCACAGCATCAAATCCTTCTGACCATATGATTGGCTCATGGATGCCCACATGGCACAAGAGAAGCCAATCAGGCCAACCACCTCCTTCTACAGCCTAGAAAAGATGCCCTCCCTGCCACTGGCCACAGAGATGGGAGGGTGGAAGCTGGTTGCTGGAAGGGATACAGTTTGTAGACAGCCTGACTGCACGATATGATGGCCAGGTGGGGAAAGGAGAGTTCTTTAAGTCACTGTATTCAGCTCGTCCTACCTATCCCTGGACTTTTCAGTTATAGAGTTACTGAATTCTGCACACACACACACACACACACACACACACACAAGCGTATGCATTCACGTGCGCAACTACCATTCTTTTTTTTTTCTTAGGCCACTTTGAATTAGATTTTTCATCCCTTATAACAGATCTATCTAACCATTTGCTAGAGCCTCTGATGAATCTGAAACGCCAAGCCCTGGATGCAGGAAGACAGGGAAAATGGCCCCAAAGCCCCTTATGTAGTAGGATTCCAGATCCAGGCGCTTTTTGAAACAAATTATCCTCTACTGTTCTCACTGGCCCTGCCTGATAGAAGGAGGGGACCCGTCTCCTTCTTTGAACTGAGAGGAGGATACCAGAGAATGAAGAACTCCAAACTGCCTTCTCTTCTGCTCTGTGGACCGGGGGCCACCCTTCTTAGGTTTCTATATTGTTTCACCTTTTACTTTTTTCCAGATTTACCTTCCTAATTAGGTTTCATGCAGGCAAACATATTAGGATTAGTTTGTAATCCTTGAGCTCACAGACAGTGAGGGCGGGACGGCCCTGGAGTGGGCTAGAAGCTGAGAGGAGGTGTTTGCTGTGGGAGACCCACGGGGTGGGGGGCACGTGGGTAACGAAGTGTATCCACACGTGAAAACGGGTTTCAGATAAGTTGTTGATTCATTTGTTTAAACCACTGTTACGCATCATTAGTTACGTGCCAGGCGTTGGCAAATAGGACAAGGTACCTGTCTTCCCAGGTCCCAGTGGAAGGAAGAGAAAAGTCAGCAGGACAAATCAGTCTGGATGGACAGGCTGGGCTGGTGGGTGCTGAGTTTTGGGGGAAGTCGTGTCCTGCCTTCCAAGGCTGGGGCCCCCACTGTGCCAGCTCCCAACAGGTAGAAGGAACTCATCCAAGAACAGTGTTCCATGCCTCCTTTGCCTATGTGTGGCCTCTCTGGTTTGAGCAATTGCGATTACCCCCTTGTCCCATGTCTGCCCTGCTTCTCAAAGCCCATCCTCCAAGCCAAGCAGCTGGGCCAGGAGTAGGTCCAGGCCATGATGATACTCCCACCCCTCCAAACCATCCGGGCAGGCAAAGGCTCGTCCATCAGTCCAGACTTCCTTGAGGTGAGCCTCCTTGGGGTTCTCAGCATCCCTTCCAGCCAGGGGTCATGGTCAGGGCCCTGTCAATTTCAAGGCAGTGTGCTTTAGGGACACTTTCAAGGGCAAGTGTCAGTTCTTCTCCCAGGCTCCCCAGCACCAGGGCAGGTGGGTCCACAGCATGCGAGGTGGGGGCTTGGGGGGGTGGGGGAGGTGGGGATGGAGGAGTAGGGGGTCTGGAGGGGTAGCCTCGGTCAGGCCCCAAAGGTGCGGCCACGCTCTTCCCCTAGTCTTCGGTTCGTTTTTGCTGGGTGCTTGCCCTCCTAAGGGGGCCTCTTGAAAGTCCCCTTCGTGAACAGAGATCTGCTCTAAGATGGCTGGTGGCTCCACGTCCACAGAGAGGCATCTCTGCAGCGGGCACACAGGTCCTTACAGCCATTCCAAGTGGGCCTGGAGCTATAGGCCAAGCCCTACCCCTGGACCCCTACTTCTCCCATCAGGTAGAGGGGGAGATCTGTTCCAGAGGGCTGGGTGCCACCATCACTGCCTTGGGACCAGAGAGCTTTCTGAGCTGCCATGCCTGGGCCTCTATGGTGTGGGGGGAGCACGGGCACTGGGTGGTGAAGAAGACTTAGATCTTTGCAGGGTGCCCGGGAGGCTTTGGATGGGGGATGCCTCCCTCGAGGAGAGCAAGGGGCCACCTGCTCTCCAGGCTGCCTGCTATCATCACTGTCAAATGGTCATCACAGGGTCCAGAGCTCTCTGAATCCACCCTGAAATTAAAGCTCATCCTCCTTGGAGTGGGTCAGAGGAAGTGTGCTTATGGTCCATCACTCTCTTGCATCGAAGGAACTTACATCTGCTAGTAATTGTAAATCGATGAATTAAGTGGGGTTTAGATGTTAATACTGGAAACTCCGTCCTCTGCCTAATGAATCTGCAGGCCAATTGGTAATTCCTGGGCTTGTGCACAAGCAGGCTTCAGGTGACTTCTGCCTCCTGGTGGGAGTCGTCTCTCCCCACATCCACCCAGGCTCAGAACAACTTGGAGGGCTCAGCCTCGGCAGGCCAGGACTTGAGGAGTGACTGTTTCCTGTCTGGGTAGGCAGAGGGTGCCAGGAAGGAGGGGTTCTCAACACTGGCTGCACCGTGGCCTCTCCTGGGCAGCTTTGAACAATACGAGTCTTGGTCTTGTCCAGAGATCCCCGTGTCATTGGTGGGGGCAGGACCCTGGGCATGAGTCTCTTTTAAAAGCTCCCAGGTAACTCCAATATACACCTGAAGACCACAGTGTGTCTACCCAGCATGGCTAAAGGGAACAGCTCTGGTTCAGATTGATGTTGCTAATGAATGATGTGACCTGCGTCTGCCAGAACCCAGTCAAACTGTCACTCAGTTGTTTTGGGGTCTCTTCAGGCTTGTGTCATGTGGGCTCTTAAGCCAACCTGTCAGTTACCAAATGGCATAGGACTCTCCATATGCATTGGGTCGTCTGTCTGAGAAGCTGTTCGGAGTGACCCGGTCCTGCATCTGGAAGCCCTGCGCTCCAGTGCCTTGTTCTCTGTGCCTCCACTGTCCTTTTTAATCACCATGGTGTCAGCTGGACACATCTTAGACCCTTTGCAGAGTCCAACCACCTCAGTCGGGCCATCCTGCCTGCTGGCCCCGCAGCCAGCCCTGAGCCTATGTCTCCAATGCTGATGGGCTGAGCTTGAGCTGCCAAAGGCTCCTCATATGTTGGAGTCCTCCTAGCCCTGAGCTGCAGTGGGGAGAATTTCCTTCTCTCCGAGTCTCTACTGCTCTCTGTCATTGGTTCTGATGTCTTACTTGAGTTTCAGTAAAAACCATTTTTCTAATTTTTGTTGACAGCTTTTCTTGGTCCCAGTTTGGAACATGAATCTGGGCAGGGGGCGTGGTCAGGAGAGAAACCTACAAGTCAGAGACTAGAATCCTGGCCCTTCTTGCTGCCCCATGCTCAAGCCTTGGCTATAAGGCTTAGCTGGGCTGTCTGATTCTCACTTTAGAAGGAATTCTATTCAAATATTAGTTACTCAGTCGTGTCTGACTCTTTGCGACCCCATGGACTGTAGCCTGCCAGGCTCCTCTGTCCATGGGATTCTTCAGGCAAGAATACTGGAGTGGGTTGCCATTTCCTCCTCCAGGGGATCCTCCCGGGTCTCCTGCATTGCAGGCAGATTCTTTACTGTAAATCATCATGCAGGTAGACTTCTGGTCTTCCCCAAACAAAGATATGCCCTGTTTCCATTGGGATATACGATTTCAATTCAAGTCATCCCTTCAAGATCCCAGTCTAGCTTGTATCGTTGTCCATTCCTGCCACGCCTTGTGCAGACCTTTCCACCTCTGTCCTGCCATCACCCTCAGGCTGGCTGTGTGGAGTTGCAGGCAAAGATGATCACACCCTGAGGAAGAAGAGGGAGTCCTCCGGCACATCTCCCCCATAGCACCAAACCCTGGTGAAAACCTATGAAAATTCCCTTCCGCATCTTTGCATACTTCTATTATTTTCCTGAGGCTGCTGTAGCAAATTACTACAAGGTTTTTTTTTTTTTTTTTTGCATATGTGCTCAGTTGTATCCAACTCTTTCCTTGTGACCCAATGGTCTGCAGACCACCAGGCTCCTCAGTCCATGGGATTCTCCAGGTAAGAATACTGGAGCGGGTTGCCATTTCCTTCTCCCAACTCAGGGAGTGAACACATATCTCTAGTGTTTCCTTGCCTTGGCAGGTGGATTCTTTACCACTGAGCCACCTGGGAAGCCCCTACAAGCTTAGTGATTAAAAACAACAGGAATTTATTCTTGCACAATTTTGGGGCCAGAAGTCCAGAATCAAAGTGTCAGCAGAGCTGTGCTTCCCCCGAAAGCTCCAGGGGACAATTCATTCCTTATCTCTTCCAGCTTCTGGTGGCCCTGGGTGTTCCTTGACTTGTGGCCACATTGCTCTACTCTCTGCTTCCAAGGTCACATGGCCTCCTCCTCTCCTCTGTGTATTTAGGTGTACCTGACTAATCCAGGATGCTCTCCTTATTTCAAGATCCTTAACTTTAATATGTCTGCAAAGAGCCTTTCACCAAATGAGGTCAGTTAACAGATTCCAGGAGTGGAGGGATGTGGACATATTGATTTGAGGACCAAGATTCAACCCACTCTACTGTTCTTTAGTTCTGTCAGCAGATACAAGGGTGGTGGGGAAACTGTCCTCGTAGACAAACCAAGACCGCTGAGCATCTAACAATAGGAAATCCATCTGAGACTTGAGCGATGTGGCCACCACCTGGCGGTGTAGAGCCTGCTTGGAGGAGGAGAAGTTAGGTCTGCTTTGGGGTTTACTTCTAACACTCTCTCTGGTTCATTTTCCCACTGTCCCATTTGGTCTTGATTACCTGAATTTTTCTGTGATGGTAGAATTCTGTCATTGTGCCTTGCCCGATATCTGAAACAGCAAGTGGCCTGCCTGGCATTGAAAAGGAAAAAGTTTCTGGAGGACCCACCTGGGGCTAGAAGCCTTGAAGTGCTGTGGGTCTGGGGCTTGTGAAGGGAAGCTGAGATGGGGGAGGGCTGGGTGAAGGCAAGGACTGGGCCCGGAAAGGCCAGAGGCGGTCTCCTGAGCCAGACTCCTGGCTCTCAGGGGTAGGAGGAGGTGGTACGTGCATGGGGGCACAGGAGTTGTCCACTCTGGGTACTTGGGGTCCTCTTGGGCCCCAACTGAGAAGCCCCTATTGCTGCCTTTCCCGAGCCCCCAGGCCTGAAAGCTCGAGGCCCAGGGAGAATAAAACGGCTTGGGCAAAAAGGCTCCAAGGCAGTTCAAAGACAGAGAGAGACTGGGAATGAAGTTTTCAAGCCACATCCAAGGGGAGGGCTTTTCATCTGCCAGCCTTTGAATTGGGAATCAAGGCGGCAAAGTTACTGCCAGGTTAAAGTTTAAATGGCACAGAAAGGGGAGACGGGAAGATGAAACAGCGGCCGTCTGGTCAGGGGAACAAAGCCGGAACCCAGCCTGGGCACCCGGCCGCAGAGGCGCTGAGTTGCAGCAGTCCCAGCGAGGAGGGGCCGTGACGCTGCCATTGTTCAGCTTAAGAAGGAAAGTAATTGAAAGGAAAGGTGAGCCAAGGAGAGGCAGCCAGCGCGTGCGACTGCCTGGATCGTTAGAAAATAATTTAAAGGGAACAGGCCTATCAAGCAGTTTCTCTTATGGAAATGCCATCATTGAAGGGAAAGGAAAGGGAGGGTGGGGGAAGCCTTTTCATTCTTTGTAAAAGAGTGAGGTTTTTTTTTTTTTTTTTCCACTCACCAAGTGCAGACTTGAAATCCCTTTAGTTTGCAAACTTGCTTTACTCCCTAATCCCTGGGCTGGGGTGGGATGGGGTTTTCTTCAGAACCTTGGGGGTTTGGGGAGCTGGGGCTTTTGGAGGGACCACAAGTCTGCAGAAAAGACCCTGGTGCTGGGAAAGATCGAAGGCAGCAGGAGAAGGGGACGACAGAGGACGAGATGGTTGGATGACATCACTGACTCAGTGGAGATGAGTTTGAGAAAGCTCCAGGAGATACTGAAGGACAGGGAGGCCTGGCGTGCTGCAGTCCATGGGATCGCAAAGAGTCAGACATGACTGAGCGACTGAACCACAACAAGGATGCACAGGCATTTCATTCTGAGACAGACTCCCTGCTTCCTTGGGGAGCTTAGCCCTTGTGTAGATTTCTCCCTGGTTCTGCCTGCTCCCTCTGCATCTGAAATGCCTCTAGGGTGTGTGCTGTGCTGTGATAAGTTGGTTCAGTCATGTCCAACTCTTTGCGATCCTATGGACTGTAGCCCGCCAGGCTCCTCTGTCCATGAGGATCTTCCCAACCCAGGGATCGAACCCTCGTCTCTTATGTCTCTGGCATTAGCAGGCAGGTTCTTTACCACTAGCACCACCTGGGAAGCCCCTAGCATACCGTTGTTTAACTGGCTACCAACTCTAACTTCTTGAAGATAAGAACAGGTGTCCTGCCCCTGGGGACACAGGGGTACCTTACATCCACACCTTTCTAGAGGAAACTTCCCCATCTCCCATATCTGATTGGACACAGGAGGGGCCTCCCTGATCACGGTGTTTCAGTCTTCTGGAGCTAAGACTCATTAAAAAATCTCAACATTCATCAAGCACCTGTTCTGTGCCAGATAAAGTGTAGTAAGACATAGATCTTTATGTTGAGGAAACTACAGTCTAACTGGTGCTAAGTTGCTGAAGCCGAAACTCCAATACTTTGGCCACCTGATGTGAAGAACTGACTCACTGGAAAAGACCCTGATGCTGGGAAAGATTGAAGGCAGGAAGATAAGGGGACGACAGAGGATGAGATGGTTGGATGGCATCACCGACTCGATGGACATGAGTTTGAGCAAGCTTGGGAGTTGGTGATGGACAGGAAAACCTGGTGTGCTGCAGTTTATGGAGTTGCAAAGAGTCAGACATGACTGAGCGACTGAACTGAACTGAAGTTGCTTCAGACTCTGTGAGACTCTATGGGCTGCAGCCCTCAGGCTCCTCTGTCCAAGGGATTCTCCAGGCAAGAAGACTGGAATGGGTTGCCATTTCTTACTCCAAGGTAACTTCCTGACCCAGGGATCTAATCCGTGTCTCTTATGTCTCCTGTGTTGGCAGGTGGGTTCTTCACCACTAGCGCCACCTGGGAGGTAAGCAAGTAAACAATAACAATTCAGACTGAGAAGAACTAAGACAGAAGCATTGTGGCTGGGGTTGGGGTGGGGTGGGGATGGGGCATAGCAGGAGTGCTTAACATGGTCTGTGGGCCATCAGAGAAGGCTGCCTGAAGGAGATGATATTTGAACTGAGTTGTGAAGATTCATTTGTCATTAGTGAGGGAGCTTCTACTTCCAGCTGAGATGGAGTAACATGGACTAGATTTACCCCCTGCCTGAAACAACCAAGAAACCAGACAAAATAGAGGAAACAATGGTTTGCAAGACATTGAACATTAAGAAATGAAGGGCAGTTTTCCCTGAGAGATGGGCACCAAATGAACAGAGCGCTGTGATTGCTCCGGCTTACTGCCTTGAGAGAGTTTCCAGGATAGGACACAGGAGGGAAAACCTGGAGGAGACTGGTAGACTCCTCGTGTTGAAGAGACAGAGCTGGGAGCTGGGAGGCCAAGGTAGCTGGAGTTTGCAGGAAAAACAAGTTGAAAGGGGAAATTTGCACAGAGACAGAACTCTGAAGACCTGCAGGCGCCCCTCCTAAGTATTTAGCAAAACATCAACCAGCAGATGCACGTGGGGAAGGTAACTGAGGCCCAGGGAAGATCCACAGAAAGGGTCAGAGTGAAGAGTGCTCTAGCCTAGCCCAGGATAAAGCACAAAATTATTTCTAGGAATATAAAAAATATCCAACATGCAAAAAGATAAAATTTATTATGTTTGGCATCTGTTTACAAATTACCAGTCATGTAAAGAAGCAGGAGAATATGACCCAGGATGAAGAGAAAAGAGATTCAATCAAAACAGACCTAGAGCTGGTACAGGTGTTAGATTTATCAGGGAAGGACATTAAAACAGTTCTGATGACATTCCATGTGTTCAAACAGTTAATTAGAGAAATGGAAGACTTGAAAAAGACCTAGATCAAACTACTAGAAACGAAGACTACAATGAATGAAACTGAAGAGTACAGTGGACAGGAACAAGGAGGCGCTTGCACACTGCAGAATACAAGATCAGTGAGCTTAAAGACAGAGCGATAGAAACTTTCCAAAATGAGAGAAAGAGAAAAAATGACAAAGACTGTAAATAACATAAATGAGCTGTGACACAGTATTCAGTGGCCTAATATACATGGAATTAGAGTTTCTTAAGGAGATGGTGGGTGCAGGAAACACAGTTGACGTAACAGTAGCTAAAATTTCTTCCAATTTTATAAGAATTATAAACCTATGGATTTGAAAATGTTCTATGACTCCAAGCACAAGAAACACAAAGAAAAGTACACCAAGGCACATCACAACCAAATTGTTCAAAATCAGTCTTAAAAAGAAACATTTTAAAGATTCAAAATAAAAAACACATTATGTACAGAGGATTATAGCAGATTTCTCACTAGAAACAATGCAAATAACAGCAACATCTTTAAAACATTGAAAGACTGTCAACTCAGAATTCTCTCCCTAGTGAAAATATTTTTCAAAAATGGAGGCAAAATAGAGAGCAGATTCTGAAAATACGGTGAAGTAGGAAGCACCAGGAATCTGTTCCTCTACCTAGAAAATACATTGGCAGAATCTGTCTGATACAATTACTTTGGAATTCTGGAGTCTATTGAAAGCTTGCAACTTCCAAGGGAAGACTCGGGTGGTGAACTGCAGTTAGTTTTGGTCAGCTTCAGCTTGTCATATAGCTCTCCATCTCTCATCCGCATGCCGCTGTGCATGCATTCCTGAAGCAACTTGAATGCAGCTTGTGGGATTCTTCTCAAGTGTACATGGGACATTTTCTAGGGTAGACTATATGTTAGACCACAAATTAAGTACAACAGATTTAGAATGATAGATATTATCCAAGGACGAAGTCAGAAATCAACAACAGAAGTAAAGCTGGAAAATCCACAAATTTGTGGAAATTAAACAGCATTCTCTTAAGCAACCAATGAATCAAAGATTAAATCACAGATGAAATTAAATGGTACATAGAGAAAAATGAAAATGTAAG
Source organism: Cervus canadensis (assembly GCF_019320065.1). Lineage (NCBI taxonomy): Eukaryota > Metazoa > Chordata > Mammalia > Artiodactyla > Cervidae > Cervus > Cervus canadensis. Next base: position 47,431,498 of record NC_057403.1, read on the forward strand.
CACAATATTCCACAACTTATGGAACACAGTGAAAGCAGTGTTAAGGGGGGAAATTAATAACTACAAACACTTGCATTAAAAAATGAGAAAGATTTCAAATCAACAACCTAGCTTTACACCTTTGTTGTTGTTCAGTCGCTAAGTCATGTCTGTCTCTTTGTGACCCCATGGACTGTAGCAAGAAAGCTTTACACCTTAAGGAACTAAAAAAAGAAGAACAAACTAAACCTAGCAGAAGGGAGGAAATAATATAGATTAGAGCAGAAATAAATAAACTGGTAATTAGAAAAACAACAGAGAAAGTCAATGAAACTACAAGTTGGTTACTTGAAAAGATCAACAAAATTGATCAACTTTATTCTGATTGACTAAGAAAAAAGAGAAAAGACTCAATTACTAAAATTAGAAATGAAAATGGGACATTACTACTGATTTGTTGTTGCTGTTATTGTTCAGATGTTAAGTCATGTCTGAATCTTTGCAACCCCATAGACTGCAGCACGCCAGGCTTCCCTGTCCTTCACTCTCTCCCAGAGTTTGCTCGGATTCATGTCCATTGAGTCTGTGATGCTATCTAACCATCTCTTCCTCTGCCGCCCCCTTCTCCTTTTGCCTTCAGTCTTTCCCAGCATCAGGGTCTTTTCCAGTGAATCAGCTCTTTGCATCAGGTGGCCAAAGTATTGGAACTTCAAATTTAGCATCAGTCCTTCCAATGAATATTCAGGGTTGGTTTCCTTTAGGATTGATCGGTTTCATCTCCTTGCAGACCAAGGGACTCTCAAGAGTCTTCTTCAGTACCACAATTTGAAAGCATCAGTTCTTTAGTGCTCAGCCTTCTTTACAGTCCAGCTCTTACATCTGTGCATGACTACTGGAAAAAGCACAGCTTTGTCTATGTGGACGTTTGTTGGCAAAGTGATGTGTTTGCTTTTTAATACACTGTCTAGTTTTGTCATAGCTTTCTTTCCAAGGAGCAAGTGTCTTTACAGAAATAAAAAGGATTATAAGAAAGAGCTTATAAGAAAGAACAATTGTACACTAACAAATTGGATAATCTGGATGAAGGAAAAATTCCTAGAACCCAAACCTCTCAATACTAAATCACAAAGAAATAGAAAATTTGAATAGACCTATAACTGGTAACAAAATCAAGTCAGTAATAAAACATCTCCTGGCAAATAAAAGCCCTGGACCTGGTGGCTTCAGTAGTGAATTCTACTAAATGTTTAGGGAAGAACTAAGAGCAACATTTCTCAAACTTTTCTAAAATACTGAAGACAGGGAATCCTTCTTAACTCATTCTATGAGGCGGGTCTTCTTAATTCATCCAATCCAGACAATCAATACAAGAAAAGTACAGACCAACATTCCTTATGAACATTGATGCAAAAATCCTCAGCAAAATATTAGCAAGTCAAATGCAACAGCGTACCAAAAAGATTACAAGCAAGTGGGATTTATTCCTGGAATTGTAAGGATGATCCAGCATGTGACAATAGATCAATGTGATACACCACATTAACAGAACAAAAGAAAAGAACCAAGTGATCCTCTCAACTGACGCAGAAAAATTACTTAACAAAATTCAACACCATTTATTGATAAAAAACATTCAGCAACCTATGAACAGAAGGAAACTACCCCAACAAAATAAAAGTCAGATCTGAAAATGATCACCTTAGAAGACACAGAAAACACATTTGATAAAATTTAATATCCTTTCCTGATAAACTTTCTCCACAAATTACAAGTAGAAGAGAACTTTATCTTGAAAAACTTAGAGCTAACATATTTAATGATGAAAGACTGAATGCCTTCCTCCTAAAATAAGGGACAAGACAAGGATGTCTACTTTTATTGCTTCTATTCAACACTGTCCTGGAGGCTCTAGAAGTAAAATAGTGGGGAAAGACAATGAAAAAGAAAGAAAGGGGGAAGATGGGAAGAGAGAGAACAAGGGGATCTATATGAAAAAAGAAGTAAAAATATCTTTTTTGCAAATCACATACTTGTATATATAGAAAATCTGATGGAATGTATAAAATAGCTATTAGAATCAATAAAGATGCTTAGTGGAGTTACAAGAAACAAGATCAACTTACAAAAAGCCAATTGTATTTTTGTATATTAGCAAGGAGGAGCTTCCCAAGTGGCACTAGTGGTAAAGAACCCGCAGGCCAATGCAGGAGACGTGAAAGACGTGGGTTCAATCTCTGGATCTGGAAGATCCCCTGGAGGAGGGCATGGCTATCCACTCCAGTATTCTTGCCTGGAGAATCCCATGGACAGAGGAGCCTGGCAGGCTACAGTCCATAGGGTTGCAAAGAGTCGGACACTACTGAAGCAGCACATACTAGCAATGAACAGTATGAAATTAAAATTTAAAATGTCATTTACGGTGGTATAAAACTTTGAAAAAGAAATAAATCTGACAAAAAGGTGTGCAAGAGTTATACACTAAAAACCACAAAACACTGCTGAAGTTTTTTAAAAAAACTAAATAAATAGATATGCCTTGTTTACAAGTCTTAAGACTCAGTATTTTTAAGACATTAAATTTTCCTTAATTTATTTACAGATTCAAAGCAATCCCGTTCAAAAGTCTGCAGACTTTTTTGTTGACATTATCAAGCTGATTCTAAAATTCATTTGGAGAAGCAAAGGGAGGAGACAGAATAGACAAAACAACTTTGCAGAAGACAAAGTTGGGGACTACAATAACCTGATTTCAAGTCTTACAAGAAAGCCACAGAAATTAAGACTGTGGCACTGGTGCGGATCAAGAGATGAATGAAACAGAGAAACCAGAAATAGGGCTCTCTGCATGTATGTGGAAAACTGATTGTTGGCTAATGTCAAATGTCTAGAACAGATAGCTGTTTCAACAAATACTGTTGAAACAATTTGATATCCATACACAAAAAATGAACGATTCATACTTCTCATCGGATACAAAGTTTAAGACAAAATTAATCATAAAGCTAAGTGTATAATATAAATTTCTGGAGAAAACACAGGAGAAATTTTGTGAACTTGGGTTGGCAAAGATTTCTTAGAAATGGCACCAAAGTCATGATCTTTTAAAGCAAACACTTGATAAATTGGACTTTGCTCTTTAAAACTGTTCTCTGAAAAGTTCCATTAAAAGAATGAAAAGAGAAATGACAGAATCTGATAAAATATTGTCAATCATATATCTGATAAAGGATTTGTTTCTAAAATATATAAAGAATTCTCAAAATTTAATAATAATCATAATAAACCAGTAGAAAATGGCAAATGATCTGAACAGAAACTTTACCAAAGAAGAGGTATGGATGGCAAATAAGCCCATTGAAAGATGTGCAGCATCATTTGCCATTAGAGAAATGAAAAATCACTACTGCCAATCATCTATTAGAATGGTTGATGACCATATCAAGTGTTGGTTAAGATGTGGAAAAACTAGAACTCCCTTTTATGTTGACTTGAAAAACAATTTAGTAGTCTCTTAAAAATTTAAACACATACCTGTCATACAATCTGGCCACTCTACTCTAGAGATTTACCAGGGGAAGTGAAAGCATATGTCCAGTCAAGAACTTACACGGGAAAGTTCATTACAACTTTGTTTTTAATAGCAACAAACTGGCAGCCACCAGTTGCGTGAATGGATAAGCAAATTGTGATGTATCTATACATTGGAATACTCCTTACCAATAGAAAAACATGAGCTACTGATACAACCTCAAAATAATCTTGCCAGGTGAAAGAAAACATATAAAATTGCATATATCATATGATTCAATGTGTATAAGACTCTTTGTGACGCTATGGACTGTGTCCCACCAGGTTCCTCTGTCCATGGGATTCTCCAGGCAAGAATACTTCAGTGAGTTGCCATGCTCTCCTCCAGGGGATCTTCCCGACACAGGGATCAAACCTGGGTCTCTTATGTCTCCTGCCTTGGCAAGAGGGTTCTTTACCACTAGTGCCACCTGGGAAGCCCATATAAAATTCGAGAAACAGCAAACTCCTCTACAGAGATAGAAAACCAATCAGTGGTTGCCTGGGTACTGGGCAAGTGTGAGTAGGAGGAGTCCGAGAGTCAGGAGGCAACTTTGGGTGGTGATGGAGACTATGGGAATGGTTTCAGTGGTGTATACATGGGTCAGATCTTGGTCTTGGCACAATGTACACTTTAAATGGGTACAATTTATTGTGTCTAAATTATACCTCACTCCAATCCCAGTTCTTGCCTGGAAAATCCCATGGACTGAGGACCCCAGGGGGAGTCCATGGGGTTGCAAAGAGTTGGACATGACTGAGCAAACACACACACCCAATCCCAAAGAAGGGCAATGCCAAAGAATGCTCAAACTACCGCACAATTGCACTCACTTCACATGCTCGCAAAATAATGCTCAAAATTCTCCAAGCTAGGCTTCAATAGTACCTGAACCAAGAAACCACAGATATTCAAGCTGGATTTAGAAAAGGCAGAGGGAACGGAGATCAAGTTGCCAGCATCCATTGGACATAGAAAAATCAAGAGAATTCCATAAAAATATCTACTTCTGCTTCATTGAATATGTTAAAGCCTTTGACTGTGTGGATCACAGCAAAGTGGAAAATTATTAAAGAAATGGGAATACCAGACCATCTTACCTGTCTCCTGAGAAATCTGTATGCAGGTCAAGAAGCAACAGCTAGAATTGGACATGAACAATGGACTGGTTCAAAACTGAGAAAGGAGTACGTTAAGGCTGTTATATTGTCACCCTGCTTATTCAACTTACATGCAGAGTACATCATGCGAAATGCCAGGTTGGATGAAGTTCAATCTGGAATCAAGATTTCTAGGAGAAATATCAATAATCTCAGAAATGCAGATGACATCACACTTATGGCAGAAAGAGGAGAGGAACTAAAGAGCCTCTTGATGAAGATGAAAGAGGAGAGTGAAAAAGCTGGCTTAAAACTCAACATTCAAAAAAACCAAGATTATGATATCCGGTCTCATCACTTCATGGCATATAGATAGGGAAACGATGGAAACAGTGACAGACTTTATTTTCTTGGGCTCCAAAATCACTGCAGATGGTGACTGCAGCCATAAAACTAAAAAAATGTTTGCTCCTTGGAAGAAGAGCTATGACTGACCTAGACAGCATATTAAAAAGCAGAGACATTGCCAACAAAGTCTGTCTAGTCAAAGCTATGGTTTTTCCAGGGGTCGTGTATGGATGTGAGAGTTGGACCATAAAGAAAGCTGAGTGCCAAAGAACTGATGCTTTTGAATTGTGGTATTGAGTGTCCTTCGGACTGCGAGGAGATCAAACCAGTCTGTCCTAAAGAAAATCAATCCTGAATATTCATTGGAAGGACTGATGCTGAAGCTCCAATCCTTTGGCCACTTGATGCGAAGAACTGACTCATTAGAAAAGACCCTGATGCTGGGAAAGACTGAAGGCAAAAGGAGAAGGGGACGACAAAGGATGAGATGGTTGGATGGCATCACTGATTCAACGGATGTGCATTTGAGCAAGCTCTGACAGATGTTGAAGGGCAGGGAAGCCTGGCGTGCTGTAGTCCATGGGGTCACAACGAGTCAAAGACAACTGAGCGACAGAACAACAATTATACCTCAATAATGTTGTTTTTTAAAAAGGGATATAGTGAGGGAGAAAGAAGGGGAAAGTGCTCCAGGCAGAGGCGTAACGCCTGTGTAAAACCTGGAGGGGAGAATGAGAGACCTTCTAAGAAGTGAGAAGGGTTCATTGCGGCTGGAGAACAGGGCAGGAGACAGGAAGCGATTCTTGGTTCCTTGTTACCTGCTTTTCATACATTCTGTGCTTCCTTCCAGAGTCTCTGGGAAGCTTCAGACAGTTCCCAGGCCTGATCCACCGTGATCCTGCTTTTTCTGCTTCTTACACGTTCCTGTGACTCTCAGTCACTGTGGAGATGTTCAGATAAGCCTGCCCCTGGAAGTTGGAGCTCAGAATGCTGAGGCAGGGCCTGGAGGAAGGAGGCTGTTGGCTGAAGTGTCAGGGTCAGGACACCAGAGGCTGGAGGGCATGGCCTGAGGGGTCAGGGAGATGAGCCCGAGACCACTTCCAGTGTTGCTTCAGAATCTCCTTCCCAGATGGTCAGGGTATCTATGTCAATTCACAAAATCTGATGTGCGGAAAATTCATGTAACAAGTCCAGTTTGCTGAATGAGCCAACTGTCAGACACACTCCTCAGACATGGCCTAGCAGAGGTTCTCTGTAGCAATTTCAAATCCAAAAGCGAGTGGGATGAGGGAGTGCACAGACACTTAGCAAACCGTGTTTAGCACAGCCCATGCCCGGCCACAAGCAGTGGCAGAATCAGAGTGAAGATCCGAGATGCGGAACTGAAACTCCCAGAGCAGCTCTCTGTTGCTATGTCGGCTGGCCACTAGGTGAACTGATCTTCCACAACCTGATTTCTACAAATCAGCCTGCAGCTCCTGGAGCAAGTGGCTCACACTATTGCGATTCTCTGAGGGAGAACAGACATCCAGACATTGTTCCCACTCAACTGCTGAAGTCAGAAGGTGTTCTGGGAGGTTCTGAGTTGGGGCTGCTGTCTGGAGTCTGCCTTGGGCCTGCACTGGGCTGGGGGTCCCACATGGGATGCAGACAGAGGCAAAAAGGGAGAAGGCAGGATTTTCCATGGGAATGGAAAGACATGAAAAGTCAACAGGCAACAGGGCCAGGAAACAAGACGGTGAAAGAGTGAACCGCAGTGTGGCGACATGAGCAGGACTTGGGGCTTCAGCAGAGGGAGAGACTGGGCCAGAGGGCAGCAGGCCCCACAAGTGGCTTTTTGTGGAGACAGGATTGAAATGGGTCTCCAAGATGAATTTAAATTTGGATAGGAAAAGAAGAATGTTCTGGGCAGAGGGAACGTCCCAAAACTGAGAGCAGGGGATGAGACATACAATGGCCAGTATGTTCTAGATTGTGTCAGAGGGGAGTAGAACTTGTTGCTGTTGTTCAGTTGCCAAGTCGTGTCTGACTCTTTGAGACCCCATGGACTGCAGCATGCCAGACCTCCCTGTCCCTCACTATCTCCTGGAGTTCACCCAAGTTCATGTTCATTGAATTGGTAATGCTATCCAACCGTCTTATCCTCTGTCACCTTCTTCTCCTTTTGCCTTCAATCTTTCCTAGCATCAGGGTCTTTGTCAATGAGTCGGCTCTTCACATCAGGTGGCCAAAGTATCGGAGCTTCAGCTTCGGCTTCAGCTTCATTCTTCCAAAGAGTACTCATGGAGTAGAGCTACATAATATTAAAACCACCCCTTGATAAATGATACATCTGGAAATGCCCACATGGTTGAGATTAGGGGTGATAGAGTTTGCATGTTTGTCAATCTGTTTTCTTCTGATTATCCACCATGACTATACATTACTTGTACATTTCAAAAATGTGACCAATCTGCAAACTGACTAGCTGGTTTCCCCTCAGTCTAATAATCCCCAAACCAGACCTTCCAGGGACAATAGCTTGAAGACAGACCGCTCTCCCTGTGATGGAAGCCCAGGGGTGTCCAGCCTCCATCTGTCTGTGAGGCCTCCTGGGGGCCTCAGATGCTCCTACCAGACCACGGGCTGGACTGGACGTAGGCCAGGGGTGGGAGAACCTGCTCTGGCTGGCATTGCAAGGTGCCAGGCGCACCTGAGCAGGAAGGCAGGTGTGACAGATGCCCAGGACCACATGGAGCTGGCTGAGCCTGGTGCATACACAACCGTCCCACCCCACCTCCCCTCCCCAAACCTCCCTCCGCTTCCCGGCTAGCTCAGGTGTGGTGCATCTGTGGCCCGTTGGCAGCTTTCTGCCTGCAGTGCTAGGGAGCTGTCAGGTTAAAAGCTGGCTTGCTCGATTTGATCCCACATGTGAGCTGTTTTATTTCCCTCTCTCTCCCTTACATGGCTTCGGTGTGCTTTTATAAATATTTCACCAGCCTTGCTAAAGTCTATTTCATCTCTCTCTTAAATTTATTAAATATAAATGCAGCAACAACTCTACCATAAGTCTCTCTTTGCTGTCAAAATCTCAGACTCCTGCGGAAGTCAATATAATTGCTTTGTTTACTGTGGGTAATTCAGAGCTCTATCTGTTGTATCAACACCTCCCGTGCCCCCCAAATCTCCCTGCCTTCATTCGTGGGGGGTGTTTGCCGTATCTCCACGTAGAACACAGGGATGTGGTTCCCTCTTTGAAGACAGGCATGACAGAGCCAGCAGGGGCTGTTCTGGGACCCGCATGCCTTGGTCTCTCGGTCTCCCAGTGTGCCCTTGATGAATACGGGGGAGTCTGTATTCGTCACCCTTGAGCTGAGTGGGCCTGGAGTCTGTTTGAGTCATGTTCTGCCCCTTGCCTCTCTTGGAGAATAGGCCCGTCTGCTGCAGCTGATGATCTGGCCAAAGAAATGCAGACCGCTGTGAATGATGGGGGTCGTGGACACCCCTCCCACCCCCAGACCTGGAGTCAAAGAACTAGGGGCAAGGCAGGGATTCTGGTCCCCCAAAGCCAACCACAAGCCCTACCCCTGCCACGTTTTTGTTCTTTGTTAATTGCGAAATAAACACAACCCTGCCCACCAACTGGGAAAAGAGCTGTCTGCCAACCAGGGTAACCAGCAGGCAGTGGGCAGGGGTCGCCTCTGGTGCTGGCGTTTGCCCTCCGCTGGCTATGAGTGCTTTCTGGGAGGACACCAGGGCCCTGGACAATCGCAGTAGCAGAGTTGGGAAGCACCCAGTTTAGGGCTTGGGTTTCCCTGGTGGCTCAGTGGTAAAGAATCTGCCTGCCAATGCAGGGTTCGATCCCTGGGTCAGGGAACATCTCCTGGAGAAGGGAATGGCAACCCACTCCAGTGTTCTTGCCTGGAGAATCCCATGGACAGGGGAGCCTGGCCAGCTACAGTCCACAGGGTTGAGAAGAGTCAAATACAACACCGAGCACACACAGCACAGTTCAGAGCTTGCTGGGTGGGGTAAGGGGAATAGTGAAGTGGGAGTCACTCGGAGCCGGCACTTTCTTACAGCTGAAATTGGGGGGGAAGAGCTTCCTCTTTCACAAAGAACTGGGTCTCTTTCACAAAGAGATGTGCCTTTCCTCATTTTTTATTTAATAAGAATGGTCCTCTCAGTCCGCTCTGTGCTTCTTTAATGGTGGTGCTGACATTGGTGCAGAGAGGGTTGCATATCCTTTGTCTGTGAGAAAGTCAGAGGCAAGGCTTGGCCCAAGGCCCCTCCTGCTCCTAAACTCCCAACCTGGAACCTTCCACCAAACTTGCCCCAGGAAGGCAGATGATGGCAAGGCTTTCGTGACTTGGGGGACAGGTCAGGATACTCTTAGGAGTTCAGATCTGTGCTCCCCATAGCTCGTGCCTGCAGCCTGGGGTCTCTGGGCGATCCTGCAGAATCAGGGAGAGGAGGACTGCGTGGGCTCAGAGACCTCCTGTCTCCATATCCCATTCACATGCAACAAGGAAGGAGAATTTCCACCCCCAGGAGGTGAAAAGAACATGTTTCAGGGGCCAATTTAAGACCTCTGAGAGGCCCTCCTCCATATCAGCATATTAAAATTCACTCAGTTGAATATAATTGTTTCAAAAATGATTTTACTTAAAAAGAGTATACATGACCACCCCAAACTCCCCAACTATCCCTCCCTGCATCCCCAGCAGCCCCCCACCCTGCCCCTGCCCCTGTAAGTGTATTTTGTAAGTTCGTGAGTCTCTTTCTGTTTTGTAAGTAAGTTCATTTGTATCATTTCATGCACACACGACTGTATTTAAAATGGATCACCGACAAGGACCTGTTGTAGCACGTGGAACTCTGCTCCGTGTCATGCGGCAGGCTGGATGGGAGTGGGGTTTGCAGGAGAATGGATGTGCCTGAGTCCCTTCACTGCTCACCTGAGACCATCACAACACTGTTAATTTGCTATACCCCAATACAAAATAAAAAATTCAAGGGAAAAAATAATATTAAAAGGGCTTTGGAATCTTGCTTTTGAAATTATTAGTAGTTTTGACCTTACAGTTCCCTTCTCATATTTTAGAATCAATACCCTTTTCTTTTTCCTTCTTGGATCTCAAGCATATTTAATAGCCCCAGATATTAACAGACTGCCGCTTATGGGGTAAACCCAGCTGAGTCCTTGTGTCTGGGATGGCAGAGCCAGGGTGGGGGGTTTTGGTGGTAGAGAGAAGCCCCTTGTTCTAGAACTGATCCCTGCTTCCCCTGGGATGTCTCCAGGGAGTGGACCCTAGTTGGACCCCTGGCAGCCTCCCCGCCCTGGCCCCCAGAAGTGAATGGCAGGGCAGCGCTGGCTCTCTGTGTCAATTGCGTGAGAGCTCTCTGTTGTGGGGATGGTGGCTTCCTGCCTCACAGCTGGAAGCAAGGCTATTTCGGGCGTTCGCTGCTTCCCTTCAGTTCCAGGGAGGGAAGGATGGAGGGCAGGCAGGGGAGGAAGGCAGAGTCAGTGTGTCTCTGCTTCCACCAGGTGTTTCAGAGGCAAACTTTTCTTTTCCTGCTTCTGCTGCCCACTGCTGGTGGAATGGGTCTGTCAAGTTGGCATAACTTTCTTTGACATGTTTTTTTATTCACTTTTTTAGAGTTAAAAAAAAAAAAAAGCCCAGTTTCATTCTACTTGACATTAGGAGTGTTGCTATAGAAGGCAAAACCACCTGTAAGTTTTACCAAGTGAAATTTGCCTTAAAATCCTATTAGTCATTAGGATCTGGTGGGTTCTGAGAATTTAACTTATTTTGTTTCTTGGGCATTTGAGCAGGGACGTCCCTTTCCCTGAGGCAGTGGGGATAAGAAAAGGGTGACCGTGTAAATAAAGACCCCTCTGTCTGTCTGCCTTTCTGTCCCTGTCTTTGGGTAAGTCGATCGTTGGTATGAATCAATTTTATTGTACTTAGGCACAGTACTTTATTTTGCCAAAATGCTCTCCCACCTACCAAACCAAATGTTTTTATACCTCCTGCCCCCGGGAGGTCAGTGGGAATGAGCTGACCTCTCTATTCTTCATCTGAGGACCCTGAGGCTGGGAGAAGAGATGCCTTTTCTGGGTTGCGTGATGAGTCGCTGGGACTTGAAGCACTGTCTCTGCCTGCGGTGTGGGCTCCTCCCACCGCCCTGAACCACCCCTTTCCCTGGCTGGGATTTCCTGTTTCCTGTAAACAAGGCTTGGGAAAGGCCCCTTGGTCAACTTTTGGAGCTAGGGTCTCCCCAAGCTGAGGCTTGAGAAGCTCTGATGGCTTTGGGCAGTGGCTCTCGCGGGGAGCAGTTTTGCCTCTCAGGGGACGTTTGGTAATGTCTGGAAACGGTTTGGTTGCCACAACTGGGGGTGGCTACTGGCATCTACTGGGTAGAGGCTGTTAAACATCCTGCAACACACAGAACAAGCCCCTCCTCCACTACCATAGAGAGGGATTGGGCCCTGAATATCAGTCGTGGGGAGGTGGAGAAGCTCTGCTTTAGGGAATAAAGTCTATGAGGTTAGTAACAATAGCCATGCATTTACCACTTTCTCCTATGCACTCAATCCACGATGCCCAGTGAGCATTTATTGAGCACCTGCTGCATGCACTGTGCCGTCCTGAAACTCAGCCACCTCCCCCTCCATCAACTCATTACAAACTCACAGGACACATTAAGGCAAGTGATTTTCTCCATGGGACAGGTGAGGAAATGAGGGTTGAACAGGGAATCATGGCTGGGTTTTTTGGGGGGGGCACCCCCATGCTCTGGGTCAGATGGTAAAGAGTCTACCTGCCAAGCAGGAGATGTGGGTTCGATCCCTGGGTCGGGAAGATCTCCTGGAGGAGGGAATGGCGACCCCCTCCAGTGTTGTTGCCTGGGAAACCCTATGGACAGAGGAGCCTGGTGGGGGTATAGCCTGAGGGGTTAGCACTTGGAGGGAGTAAGGGGAAAAAAGGTGGGCAGAAGTAGAAACTGGGCCATGATGCAGTCACAGCAAAGGCCTCTAGCGGTCCTGTTGGGAGCCCTGGAGCAGGCGTGGGCCTTCAGAGATGCTCCCAGTTGCCCCAGACAAGTCCAGGCCCTATAACCACCCCTGACATCAGCCCTTCAGTGTGGGCTCCCCCAGGGAGGTGGCATCCACGTGTGAAGCATCTCCTTCAGCCCTGGTGACACCCTGAGACGGCCCGGCAGAGATCAGAGTGCCAACACCCCTCACAGCTGAGTGGAGGGCCTTGGAGGGGACACGGGCACGCTGGGGCGGTCACTGTGAGGGCTCCAGCGCTTGGCCAGGGGCCAGAGCCAAGCTGTGACCTCTCCTTCACTGCAATATTGGGAGTTCAAGGGGACCCAGATCTCCCAACTCAGGGCCTTTAATCCCTGGCAGGGTGATGAGTTAGCCTTTCTGGACTCTGTAAGTCACGAGTCAGCAACACCAAGACGTGTTTTGTGGGATAGACACTAGAGCCCTAAAATATTTTAGCTTGGTCGCCACCATCCTTCAACAAGGAGACTTCCCATACTGTTCCGTTTCTGCTTTTCATGGAGACATGCGCAGATCTCTCAAAGCCAGGCCACGGTCCTCCTGAGCAGCTGGGGGCGGGCCCGGGCAGTGGTGGCCCCTTTACCACGTGGGTGTCTCAGCCCTTCACTGTCGCACACCTGATCTGCCACCCCCATCTCCTCATTTGTGTCATGTTGCTGTCCACACAGGTTGCTGCTGAAGTCACACTTCCGGGCAAGTGCTGGCTGTTGCTCCCTTTAACCTGTCTTCCCTGGCAGATGAAGCAATGGGTTTTGCTTGTTCTATGACCCCAGGGCCCTTCTCTCTGCCCATTTCCCATTGTGGCTTTTAAAGAAAATCTCAAAAATCTGGAGGAAAAATAATAGGACCGAAATTTGCCCTTTGTCCCGGGACACCCCTGCCCTTCTGGCTGACTCTGAGGCTGCAGGCACTGGGGCTGGGCTGGCTGCATCCCAGGGCTCCCTCTGCCAGTGGGCCTTGGTTTCCGTGGGTGACTCCATTGTTCTGAGCTGGCCCCATTGTTAGAACCATGGGGCAAGGACGCTGACAGGCTTCTGAGCGCGTTTGCGATCGTGCGAGGTAACAGCTTCATTACTTGGTGATGTAGTGACCCATATTCCTAACATGATTTCCCTGCTGTAACTCAAATTGAGTTCATGTTATTCTAATGATATCAGTTGACCTTGAGAATTAGACCAAGAAGCCTGGGGTTATTCTTCCAACTTCCACTGCAGATTTCGTGTGATGTGTTTGGAAACACAATCTGCTTCTCATTGCCCTGAAGTGGGCAGGGGCAAAATAGAAAACAAAGATCCCAATTGGTGCTGATTTTTAGAAGATGCAATTTCAGACCACAGGAGGCTCTTTCTCCCTCAGTCCTGCTCCTGCTGCAGCGCCCAACTGGCATCTTCTCCACACCCACGGACTGAGGCGACAGACATGCCTGGGCTTCCTCCGCCCCCCACCTCTTCCCTAGGGCCTGGGTCTCCCCTGCCAGGGAGAGTCCTCAGCCAGGTCAGATGGGGCGTCCTGCTCCAGCCTCTCCCTGCTACTCATCTTGGCAGGTCCATTCTGTCCAAATCACGGCGTGCATCCTGCCACTTCTTCAACTCCCTGTTGTCTGCTGGTAAAGCCCAAGCTGCTTAGCCTGGCATTCAAGGCTCTTAATTCCAGCCCGTCTAAAATCCCAGTCCTCGCAGTCAGGACAGGACGATGGATGCCCTGAAGCATGTGGCACGGAACATTTGCATGCCTGAATACGCCCCGTGGTTTTATACTTCCATGCCCTTGCCCAGCCATCCTTTCCTCTCAAAACACCCCTGACCATGTCTCTTTGTATCTGTATGAGCAAGAACCTCACTCTTCTTGCCTTTACTTGTTTGGTCAGTCTTTCTGGAGCTCTGACACAGTTCTGGATAGTGGGGGTTAATCTGGAGAGGAAAGAAAGGAACCAAGAATAGGTATAAAGAGTAGCAATGAAATCCCCAGTGTGATCAGATTTGAAGGAAATAAATAGTGTGATGTCCTGGGCATCCTGGCTGGGGAGGCGGGTAGGTTTCCTTTACTGAAGGACTCAGGGAAGACCTGAGAAGGGTGAGGAGGAAGAGCCTTGCAGAAAAGTGAGGGAAACGGAATCCAGGCCCAGAGCCCCGGAGAGGTAAGAGGCAGGTTCTTCCAGGAGCTGACAAGGTCAGTTTCCCTGTCATCCTGAGCAGGGAGAGCTCTGCACAGAGGGTACCTGTGTTCCTCTGGGTGGGCTGGTGGGCAGGCCGGGGGCAGGCGAGGCAGCACAGCACAAAGAGCCTGCTTTCAGGGCTGGAAGGCTGGGTTCAGATCCACACGGGGTGGCTGTGTGACCTTGGCAAGCTGTCTAGCCTCTCTGTGTTACAATTTCCTCATCTGTAAAATGAAGATTTGTAAACTGCTTAGAACTTTGCACACACGTATTCATTCACCTGAATAGTCAAATATCTTTTCCCTATCTTATTTAGGTTTTCATTTTTTCCCCAAATTGTAACAGAACAAAATACAATTGGAAACCAGTCAATACTAGTTCTTAGAATAGAATAGAACAAAATAAAGAACGAAGACGTGTGCGTGCATGCTAAGCCCCTTCGGTTGTGTCCGACTCTTTGCGACCCCATGGACTGTAGCCCGCCAGGCTCCTCTATCCATGGGATTCTCCAGGCGAGGATACTGGAGTGGGTTGCCATTTCTGGACCCTCAGAAAATCTGAGCTGACCCGTCCTTCCTGAGCCTAGGCTCACTCTGGGTGGTAAGGGGGTAAGGGTCCCGCTGGAATTTCCCAGCCTCATCCTCCACGTGTCCCTCCCAGGGGATCAAAACCACTGAGAAGCCGGCAAAAATGTGCCCCCTTCTCAGGGGGAATGGCCAAGCCCTCATCTGGGGAGGAGAGGAGAGAGGTTTCTCTGAGGTGGGTGGGGAATGTCTGATAAGCCAGGATACAATGTGGCTGGAATCTTCGCCCTTGCGGAGGGGGAATGTGAAATTAGGCATTCAGACCCGGAAACCCTGGTCTCCCGAGGATTCCACTCTGTTGGAAGACAGCACCTCTCCCAGCACAAAGGAGCAGGAAGCAGCCCCCGGGGGGCTGGAAGAAAAGGCTATCTTGGGATGAAGGAAAAGATGTGATTGTTAGGGGCAGAGATGAGAAGAGATGTGAGGAGGGAGAGAGAAACATAGTCCAAAGGAGAGAAACTGTGAGAGACAGGGACACACACGCAGACACAGACAAAGAGAAGGGAGCAGAGAGAGAGAGACAGACTAAAAGAAACTGAGAAAAAAAGACCTTGAGACATAGAAAGGGCCAGACAACAGGGAAATACTAGAGACAGAGACAGAACAAGGAGGGAAAGTCAAGGGTGAAGAGTCCTGACAGGTCCCTTTGCCTCCTATCATTTGTCTGAAATAAAGCACGCACCCCCTTCCAAGGCTGTGTTTGGGGAAAGTTCTCTCTTTGGCTGCCACATACAACACCCTCCTAGTGAACAGACATGCACACACATGCACATACCAGTACACCAACACACACACTCATCATACGAAGAGTCCCACTCCTGAAGCCCCAAACTCGGGTCCATGTCCCCTTAGGTTTCATGTCTTCCTCTGCACCATCTGTATTTGAAACTCTCGCTCCAGTCTGGAGAGCCGGTGCCATCTCTTTAAAGAGCCTTTGCATTTCTTATCTTGATTGTAACAAACAGCAAGACCTCAAGTCCTATAGTCTTTCCGTTTGCCTTCGCTGCTCCCTTGGCTGGGGTTTGCTTGCAGCCTCGGCTGAGACTGTCCTCAGCAGGGCCCCCAGGGCCGGCTCAGCTGCCGCCCCCGCCTACATCTTCCTCCCATTTCCGGCTCCTGGAATTATTGCGGCAGATTTAGCCTGAGGCTGGTTCCATGGGGAGCCCAGAACCTGGGCTATCACAGTGAGGCTCGGCCAGATAAGGGACAGCGGGGGTTGTCTTTAAGATAAAACCTTGGAATCAGCTTGCCTAGGCTCCTCTGCCATCCCTCACTCACCCCCACCCTCTCCCTGACATGGCTGTTACATTGGGATGCAGGAGGTTAGGGGGTAGGGGTACTTTGTTAGCACCAGACCAGCTTCTGCCAGGCTCAGAAATGTCAGATCTAGGGGGAATCAGATCATAATCGTGATCACTATGGATTAGTCCTCCCTGTAAGCTAAGGTTCCATATGTGCAATTTTATTTAATCTTTATCATAACCCATGGGACAGGCACCATTACTATCCCATTTTACAAATGCAGAAACTGAGGTTCAGGAAGGTAGAGTTGTTTGCCCAAAGTGACCTTCCTCCAGTTCTGAAATGTATGCTCCTAGCTCATCTGTCTTACAATGATTTCTGTTTCCCTTGGGGTTTCTTTGCTCAGTGAATACCAGCAGGAGGGTTTGGGAGCCCTTTGTTAAAGAACAGCATAGCTTCCATGTGCTCCAGGTTCCAAGTGCTGGGCTGTTCGTTAAAAGTGTACCTTTTCAAAGTGTGTTCATGCTATTACCTTACTTGGTCCTCATGAAATGCCCCGAGTAGGTCAGGTTCTCGGTCCATTTGCAAGATGGGGAGTCTGAGGCCCAGAAAGGGCCACCATCTGAGTGGGAGGAAGTCTGAATCTGAACAACAGTTCCTGTGTCCAACCTGTGCGAGGCGGTCTTAGTACTGAGGCAGCTATCCTCCTTCCCCAAGCCCGTTTTTTTTGTTTAAAGAAACATGTTTCTAAGAATCTCGACTGGCTCGTGCTAAGGTCAGGCCTGGACACCCAGGCCATCTGTGGGCCTCCATGGTGGTGGGAGGGGTGCTGGCTTCTGTGTTTGATCTGAAATTGAACTTGAATTCATTCATTCTTCCTGGTTTGAAGACAGGGAACAATTATGTCTTGTTCAAAAATTCTCTCCCCCGAGCTTGACACATGTTGTTCTTTGCTGGAACCTGACCTTCCTGCCCCCACACTCCTTTAGCCTCTCTTAGCTCCTTTCCACTGGCCTTTGATGTCTCCTTTCCCAAGCTATGAACTACACTAGACCCCCGTGATAAGATCCTTTATCAGCCTCGTCACTCCCTTTCAAGGTTAAATGATACATGCGTGTGATCATTTGCTCAGTACCCTGCTCTCCTGCCAAAGAAGAGCCCCATGAGGTCCGGGCCGATGGTGTGTTCTCACTGTGGAGCCCCTGCCCTGGGTCTGGTCTGTATGGATTTACCAGTCTAATGAACTATGATCCTTAGGGCCAGATCTGTGCCAGCAATGAGTGAAGGTGGGTGACACAGAAGTTGGTGGGAAGGCATATATAGGGAACCATGTATTGGGACCCTGTGGAAGACAGTGAGTTTAGGGGCATTTGTAGCTCTGGAAAGACAGTGCCATAGATTTCTAGCCATGGGGCCATTCTTAAGAGAAAATACAGATATTCATAGAACCAACTGTACTGCTCAATCTGTCTTCCATTTCCATCTTATACAGACCTCACTCTCAGGCCACATTCAGCTCTGGTCCAGATGTGCTACTTTGTAAAATCTGAGTTAAAGAAACCCTCTGGTTCTGTTCTTAGCTTCCCAGTATAAAATCCAGGTCCTTACCATGTCTATAAGTCTTTCTGATATCTCTTTCTGCCCTTACTGACCCAATCTCTAGCTCCTCATCCAAGTCACTCCAGCCAAAGAAGCCCGCTTTCTGTTCCCAAATATGCAAAACTTGTTCCCACCTCAGGGCCTTTGCACATGCTGTTTCTTCTACCCCAGTCTTTGCTTGGCTACTCCTTCTTATTATTTAGACCTCAGCTCACACCTTACTTCCCCAGAGGGGCCTTCCCTGACCACAGAAAATAAAGCAGCTTCTGTATTACTCCCACTTCACATTCCCCAGCCTGTCTCCCCATTTATTGTTTATGCTACTTTGTGGAACCTGGCTTATTCATTTACTTGTCTGTACCTGTCTTCTCTCATGAGAATGTAAGCACTATGCAGGCAGAGTTCTATCTATGCTGCCTGTGGCTGTGTCCCTGGAGCCGAGAAAATTGTCTGGCATGTGGTAGGTGCTTCAAGAATGTTTGTAGGATGAGAATAAACAGATGAGCAAGATCTGGTCTTAAAAGAGCTGTGTAAGACATCAAGGTGAGGAGCAGGTTTGACCACAGGCAAGGTGAACTCCCAGGTGAATTTCACCATTACCCTTCTTGGGTGGGGACCTAAGGTCCTTCTTTTCACTTGGCCTGCCTCTTTGAGCTTCCCTTGTCCCCTGTGAGAGAGGAGTACCTCAAGAGGAGGTGGTCAGGGACCAATCATCCAGTGCCCGTGTGAGGTCAGGCATGTCCGGATGCCCAGGTTGTGGGTCCCACTGCTCGGCTGGTTGGTGAGATTCCCTGAGAGGAGCCCTTCAGGGGCCCTGAAGCTCAGCGGCCTATTGGCTGGCCTCTTCCTGGGTTAACCAGTGCAACCTGTTCAAAATAAGCTCCTTGACAAGGGATCTGGAGCCCCAGATTAGGCGTGAACCTGGGCTTGAGAAGTCCTCTGTCTTATAAGCTCTTGTCACTGAAGATAGCCACCAATGGGCCATGAATATCTGCTGGAGGTGAGGTCCTGTGGAGGTGCAAAGGTGGGGTGGGGGTCATGAGCCCTGCACTTGGGAGGCAGTTCAGAAACATGACACAAATAAAATATCCACACAGGTACATGCGTTTACAGAAATAAAGACTGGAGGGGAAGACATCAAGAAGTTCACAGGGATAGGTGACCTCCAGATTATCCAGTAGACATGCAGAGCTTAGGCTTACTGTGAAAGGTTTGCTTGTTTTAATCCAGGACGGCCTGTGGTACGGGGCAGTGCATGTCCCCTCCTATGAGACTGGCCCAACCACGTGTGCCAAGGGTTCAGAGGAGGAGGACTTGGTAGGCTGCAGGGCCCGGGAAGGCTTTGACAGGTGGTGGGCTTGGAAGTAGGAGCAGGCTCTGGGAAGATGGAGCAGGACGCATTGGGAGGGCAGAAAGCAGAGGGTCTGTGTCCTGGCTCAGTGGACATGCCCAGAGGGTCAGAGCTAGAGGTCGGAGCTGGTGAGGCCGGGCTGGATGTTTTCTGCTGTCTACACATCAGCCAAGATTTTACTTGCTTGGTTTCCCACTGAATGTGAGCTCCTTGGGGAAAGAAGCCGGTTTCATTTGACGTGGAATTGTTAATGCAAGACATAGAGTCACTGAAGGAGAAATAATAGCAAAAATAACTGGTTCCAGTGGAACAGTCGGTTCGTACCTGGTTACCAACGGAAATCAACTGGCCAACCAGGTCCCGACCCAGTTCTGAGAAACGGACCACCTGAGACCTGGCAGCTGGTGCTGGGCAGCCCCACACCTGGTTTGATGGAACCGATCAGATACTTTGGCATCCAGTCTGGGTTATCCCCACGATGCCAGGACAATCACTCACTTCGGCTGAGGAAAGAAATAGAATGGCCAAGTCCATTTAGAGCGCTGTGCGCTCTGAACACCTGGTCACTGTTTTCCTCTTTTGCCTTTTAACTGCATTGGGTGCCACAAGCTCAGGTGAGCAACGTGCCACTGCCTTGTGTCCAGTGGAAATGGAGAGCGGAAGTGCTCCCTGGGCAACCCCGAATGGGGTGTGTGGTACCACTGATACTCCTGACACCTTTCTGAGAATTCTCCCTGCAGCATCCATAACATCAGCCCATCTTACAGGTCAGGAGACAAGGGTTGGAGAGGTTAAACACACTACTGTGTGGTCCAGCTAAGACTTGGAGCTGGTTCTTCTGACCCCAAGTCCTAGTTCCTTTCATCACAACTCATATTTTGGAGTGCCAAATTTTTAGAATAATCTGGTTAGGCATGAGGCTAAAATGATGGCACAGATTACGTCTATGTAACCAGTCAATGTATCCCAGACTCAAGTCCTCAGATATTTTCTGTCCTCATACAGGTGCACAGTGAAAAGGTTGAGAGCAAAGCCTCCAGAGACAGACCTCCTGGGCTGGAATCCCAATTCAACCACTTAGAATCTGTGTGGCCTGGAGGCATTTACCTTACCTCCCTGTGCTTTCCTTTCCTAACATGTCAAAGGGGACTAATCATAGCATATCCAATGGATTGTTGTCAGGAATACAAGCCACGTAGTTTTGCCCATGGAGAACGCTCAAAACACATGCCCTGACTCGGAGCTGGGCACCATGCTCACATGCGGGATGCAACACCAGGGCACCTGCTCGCAAAGAACCTGCCATCAGGCCAGGGGAGGACTCACACGCATGACCAGGCTTCTCCAGCCTTTTGTGTCTGTGGTCATATGTGCCAGTGGTCATGTAAGTGAGGATGCTCAGAGGTATTATGCTCTAGTTACTATGACGAGATTGGGGTTGCTGTGAGTAGTTCACCAGCTGCAAGAACTACAACCTGAAGTATGGAAAGAGTAGTAAGTGGAGACATAAGCCTGGATTCACAGATGAGTTGAAAGCCAGACAGTGTAGAAAATGGTTATTTGTTATACACTCAGTCAGACATACATTTAAGGAGCTCCATGTGTTGGTTGCCATGTGACAGACACATTGAAAATACCAGGATGGCAGGGGAAGCTCAGGATTGGAAATGCAAGGACACTTGGCATTTAAGTAGGCTTCAGTGGGGTGAGTGCAATGCTGGAGATTTGCATGGGGAACTTGGAGGATGAATGTCCAATCTCTACCTGTGTGTGTGCATGTGTGTATTGGCAGTGGTGATGGCAAGGGAGGGCTTCTTGGAGGACATGATAACTGATTGAGTGTTAGAAAGCAAGTTGGACTTACTTAGGGCACAAGTAGGAGGAAGCTGGTTAAAAACTGTCCAGAAAGAGGGGCAGTAGCAATGGAGGCAATACGGTGATGGGACAAGGGTCCTGGCATGTACAGTTGGAGGATGGGATGAATGAAGGAACATTATGGGTCTTGGTGAGGAGTTTGGATAATGATATGGGCAACAGGAAACCTTAGCATATATAAGCTGGTTGACCTGGCCAGATGTAAATTTTTGATAGTTCTTACACCATTCCTGAAAGGTCTGGCTGGGTGGCAGAAGCTGGGAGTGGGAAAACCAGACTGAAGGGAACAGTAAATGTTAACGGAGGCTGTGGCCAACATCTGGGGAACAGTGGTGGGTGGCTAGAACGAAGCAAGTGACAGCGGGACAAATGCGGGAGGAGGAGAGGATGGATTTGGAACATCAAATGTGCTACAGTGTCCAGTTGCTGGGATGCACCATAGAAGAGTGAGAAGTCAAGGACAACTTGAGGATTAAATGGACAAAAGAGCCACAAGTGGAGATCTCAAGTGGGGAGAAGGGATAGCTTTAGGGGTATCTGTGAAGCAGCCAGTGGGATATACTCAGCAGATGACTAAACCTGTAAGACTGAAGCTTAGGGGATAGATCTTAGGGCTGAAGATGTGGACCCGGGAGTCTTTGGAAAGACAGTGAAATCAGGGAGCATAGAGGGTAAGATAAACAATAGGTTCAAACACGGAACAATGGGGCACCAATATTTTTGGGGTGGATAGAGGAAGAGACTGAAAGAGCAGCTAGAGCGGTAGGTGGGAAACAGGGAGTGGCGCTATAGAAGTCATGGGAATTCTGCATTAGTCAGGATGTGTTATGCTATGCTGCAGTAACAAGCAAGCTGCACATCTCAGTGGCTTGCCAAAACAGATTTATAGTGTAAGCCACTTAATCATCTCTGGTCAGCTACTGCCCTCTGTCAGGACCCAGCATGATGGTATAGCCAGTCCTTCTAACATCACCAGTCTCAAGTCAGAGATAAAAGGGGACCTTGAAACTGTGTACTGCCTCCTGAAACTTTCAGTCCAAAGTGACAGATATCAATCCTGTTCACCTTTCTTTGGCCAAAGTCAGCCCCAGGCCAAGTGTGAGGTCCACAGGGCAAGGAAGTATAATCCTCCCCAGAATGAAGTCACAGATACCCTGAACCACAAGTACACTTGATCACAGACAGCGAGTTTCAAGAAGAAATGAAAGACCCATCATGTAAAACACAGCCAAAAGAGTCAGGGTGATACAGTGTCTAGATTTGGTGATAGGAGGCTCTCCACTGTCCTCACTGAGTCAGGCTGCGTAGGGTGGTGTCTGTACCACGGTGAGGACAGGTAAGCAGCCAGGGTAAAGGCAGTGAGTGTCAACTGCTTTTTTGAGAAGTTTCCTTTATTTAGTTAATTTTTAAATTGGAGGATAATTGCTTTACAGTATTGTGCCAATTGTTGTTTCTGCCATACAACTTGAGAAGTTTCCAAAGTAAAGAAGGGTAGTGGCTGGAAAGAAATGCTGAACAAAAGAGAGGGATTTCATTGATTCTCCTGCTTTTGTGTTTTCTCTCAGATGCATATATGTGGCAGATCATAGAGGTGCCTCAAATTCTTCCCTGTTTCATCTTCATACCCACCTAAAATTTTATAACCATACCCATCTTATAGCTCCTCCTGCAAGGAGAGTCTTTCTTTGTCTCTTGAATCTAATGGCCCTGAAACTTGCTGTCATCAACGGACAAGAGCAAACCTGACACAAACGCTTGAAAAGTGCTTTTCATCTCCCTGCTCCTGGAACCCAGAGACACCTGTGCGTGAGCCCGGGCTAGCCTGCTGGGTGATGAAAGACCTGGAGTCCAGCTGCCCCCTTCCCTCCTCATTGCCCCAGCCAAGAGCCAGTTCACCTCCAGGAACCTCCACCCTGCTGACCTGCAGCTGACCACAGACACACGATGGAGCCCAGCCCAGATCAGAAGACCCACCTGGCTGAGTCCAGCCCAGAGTGCCAACTTATGGAATCATGAGCTAAATATATCATTACTTTAAGCCACTAAGTTTGGGGGTGGTTTGTTATGTAGAAAACCCCAAGTAATACACTTTATATAATTGAGATTCCTAGCGATGAGCAATATGTCTGTAATGGACAGTTGGAAAAGTTGTGCTGGGGGTATGGGGACTTTTCTGCTCAGTTTTGCTTGGAACCTAAAATTGCTCTAAAAATGAAGTTTATTAATTAAAGACACACACTTACACACACACAAATCACCAGAGCTTCCCGTTGGGTGTTGGAAGTTGATGTGGTAATCAGTCGATTAAGTCTCCACTTTACTTATGAGTAAAGACAGAAGCAAGAAGTTCTTTTTAATTGAACAATGTAAAGAAATAGAGGAAAACAATAGAATGGGAAGGACTAGAGATCTCTTCAAGAAAATTGGAGATATCAAGGGAACATTTCATGCAAGGATGGGCATGATAAAGGACAGAAATGGTAAGGACCTAACAGAAGCAGAACAGATTTAGAAGAGGTGGCAAAAATACACAGAAAAAGAACTATTATAAAAAAGATCTTACTGGCCTGCATAACCACAATGATGTGGTCACTCACCTAGAGCCAGCCATCTTGGAGTGTGAGATCAAGTGGGCCTTAGGAAGCATTACTATGAACAAAGCTAGTGGAAGCAATGGAATTCCAGCTGAGCTATTTCAAGTCCTAAAAGATGATGCTGTTAAAGTGCTGTGCTCAGTATACCAGCAAATTTGGAAAACTCAGCTATGGCTACAGGACTGGAAAAGGTCAGTTTTCATTCCAATATCAAAGAAAGGCAATGCTAAAGAATATTCAAACTACTGTACAATTGTAGTCATTACACATGCTAGCAAGGTTATGCTCAAAATCCTTCAAGTTAGGCATCAGCAGTACATAAACTGAGAACTTCCATATGCACAATCTGGATTTAGGAAAGGTGAAGGAACCAGAGATCAAATTGTCAACATTTGTTGGATCATAGAGAAAGCAAGGGAGTTCTAGAAAAACATCTACTTCTGCTTCATTGACTATACTAAAGCCTTTGACTGTGTGGATCGCAACAAACTGGGAAATTCTTAAAGAGATGGGAATACTAGACAACCTTACTTGTTCCCTGAGAAACTTGTATGCAGGTCAAGAAGTAACAGTTAGAACTGAACATGGAACAATAGACTGGTTCAAAATTGGGAAAGGAGTATGACAAGACTGTATATTGTCACCCTGCTTATTTAACTTATATGCAGAGTACATCATATGAAATGCTGAGCTGGATGAATCATAAGCTGGAATCAAGATTGCCAGGAGAAATATTTACAATCTCAGATACACAGATGACAACACTCTTTTGGCAGAAAGTGGAGAGGAACTAAAGAGCCTCTTGATGAGGCTGAAAGAGAAGAGTGAAAACTCTAGCTTGAAAATCAACATTCAAAAAACTAAGATTGTGACATCTGGTCCCATCACTTCATGGCAAATAGAAGAGGAAAAAAGTGGAAGCAATAATAGATTTCATTTTCTTGGGCTCTGAAATCATTGCAGAAAGTGACTGCAGTCATGAAATTAAGAGAGACTTCCTCTTTGGAAGGAAAGCAAACCTAGACAGTGTATTAAAAAGCAGAGACATCACTTTGCTGACAAAGGTCCATCTAGTCAAAGCTATGGTTTTTCCAGTAGTCATGTATCGATGTGAGAGTTGGACCATAAGGAAGGCTGGGCGCCAAAGAACTGATGCTTTCGAATTGTGGTGCTGGAGAAGACTCCTGAGAGTCCCTTGGACAGCAGGGAGATCAAGTCAGTCAATCCTAAGGGAAATCAACCCTGCATAGTCATTATAAGTGCTGAAGCTGAAGCTCCAATACTTTGGCCACCAAAGTATTGCAAAGAACCAACTCATTGGAAAAGATCCTGACGCTGGGAAATAGTGGAGGCAAAAGGAGAAGGGAGCAGCAGAGGATGAAACAGTTAGATAGCATCACCAGCTCAGCAGACGTGAATTTGAGCAAACTCTGGGAGATAGTGGAGGACAGAGGAGCCTGGTGTGCTATAGTCCATGGGGTCACAAACAGTTGGACAGTACTTTGCAACTTAATAACAACAATGACAAAGACAGGACCAGACCCATGTCTTCTGCCCCAGTGCAGAATCCTAATCAACCTCCACCTCCATCTCTATGTGCAACTTCTGTCCAGTCCTCTCCACAAGGGGACCAAGGTGGCAGGCAATTACACTGAAGAGATGATGAATATGAATATTTTATCTTCTTTCCCATCTTGTCAAAACCTACAATATTGCTTTCCATAAGTCATTTTCACTCAAGCACTTTGTTTGGGGATATGCATGCCTTAATGTATTTAGTCTTTGATTTGGTCTCTGGCCTTCCTTTATGAATAACCTTGCTCTCAGAGACCCTTCAGAGTGGGGACATTCGCATGGTAAGTGGGCAGCTGTCTAACTTGGGCTTCTCATCAACTTCATTGCTTTTACATTAAAATCATCATTTTAGCTGGGGCGGTGGAACCTGAATGTTAGCTGCTTAATTTCACCCACCTTTTAGCCCTCTTCTCAAAGATTGATTCCAGGGCTTTCTTAGCATACTACATGCCAGCGTCTGTAAAAGCGGAAAGCAGCGGCTCTCTTAACTGGAACAGCCAAGCCAATTGATGCGTTTCTCCTGTTAAATTTACTGGCTTTATTGAAAGGTCTTTGGGGAGTTGCTTGCTCATTAAATACACCAAATACAAAATCTCTCTTAATACATTATTATCTAGGTAATATAGAAGACTTCCCCAGCATGAGCTCAGAGAGATAGAATTGTCAAAGCTTTTCGGAGGCCACCTCGTAAAGGTTACCCTTCTCCTCCTAAGCATCCACTGTGCGCTTCGGCGATTCAGGGTATCTTACTCTGCTTGTTCTGGTCCAGCCCATCAACCTCATTGCCTGGCTCCATGCCCATCGTGGTTCTAGGCCAAAGTGTGGCAACAGCTATGGCAGCTCCCAGAATAGTAGAAAAGGTGATGTCAGATCACAATGACTTTTCAGACTGAAGAGTCGGAAATGATTTAGAAGCAGCAGCGTCTTAGTGTGCACACACACACACACACACACATACACTCTCTTTAGCCAGGTGTCCGCCTTATCTTCAGATAATGGCAAGACGATTAATTGATGGTGAAAGTAGAGAAGAGGACAATGGCTGGCTGGTCCCATCTCAGTCGTTCTGGGACCTCCCAACCCTCATGAGAATGTTGAGTTGGACCCTGGCTGCAGCCAGCCGAATTCTGCTTCCAGTAGGACTTGGTGGGGGTGTGCATAGAACCACTACCCCTGCTGGACCACTGGCCCCGGAGAGTCCTTACTTGATGTGAAATCTTTACTAAGTCAATACCCAAGTTCTGACTGTCAGTTTTTCTCTGAGTAAAATCAGGTTAAAAATGCCTTTCCCTCTTTACAAGTTTGGTTCAAAAAAAAAAAAAAAAAAAAGATTCCATCACTTTCCTAAAAGGATATGGGTCAGCTAACAGCACAGGAAGTCTCGGATAATTTTAACAGCATAGAAATAGAAGGGAAAGCCCAGAGTGAAGGGGAGGAAGGGGAGCTTGCACATGCTTAGTCAGGGGAGGCGTGGGGGCGCCAAGGACTTCGTGAGCAGAGGACCAGCCAGTGATGCCTAGGGGGATGTTACATTTAGAACAGGGTACACACACAACCCCAACATTCTTGCCCGCCTCCCCCTTCCTTTCAGACTCCAGTTTTGCATCAGGCACTCTACTCACCAATTGGAGGTGGGACTCTTAACCTCTGTTGTGGTAGGGATCCACTGGCAGTCTCAGAATAATGCTTTTAAATGTATAAAGTATAAGATATAGCCTTGCAAAGGCAGCCAATTATATTAAAAGCCAGTTATGAAAATATTTTAAAAATTATTATCTAGTGGTGTGCTTTTGTTGGCCTCTTATGTAACATGGCAGATCTAACAATGCTTTTTGAAGCAGTGATAAGCAGAAATGCTTTTCTGATGTATCTGCAACAACTGTGGCATGATTGGAAAAATGTCTGTGCTTTCTCTTGGTGACAAAGTCACCGGGACTGGAGACACTATTGTAATTTGTTGCCTGTGTTTGAGAACTCCATGGACAGAGGAGCCTGGCAGGCTATATAGTCCATGGGGTTGCAAAGAGTCAGACATGACTGAGGAACTAACACTTGCTTTTTCAGGAATGAACCCAAGTGCACATCTTCTCCTGTGACCAGACCATGCTTTCCAGAAAATGGAAGGGATGCCTGTCTCATTTCAAAACCTTTCAGTGATCTCCATCTCATGCAGCAATGCACAGCAGCTGGTTAAGACCCTGTCTCCTCACTTATACTTTCCCTGGCTCTACCCATAGTCCTTCCAGCCACATTTTCCTGGAATTCACTGAACTTACTCCTGCACAGGACCTTTGCACCTGCCATGCCTCTGCCTGGCACACGGCCCACGCGTGTGTCTCACGTCCTGTCCCTGCTTTATTTTCCTTCCTGATCTGTATTGCTATGTGAAGTGGCAGTGTGTGTGTATTCTCTAGTGTGCGGTCTGCTTGCCCAGCCGTGCTGTGCATCCCACGAGGGCGGGGCCTCTGCTCCTTATTTGCTGCCCGCACGCACCTCCCACGTAGTTAGTGCTCAAAAATACTTGCTGACCATGAAAAGACATTTTTGAGAATAATCGAGTAAGAACTAGGTATTAGACAACTGGGTATTAGACAATATATTATTGTTAATTTGACTGAGTGTGATTGTGTTATTGAGGTTAGGCCAAAATAAAAAAAGAAGCTGAAGTATTTATGGGTAATGTGGCATCCTGGGATTTGCTTTAAAATATTCCAGTTTAAGGAAAAATAGGAGTTGATGAAGCAAAAATCGCCAAATGTTGGTAACTGTTCAAAGTAGGAAATGAATGCATGTGGGTTAATTACATTACTCTCCTTCTTTGGTGGGGAGGGGGTGTTGCACATCTCCATAATGAAGAGTTAAACATGCTTGTTGACCTCGGGGGTGAGGGAACGAATAGTGTATAAAATGCACTTAGTCCACAGCCTAGCACAGGACACACACTTAATAATATTAGCTTGTAAAATTATCCATAAAAGTAATGAGGAAGCAGATAAGAAAGTGCCCTGGACTTGGAGGGGGATGACAGATTCCATTGTCGCTGATGCTCTTGAAAAGCAGCCCCTTGTCTGCCACACTCATACCAGGGCCTGGGCAGGTAGGGTGAGTGTATCTTGTGCCCATGGCCATTCACCCTCCATGGCTCCCGAAGGATGTGCCGTGGCTGAGCCGGGTTGAGCAGACTTGGAGGGTAGAAGGCTCAGTGAAGATTTCAGGACGTTTGTCCAGCAGCCACACCACACCTACTCCATGGCACCAGAGCTGTAAGAAGCATGGGGTGAGCTGAATGGGCCCTGGCCTGGGCAGGATGGGCAGGGGCACCATGGAGCCACACACATGCAATGCTGAGTCGTGGAGGTCTGGAACCAATGCGGTCCAGGTTCTCTCTGTCCACTCAGGGAGTCGGGCACCCTGCAGAGGATGGCATATTGTGTGTGTAGTCAGATGGGCAGAGGGAGCCTCCGTGGCTTTCAGTGGGGCCAGGAATACCAGTGAGATAGGACTGAGTCTATCACCTGGAGTTTCCTGCAGGTCAGAGCTGTAAAGGCAGAATGAGTGCCCCTGGAGGTGGGCCGGGGAGGGGGCGGCTGTACAGCCCACCTGGCTAAGGGCCTGCTCCGCTTTGGGAATCTCCTGTTTGGCCACAGAGCACTGATGGCTGCAGGACAATAGTGCCGGGTGGGGACGTCAGCTCTGCTACCTGTTAGCTCTGCAACCTTGGGCTAGCCACTTCTCTTTCTGAACCTGTTTCCTAGTCTGGAAATGGGGGCTAATGATAGTCCCCATTTGAGAACCCTTCTACACTGCCGATGGTACAGCCTCTATGGAGAAGAGTATGGAGGTTCCTTTGGAGGGGGACATGGCAACACACTTCAGTATCCTTGCCTGGAGAATTCCATGGATAGAGGAGCCTGGCGGGCTATAGTCCATGGGGTCGCAAAGAGTCAGACATGACTGAGCAACTTGGAGTTTCCTTAAAAACTAAAAATAGAGCTACCATATGACCCTTCAATCCCACTCTTGAGCATATATCCAGAGGAAAACATGATCCAAAAGGATACACACACCCCAGTGTTCATTGCAGCAGTGTTCACAATAACCAAGACTTGGAAGCAACCAAAATGTCCATCGACAAAAGAGTGGCTAAAGAAGATGTTGTACATATATATGATGGGATATTCCTTGGCCATTAAAAAGAGTGGAATAATGTTATTTGCAGCAACATGGATGGATCCAGAGACTGTCACACTGAGTGAAGCGAGTCAGACAGAGAAGGAGAAATATTTTATGACATTCTTTACACATGAAATCAAAAAAGAAATGATACAAATGAGCTTACTTACAAAACAGAAAGAGACTCGCCAACTTAGATAATGAACTTATGGTTACCAGGGGGAAGGTACAGTTAGGGAGTACGGGATGGACGTGTACACACTGCTATATTCAAAATGAATAAGCAACACAGTTCTACTGTACCTTGAGCACATGAAACTCTGCTCAATGTTATGTGGCAGTCTGGATGGAAGGGGAGTTTGGGGGAGAGTGAATACCTATATATGCATGGCTGAGTCCCTTCGCTGTTCTCTTGAAACTATCACAACACTGTTAATCGGCTATACCCCAACACAAAATAATAAGTTTAAAAAAAAATTGATCATCTCCACTTAATCAGGCATTGTGCTTAAGGAAGGCAACAGGCGTACCATGCCACACGTAATGCCTGACCATAGCAAGCACCATCTCCCAACAACACAAGAGAAGACTCTACACATGGACATCACCAGATGGTCAATACAGAAATCAGGTTGATTATATTCTTTGCAGCCAAAGCTGGAGAAGCTCTATACAGTCAGCAAAAAGAAGACCGGGAGCTGACTGTGGCTCAGATCATGAACTCCTTATTGCCAAATTCAGACTTAAATTGAAGAAAGCAGGGAAAACCACTAGGCCATTCAGGTATGACCTAAATCAAATCCCTTTCGATTAGACAGTGGAAGTGACAAATAAGAGTCGAGGGATTAGATGTGACAGAGTGCCTGAAGAACTATGGACGGAGGTTCATGACATTGTACAGGAGCCAGAGATCAAGACCATCCCCAAGAAAAAGAAATGCAAAAAGGCAAAATGGCTGTCTGAGGAGGCCTTAGAAATACCTGAGAAAAGAAGAGAAGCAAAAGGCAAAGGAGAAAAAGAAAGATATACCCATTGAATGCAGAGTTCTGAAGAATAGCAAGGAAAGATAAGAAAGCCTTCCTCAGTGATCAACAGACAGTAGCTATTCATTCTTGTTGGCTTGGGGTGGGGGGCAGAACTTCACAAATATTTCTCAAGTGATCCAATTTGTTTCTCCTATTGCCCACTGTTCCTCTGGAGTGGCAGAGGGTTGGTTTTTACTGATAAGTTTGGGGAGCAGTTATCAGGAGAAGGGGAAGGATGCCGGGGCACTGCTCCCCAGCTGCTCATCTCCCAGCCCCGTCTGGCCGACCCTCCCTTGTCATGATGGCCGGCACGGTGCTGCTGAGACCCACAGCAGGGACTTCCTCCTGCAGAAGGGCTACTCTTGGAATGCTTAGTCCACACTGGCACTAGGCTAGGTGCTTCAATGTGCCATCTTATCGAACTCTATGACAATGCTATAACTTAGATATTTGTATTATCCCCATTTTAGAAATGGGCAAACAGAGGCTGCTGGAGAGAAATCCTTTTCCTGGTAGAACCAAGACTTGACTGTAGATAAATCAACTATGAAAGTGAAACTCACTCAGTCGTGTCCACCTCTTTGCGACCCCCTGGACAATACAGTCCACGGAATTCTCCAGGCCAGAATATGGGAGTGGGCAGCCATTTCCTTCTTCAGGGGATCTTCCGAACCCAGAAACTGAACCCAAGTCTCCCACATTGCAGGTGGATTCTTTACTGGCTGAGCCACCAGGGAAGCCCTATACTCCCAATATAAAATAAAAATTAAATTAAAAAAATTTTAAAAGAGACTTGATCAAAGAATCCGAGGGATCAAACACTTGTCCTCTTTCCTCTGGGCTGGTTACAGGGGAGACGCGATGCCTGCGGGGGTGGGGTTCACCCTGGAGGGGCTTGGAAAGGTGAAGCATAAAAGTCGCCTTGCCTTGGACCTGAACCACACCCTTGAGTGGAAGGAGGACTGATCATGACAGATAAGAGAAGACCTGCCTCACTCTCTGGAAAAGAATGCTCTCCTAAAGTGTGGTGGGGCTTCCCAAGTGGCTCAGGAGTAAAGAATCTGCCTACCAATGCAGGAGACTCAAGCTTGATCCCTGGGTCGAGAAGATCCCCTGGAGAAGGAAATGGCAACCCAGGCCAGTATTCTTGCCTGGGAAATCCCATGGACAGAGGAACCTGCTGGTTTACAGCCCATGGGGTCACAAGAGTCTAAAGAGCAATAACAGCAAGCTGCAGCAGCCTTGGCTGAAAGCATAAACTGGTTTGTGATTGAACATCAGATGATGCATCCTCCTGGGCTCCAGCGAGAGCAGGGAGGACTGTGAGGACTGGGGGTATCCCAGGATGAGTGCTAGCCTAGAAGTTCCAAGCTCGGCTTCCAGGTCTAACACTTAGAGCCTCCATTGCCCTGGCCAACCTGATGGGACCCAAGCCAACCCTCAGAGACAATCCAGGGTGTGCTTGAGTGGCCAGGGTGCAGTGCTGGGTCTCCCACCTCCCGGGCTCCAAGCCAGGAGGGGAACATCTGGAGCAGCTTTAGCCCCCTTGCATCTGACAGGAGAACCTATTAGAGAACAAACCGCACAAAAGCAGGAGAGCTGAGAGATGAGAAAAGATTGTTTGGGTCCTGGGGACACCATTAAGCTCCTGGATCAAGCTGTGTCTGAAGGCAAACTGGCCGTGGGCTTGTCCATTAATAAAAGCTGGCTCATTGCTTTTTTAGGTTAGTCACTCTGGGTTTCCGTTTTCATCACTTGCAAACCTAGTGGCTCCAACATCATTGGAAGTTTGAACACCCATTTGAGGGGACCATAGGGAGCCACTGCACGTTTTTGAGCTGAGGAAAGGCAAGCCGTGAGCCTCACTCCAGACAGTGTCTGGGGGGCTTCTAGGAAGGGGGAGAGCACGCTGGCCGCACCTGCCCTGGCCGTGCTGCGTGCCTGTCTCTGCCTGTCGCCTCCACCTGCCGGGGAGAGCGAGGCTCTGAGCGTCTAAGTGCCCCGGCGCTGGCTTCACTCACAAGCATCTTCTCTCTGAGAAAATGAGCTTCACATCAAAGTGTTTCCTCAAACAAAACAGCCTTCCCCTCCCCACTGCCTTGCAGAGGCAAGAAACGTCATTTAACCACCTGCAAGTTTCCATTCATGGTCCCGTTTCATTACGGGAACGCTTTAATGGGGGCTGGGCGGGCCTGGGAGAGATGCCTTCCACCATTACAATTAACTTGTTAGGAACAATGACGCCCAGCCAGGGCCCTGCCGGCTTGGGGTGTCGGGGGGGTGTGATGAAAGCCTGGGCCCACAGAGGGGGTCTGCAGCGTGGCCAGGCCCTGGCGCCGCAGGAGGAGACCATCGAGTGGGGGTCCAGCTCCCTGTTGGCTCTGTGAACTTGCCCATCAGTGTCCTAGTACAAAGGGACCACGTGTGCCACCAGACACCAAGCGCCATCTCCTGTGACTTAACCAGGAGGCTAAAAGCCTAGCATTTGGCGTCAGACAGCTTCACCACTGGACTGTCATCAACCCATGCCACTTTCCTGAGCCTGGTTCTTACTGGTAAACTGGAGTGGAGGGTGGATGCTTGTAACGGGATAGGAGGGTGTGTGGCCTCTGTGTTGGCCACTGTATCCTTATTTAGCAAGGAGTGGGCTTCCAGCTCAGGAGTCCCAGGAGAGTATTGGGTCAACTATCACTACCAAAATCATAGTGTAAAATCTCAGGGTCCTAGGACCTGGGCTTGGGCTCCCTCCCTTAGCAGGGCAGGCCCCCTGGTTGGGGAGGGGCGATGATATCCCCCACCCCCTCCCCGACCCTTTCACTCACAGACTCAGGGGCATCCTGGGACTTAAGGACTGGGAGGGTCCTCGAAGTCCTCAAGGTTGGTCCTCATCACGCCCAGCCAATGCTGACTCCTCGGTCACTCACTCCTGCCTTGAAATATACAGCTTTGAGCCCCATAAGAAGTCCAGTCTCTGTGGTTCCTGAAAATTCAGGATCTGGGGTGTGGGGGGATGGCTATCATCTTTGGGTCACTGTGGAAAAGTCTTACTATCACCTCCTCCAGGCAGGCGCCTGAGAGCTGAAGTTAAGCCTGTCCTCTCCGTAGATCTGGCTCTCTGCCGGCCCTCAGGCTTGTGCCTGAGCAAGCGTGGGTTTTAGAGGAATATGCGTCCTCCATCCTTGCTTGTACGGATGGCTCTCTTGGCACCTGATAGAGAGCTGGGGGTGGGAAGAGGTTGGCAGAGAAGGAGTTGAGTTGTGTGTTTCCAGCCTCAGCAGCACCAAAGCAGCCCCATCACGCTCTCTCCCTTTCCTGGGTCCTCCCCTGGGGCCACTCTCCCAAGAACTTCCAGCCCGACTCCCTGTTCCCAGCCCATCTCTCTCCACGAGCCTGGCTCCCTCTGGTGTCGCCTTCTCGTGCCTGGCATCGTCGCCCCTGGAGCCCCATTTCTGGGCCTTTGCACATGCTGTTCCTTCCACCTGGGGCACACAGCCCCTCACTCTGACTCCCATCTGTTCCCCTGAGGCCTCCCGTGGCTTCCCCCTCCCCCAGTTTGAAGCAGGGGCCTCTTCCACTCACCCTCAGCCCGCCCTGAGCTAGTCTTCCCCATGTTACCTCTGTTAGCTGTGATGGTTTCTCCCCTGCATCTTCCCAGCACCCATGGGGCCTCACAGAGATGGGGGAGGAGGCTGCTTTGCTCCTCTTGTGGCCCCGACCTCTAAGTAGAACCTCCTCACCTGGCCTGATGCCTGGCCTGGGCTGCCAGGTAACCAGGGAGACTCCGAGTGAAGGCCCGACGTCTGTCCGGGTGAACCATCCCGGCTTCTCCCCAGCGCACAATAGCATCTAATAATTAACTCTCCAATTAGGCCCGTAATAAAGGCTTAATCTGGGGCTCACTGGTAATGAGGCTGCTCACAGCCGGCCTTTCATCCTGCGCCCAGGCCCGTGCTCCATGGCCCCGCCCTGGCTGCGCGGCAGAGCCACCCCCTTGTTAACCGCTGCCTCTCCGCTTACCCGGAGCCCGGAGCCCGGAGCCTGGAGCCCGGAGCCTGGAGCCCCGGGCTGTGCACCTCACAGGGAAGCCTCTGCCTGTCTGCGGGTCCGGGACCTGCCGCTGGGAACGTGTGCCCGGTGGGCAGAAGGCCCTCCTCGTTACGGGGATGCACCAATTGGCACAGCCCATGAAAGACTTCAGGTGTGCGAACGTGAAGACTTAATTGCCTTATGGACGCTGAAAGAATGCAGCGGCTTCTCCAGGGAGCGGTCCTCACCTGGCTTCTTTCCCCCTCCCCGCTGGATCATGACAGGGCCTGGGACAGACTAGAGGGGGGAAGATGAGCTCCCCTGTTGCAGGCTAGTGACAGGTTCCACCTCCACTTAGAGCACATCCCCTCCCCAGCGACTCGCGTCCTCCCTGACTTCTCAGAGGTGATTCTCCTTCTTCTTCTTTTTTCTTGTAACTGGAGTATAATTGCTTTACAGTGTCGTGTTAGTTTCTGCCATAAGGCAAAGTGAATCAGCTGTGTGTTTACGTATATTCCCTCCCTCTTGGACCTCCCATCCCCCGACCCCATCCCACGCCTCTAGGTCATCACAGAGCTTAGAGCTGAGCTCCTGGGGCTCGACAGCAGCCTCCCATGAGCTACCTGTTTTGCACATGGTAGTGTCTCTGTCCATCCCAATCTCCCAGTTCATCCCCCCACCCCCACCCCATCTCTACATGCCCATTCTCTATGTCTGCGTCTCTATGCCTGCCCTGCAAATACGTTCATTTGTACCATTTTTTTCTTGATTTTGCATATCTGTGTTATTATATGGTACTTACTGTTCTCTTTCTGACTTACTTCACTCTGTGAGACAGACTGATTTTTAATTGCGTTTTCCCAGGCAGAGACAGGGGCTTGAGATGGGGGGCAGAGTGGGCCAGTCCTGGCCACTTTTCCAGCATCCCCCGTTTAGTGGGGCTCACTTACCTTGCAGGGCTTGAGTTCTCAGTAAAACCGTGCACGGGGTCAGTGTGAGGAGGAAACCATGGCACGAGCGTGGCTGGCTTGGCCCTGACCTCCAGGCGCTGTGGATGTGCGCCTGCCTCTGCAGACCTCACCCGGGCCCACTCCCTGCGCTGCTCGCTGGCTCCCGCCTCGCTGGCCAGGCTGACCTCGCTGCCCTCCTGCTCATCCACTCCAGGCCTTCCGTTTTAGCGGTTCCCCTGCATGCAAAACACAACTCCTAGATCGTTGCACAGCTCACCGCTTGCCATCATTTAGATGCTGCTTCCAATGACACAGACAACCCGCTCTCTACAATGTCAAGTTCACCCTTCAGATGTCATTAACATGTGTATTCATTAAGCATCTCTCTCCCTCACTGAGACTGCTTGGGACCCGTCTGTCTGTTCCCTGTGGTTTGTGGTGCCTAGCTCTGTGCCGGTATCTAAATATTTGTTGAACAACAGGGCAGACCTTCTCCTTACCGACCCGAAAATGCTCTTTCAGCCCCGAGGGTCTGGCGGAAAACCTCTCCTAGCCTCATCAGGGACACACCCCTCTGAGGACTTCGCTGTTGACAATGGTGCCTTCTTGAAGTCACCTCCATTTCCAAGCTGGCCCAGTGGGGCCAGGATAACGAAGCTGCTTTAGCATAAATAATTTGCTTCCGAGGTGTAAGAAATGGGGAATATTTTTAGAAGGCCTGCCCTCCTAGGGGAAGTAAATGACTTATGAAAACGGGATTTTTCAAAGTGGCCTTCAAGAGAAAAGGGAGCCGTGTGTGATGGCCAAAATGGAATTCTATGAATTAGTGCGACTCATTATTCTGGCCGTGCGCACACAGACACACACACACACACACACACACAGGCACACACACTCACTCGCTCACTCACTTTTCCTCCCTGCCTTCCATTTCATGGTCTTAGCTCGAATCTGAAATAAAACCACCGCAGCCCTCCTCCCCTGGCCCTCAGCAGCGGCCTGTCTGATTGGATCCCTCCCACAGCCCTGAAGACCGGAGCTTCAAGGAGGAAGCTGTCGGGGACACGCTGAGCCCTCGCCTCTTCAAGTGCGCGCCGTAAGTTACCTTGAAATGTTATTTTATTTTATTTTTTTTTTAAAGTATTTTAGGTTCAACAGACACTTGGGTTCCTGTTAACAACTCATTTAAGGAGAAAGTGGGGGGAAGGCATTCAGATCAAGGCTCCTTTGACAACACGAACCTCCTTACTTTGAATCCTTACACTGGGGATCGGATGAAAGATCTCGCGGAAGCGCAGATGGGCAGGCGCGCGGGTGAGAGAGGACAGATGTTTCGCCGCAACGGAGACGCGGGCATCTTGGGACGGTCTTTGTCTGGCCAATAATGGAGAATAGATTTTGGAGGGAGGGGGCGAGTGGAAGGCCCAGAAAACCAAGACACAAAAAACCCCATTTTTGTGGCCATTGTATTTCCACTGGAGTCTTGATCTACGGAAGACGTACTGTTTGGGGAACTAATAAGGCAACCAGTTCCTTTGAAGAGGCATGTCTGAAAACCAAGGTCTGGAGGAGTCATCCATTGCTGACTCCTTGGGTTCTTTCTCCCATTGTCTACAAAATCTGGCCTCCAAGGGGGCATGGATCTGTCTTCTGCCCATCACCCCTGAAGCCGCAGGCGACCGGCTCTGGACTCCTTGTCTGGAAGGTCATGGTAGCTTTTCATTGTTCACAGGCTCAATTTCCAAATCCCAGGCTGGTCCTCCGTGAACTGAGTTGGGTGCACTCTGCCTTACTCCCCAGTCCCCACACCTACCATGACCTCTACTCCCATCACATCTGTGTCCTCCCCCATCCCACTTCTTTCTTCCCTCTTCCATGGAAGGCCCCCTTCTCTGAGCAGTCTCTTCTCCCCCTGGCTGTCCAAAGTCTACATGTCCTGGCAGACCTGACTCCCAAGAGCCTCCTGAAACTAGCCCATCCTCATTGAACTCCTTGCTGAGTTCTCACACACTGATTCTAAATGCATTTGACCCACCTCACTGATTGTCATTCCAGTCTACTCTCCCCAAAGGACTATCAGCTTCCTCGGGTTAAGGATTCAGCCTCGTAGGTTGCAGCACAAGGCATGGGACATACAGAGTGGGCCCAAGAAGTGCTGGCCTCTTGTAAACTGTGAGAAGTGGCCAGGCTGTGGGCAGGAGAATGCAGCCTCACCACCTTCTCCTGGGGATCTTCCATTCCCAAGGCTGGGAAACAGGACTCAAAAGGAGCTGCCACCCTCTGCCAACTGCTCTAGAGAACTAATAATCCCTGGGGCCAGGCTAAAACTCTCAGCTTCTCAACGTTGTCTCAACTCTTTCTGTTGTATGACAGTTCACTCAATCAATAAAGAATTGTTAAGTGGTCGATGATGCGCCAGGCACTGGTGGATATGCCAAACACTGTTACCCATTCTCTTAGGACTTAGCCTGGATCGAGAGCCAAAGACAGGCTTGATTACAGCTGTGATAAATGCAGGGAAGGGTAGGTGAAGGCTGCTCCAGGAGTATTCTGATGGCCCTAAAATTGCTTCTCAAGGACATTGGTTTCCATGCGGTGGGTGTGAGCCAGCTGTGCGGCTGTGGAGGCCATTGAGAGCCCTGAGTTGTCTTGATGGACCTCTTGATAGGATGCTCAGTGTAGTGGGCTGGCAGAAAAAGGTCAGTTCTCACTGAGAGTCTGTGGTGAGGCTGGTGCTCTGAGCACATATGGAGAGAAGCAGGGATTGTTATGAAGGTGGAGGCAGTCAAACTGAGGCCAGAGAGGTTCCAATGTTCTCTGATGCTCAGTGCTGTCTCCTCTGTAAAATGAGGCCCTTCTTTTCAACAAGCTCCCAAGTGCCATGTCCTTCAAAGCCTCACTGATGTCACCCTAGTGGTAATCGATCACTCCCTCTCTGCATCTATCTCACTTCCTTGATTTTTCTGCTAATGAAACTAGTGAGCTACCTTGTACCATGGCTTCTTCTGCAAATGTTCATCCACTCTACCTCACAGTGAATTTTAGGAGAATCAGAATTACATCTAGTTCTTTGGGTAATAAGGATCCTAGGTGAGGGCATAAACCAGGTACAAGTCTCTGGCATGCATGCTATCACCTCCTAATTCAGTGGCCATGACAGACATTATTAATCAATCCTGATTAATTTCATTTAATCTCCTTTATGGACTTCTCTGGTAGCTCAGCTGGTAAAGAATCACCTGCAATGCAGGAGATCCCAGTTTGATTCCTGGGTCAGAAAGATCCACTGGAGAAGGGATAGGCTACCCGCTCCAGTATTCTTGCCTGTATAATTCCATGTACAGAGGAGCCTGGCAGACTACAGTCCATGGGGTCACAAAGAGTCAGTCAGACCCAACTGAACGACTTTCAGTTTCACTTTCAATCTCATTTCTGCTATACTTAAGCAGGATTTAAATGCACCTTCTCAGAAGCATTTTCTCTGGTCGTCCTCCAAACGAGGTAATCCCTTCTCCAGTTGTTTTCTATGAATAAACCCATTTTTTACAATGCTCTTCACACTTAGCCATTATGTATTTTTAACTTAAGGCCTGTTTCCCCAACTAACCTAAGCTCCATGCAGTGGGATTATGTCTGGTTTTGCTCATCACAGAATCTCACAGTTAAGCAATATTGGTCACATAGGAACAGCCAAGTAAATGTTTGCTGCAAGTTGACTGAATACTTTAGGCCATGAATGATTTATTAGAGAGAACCCAGGCTTCCTCATTAAAATGTGTGTGTGTGTGTGCGCATGCGTGCACACATGCTCAGTCAGACCCAACTCTTTGTGATACCATGGAGTGTAGCCCACCAGACATCTCTGTCCATGGATTTCCCAGGCAAGAATTCTGGAATGGGTTGTCATTTCCTTCTCTAGGGGATTTCTTTCCAACCCAGGCATCGAACCTGCATCTCTTGCATTGGCAGGTGGATTCTTTACTGATTGCGCCACTGGGGAAGCCCCACCTTGTCAAAAACTTGAGATGAATCCTGACTCTGCAACTTCCTAACCAGTTGCCCTTGGCCAGTCCTGCCTTTTTCCAGGCCAGTGCTCAGAGTTGGTTAAGAGTTTAAGCTGTTAAGGCCTTACCTGCCATCTCAGGGGTTTCCTGCAGATCTGGGACAAATCTCATCCCTTTGAGCTTGGTGGTCACGGGAATTTGATCTTGAACCTGAGAGTTGGTTTCCTATGGACCTAGTGGACTGGTGTTGAGTGTGGGTTCAGGAAGACGTGTCCTGGGGGCAGGGAGCAGAGTTGCAGCCCCTACCCTCCCACTTGGGTCCATGGTGGGACCCCCTGCAACTCCTGGGACCCTGTGGGGTGGGGCCCTCAGCTCCCAAGGACTGGGCTCTGCTGGCACGAAGCGTGGACTTGACTCTGGCCCTTGATTATTGAGGATGCGGTAGTGCCATTCTGCCTGGATCCTAATTTCCTCTCTTCCTCTTCCTCCATCTCCCTTCTACCAAGGTGGGGGTGCTGAGAAGGGTGCTGTGAACCCCCCTTTGTTACTTCTACAGCTGGAGCCATATGGCCCCCTCCTCTCTGGAGATGTGAGTCCTACCCCCCTCCCTGGAGCCTGTTTCTCTGCAGACTCGCCCTGCTCCGACCAGCGAAGCCTGCCTAATGCGTCCTGGGGGAGGCGGATGCCTTAGGCAAAGCAGGTCCCCTGGCCATGCAGCCTGTGGGAATTTGCATGTGTTTCTGGGGAGCGGAGTGGGGGGTCGGGGATGGCCCTGCGGTTTGGTAGGGCCCCGACTGGCTGCCTGCAACCCCACCCGCCTCAGCTGGGGTGGAGGGCAGTGGCCATCAGGAGTCAGTCTTTCTTCTGGAAAGGCAGGCCCGTGATCTCTCCCCCTGGGGGCCAGTGAGCTCGGGGGGACTGTGTCCTTCCAGCAGAGAAGCCAAGCAGAAAGCCCAGGCAGGCTGGGAGCAGGCAGCCCTCTGGTCATTTCAAAGGCTTTCTCTTCAGCAGAACTGACTCCACCCTCCTGCTTTTGCCTGGACTGCCCTCCCTCCCATCTCTGCCTGGGGGGCTTCTATTTACGCTCGAGATCCAATTCACATGTCACCTCCTCAGAGAGCCTCCCGTGACTCCTCCAGCTGAGGTTACTTGCTCCCTCTTTGGGTTCCTACCGTCTTCGTTCCTCTTCCATTAGGGGTGGGGGGTGCCCTCAGCTGAGTAGCTACTAATCAGCTCTGACGTCTTACCTTCTGCCTCTAGACAGTGAGCTCCAAGGGCATTATCCTTGTGTGAGCATCTGTTCTTTCTGCTTATCTCACCTCCTAGTGCGGTGCTTGCAGCAACCAGTCCCCGTGATGGCCTCTGTGACTCTCGACTCCCGACCATGGGTGGTCCCCTCCCACAGTGAATAAGGCAGAGCTGTGTGACCAACAGATGTTGCGTTAGTGATGGTGTGTGTGGCTTCAGAGGTGGAAGCATCAAGGGCAAGATGCTCCTGCCTTGCTCAGAGGTAGCCGGCGCCATGTCATCAGGATAGGCGAGCGGCCCTCGGGAGAGAGACCAGCGTGGAGAGGAACTGGGGCCTCCTCCCCACCACCCATGTGAGCCACCTGGACAGCGGGTCCTCAGCCCCGGCCACGCCTTCAGATGACCTCAGCTGACTGACAGCTTGACTGTAACCTCAGCAGCCATGCCAGCCAAGCTGCTCCCTGATTGCTGATCCACAGAAAAGGTGAGACAATCTGTTAATTATTGTTGGAGGAAAACCCTTCCCCAGCAATAAAGAACTGATAAGTCCCCCAGATCCCTTGGGGGAACTACCTTCTCTTCTCGGCTGCATATGGACTTGGTGGAACCGTCGGTGAGGATGTTCCATCTTTCCTGGACCAAGGCATGAAGACCTGACCTTGAAGAGGACAATCAGACCCTCTCCCTGAAATCTGTATGTCAGGCAGAGATACCAGATCAGGAAGTGGTTAGGGTGATCCTAGAAAACACTCAATCCCCCACCTCCAAACACACGGTTGCTTTTTGTGCGTGTGCCAGAGTTGGTTAGTAGTGTAGTGTAGTGAAGCCTCTCAGTCATGTCTGACTCTTTACGACCCCATGGACTGTAGCCTACCAGGCTCCTCCATCCATGGGATTTTCCAGGCAAGAGTGCTGGAGTGGGTTGCCATTTCTTTTTCCAGGGGATCTTCCTGACTCAGGGATTGAACCCGGGTCTCCTGCATTTTAGGCAGATGCTTTTACGGCCTGAGCCTCCAGGGAAGTTGCAGAATTGGTTACTGGTAATCGATAACTGGACTGGCACGGCTATCTTGCAGTCATCACCCCCTGCCCACCATGCCGAGATCACACACCACGCAGTAAGTGCTCAACCATTGTGTGTTGGATAAACAAAAACCTGGACATATGAATGCTGTCAGGGCTATCGATGGTGATTTTAATTTGTGTTTTGTTTGCGCTCTTGGAGGAGAAGTTAAAAGCCTGAGAATTCTGTGTGCTCGGCTCTCTGCATTTCTCCCTCCACGCCTTCCTGGAGGAGAGCAGCCCTGGGTCACCTCTGGCCAGGCTGGGAACAGCAGGTGTCTGCAATCCGCTAGCCAGCTTGCCTTGGCCTGGAAGCCTGGGCTCTTTGAGGGGAGTTCTGGGGTGACAAGAAAGTGCAGGCAGGAAAAAGAGGGCCAGCCCAGGCTTGACGGCCAGCACAGCCAAGATGCACAGGTACCTCTGTTGCTGTCAGCACCTTGGAGGTGCCAAGCCCCTTCTGGGAGAGCCAGCAGTGTGGCCCATCTCAGGAGGCAGGGCCGTGGCCATGGGGCTTCCCAGCAGAAATCCTTGAGCCCCCCTGGTGCAGAGCCAGTGGAGCTGCCCACCTGCAGGGCACCTGTAGGCTTTGTGGGCTGTGACCCCTCATAACTCAGCAATGACTAGTGTAGATTGGCACCAGTCTGCACCTGTACTGCTCTAGGTAATGTCTGGGCTCCTGGGGGTGTGAGAGAGGAAACCCCACTCAGGACTGAAATGGAACTTCCCACCAGACCAGCAAGGCAGAGGCACAAAACTTAATCCACAAAATGAATTCATAGTAATTGAGGAAAACGTGCCATTTCTTTTGTACCTGTTTGTGGAATAAGACTCAAAGCCACTAGAATGTCAGCTCCATGGTGGAGGGAACTTTTCTTTTCCTTTTATTTATTATTGTATTACAGGGTCTGGTACGCTGCCCGACACACAGTAGGTGCTCAATAAGTATTAATGTATAAAGGCACAGGTAGAGAATAATTAGTGGGCCGCCCATTAGGTGCTCTGCTTCCTAGGTGACATTAGTCATAAAGTACCTGCCTGCCAATGCAGGAGATGTAAGAGACATGGGTTTGATCCCTGGCTTGGGAAGATCCCCTGGAGGAGGATGTGGCAACCCACTCCAGTATTCTTGCCTGGAGAATCCCATGGACGGAGGAGCCTGGTGGGTTACAGTCCACGGGGTCGCAAAGAGTCGGACACGACTGAGCGACTTAACTTTCACTTTCACTTTTCTTTCAAAGTGACTTAGCACACAGCATGCACCGCTAAGTGCTAGAGACTTATGGAAACTCCCCCGAGTTTCTTTCCACGACAAGTCTAGAAACCTGGTATTCTCAGCCACATTTTCTCTTCCTTCCCTCCTTCCTTGCTTTCTGCCTCCTCCCCTCCCCACTTTCTCCTTCCTTCCTAATCCCATTCCAGCTGTCCCAATGCTTTTATACATGTTCTTACAGTGCACTGTTTGTATATATTTTTAGTTTATATGATGGTTACTGTGTCACATCTCACCCTATTTCCCACCTTTTCCACCCACCACATTTTGCCATCCACCATCCCTCGTGTGGA
Source organism: Cervus canadensis (assembly GCF_019320065.1). Taxonomy (NCBI): domain Eukaryota; kingdom Metazoa; phylum Chordata; class Mammalia; order Artiodactyla; family Cervidae; genus Cervus; species Cervus canadensis. Next base: position 47,474,576 of record NC_057403.1, read on the forward strand.
TGGCCTCTAGCACCCAGCTACCCCTATCAATACAGTGAACATCCTCGAATGTGTCTCCAGTGACAGAACTTGGGAACATACACCCAGGTCACTGCAACATCTATGTGTAACTTGACCAGGACGGGTGGCAATGATCTACAGTACCTACATCAAGGTTTGAGGCTTCTTTCATTTCCGTATCTGGACCAACCTTGGCATTCCGTGGCTGACTAGCATTTTCTTGTCTCATTAGGTATGAAGTAATCCCTTATTGCTGCTTTAAATTGCATTTCCTTGCCTTTACCTGGGGGACAGGGAAGAATGGCAGCTTCAGAGAAGTGACAAGCCCAGGGGCTCTCAGCTGGTGTGAGAGCCGAGGGGCTTCACCCGCCCAGCCTGGGCTCGAGCTGGAGACGCGGTCCAGCGGCCCTCCTCTGGGCTGAGGGCTGTACCCGCGGCCGCTCACACTGGTGCAGATGCGCCTCTTCCGCTGTGATCGAGCCCCACCTGGTGGGGTTGAGAGGGAACTGCCTCTGTGGAGGGGACGAGAGAGGACGGGAGGGGAGGGCACTTTTCAGGCTCTCCTTGATTTCTGTTTTTAAAATTTTTAAATTGAGCTATAATTGACACACAACGTTATATTAGTTTCAGATGTACAACATAAACTTTTCTTGTGATGAGAACTTTCAAGATCAACTCCCAAATACACAGCACCCCATCGTCAACCATAGTCACCATGCTATACACTAATCCCCGAGACTTATTGAAGTTTGAACCCTTGCCAGTTTCACCTTGCAGGTGAAGAGAAGCTGAACTGTGTCTATTTTGAGGCTTCTATTGTTTTTAGCAAGCAAAACTAGAACTCTCACAAAAACATTTAGTATACCTTTTCTTAAAGGGACATTCAATAAAATACAATATACTGGCATAACTTATAACCAACCTAGACAGCATATTAATAAGCAGAGACATCACTTTACCAACAAAGGTCTGTCTAGTCAAAGCTATGGTTTTTCCAGTAGTCATGTATGGATGTGAGAGTTGGACTATAACGAAAGCTGAGTGCCGAAGAACAGATGCTTTTGAACTGTGGTATTGGGGAAGACTCTTGAGAGTCCCTTGGACTGCAAGGAGATCCAACCAGTCAATCCTAAAGGAAATCAGTCCTGAATGTTCATTGGAATGACTGATGCTGAAACTCCAATACTTTGGCCACCTGATGCAAAGAGCTGACTCATCTGAAAAGACCCTGATGCTGGGAAAGATTGAGGGCAGGAGGAGAAAGGGACGACAGAGGATGAGATGGTTGGATGGCATCACCGATTCAATGGACATGAGTTTGGATAGGCTCCGGGAGTTGGTGATGGACAGGGAGGCCTGGCATGCTGCAGTCGCAAAGAGTCGGGCACAACTGAGCGACTGAACTGAGCATAAAAGACACAGATACCAAAGGTACAGCTTGGTGAATTTTCACCAGTGAACACTCGTGTAACAACCGCTAAAGGCACCCCTTGCAGCCCCTCCTGCCACCATCCTGACTCCTAATGCTGGAGATTCTAGATTCCTTTGCTGGGTTGACTGATGTATAGTTGGAATTAGACAGCTGTTCCTTTTTCTGTCTTGCTATTTTTGCACAATATTGTGTGTGGGTCATGCATCCATATTTATTTACTCTCTCTTCTGTACAGTATTCCATTATATGAATATACTGCAAGTTAGCTTTTTCACTGTTGATGGATATTTGGCCTGACCTGAGAATTTGGCTCTTTTGAATAAAGCTGCTATGGACAGTCTACCGCAGATTTTTGTTGCAGCTCGGTATACAGTTCTATTATGTATGTGTCTAGGAATGGAAACTAGAGAAGGAAATGGCAACCCACTCCAGTGTTCTTGCCTGGAAAATCCCACGGATGGAGGAGCCAGGCAGTCTACAGGCCGTGGGGTCGCAAAGAGTTGGACACGACTGAGCGAATTCACTATACATAGGAATGAAAACACTGGAGCGTGGGGAAGGTGTACATTCGACTTTCATAGACACTGCCCATTTTCCAAGGTGGTTGTGCCAAGTTACCACCCCAAAGGCTGTGTGAGTGTGGATTGCTCTGCCTTCTCCCCTACCCTTGGCATTGTCCGGTTTTAGCCATTCTGGTTTGTGTTAGTGGTACTGCTTAGCAAAAAAATTATTATCATTATTATTTTTTTTGGCTGCCCTGGGTCTTTATTGTGGCACACGGGCTCTCTGTTGCAACCCTTGAACTTCTTCTAGTTGTGGTGCACGGGCGTCTCTCATTGCAGAGCATGGGCTCTAGAACATGCGGGCTCAGTAGTTGTGGCACACAGACTCTAGAATGCGTGATGCCTCGTCTTTTTTAATTTGCAGTCCTGATGACTAACGAAATTTCCTGTGTTTACTGGTCACCTGACTAATCTCTTCTGTAAATTGTCTTTTGGCCACTTTTCTGTTGAGTTGCCTCCTTTTTTCTTACTGAAATATAGGACTTAACACATGTCATCTGGATATGAGCACCTTTTTAGAAATATCTTCTCCCACTTGGGTCACTTGCCTTTTCACTCCCAGTGATGTCTTCTAATGAGCAGAAATCCTTGCTTTCACTATAATTTATTAATATCTTCTCTTACTATTGGGGCTTATTGTGTTCTATTAATTTCTTTTTTTGCCTATGCCAAGGTCATGGAGATTGTCTTCTGTTTCTTCTAAAAGCTTTCACAATCTGCACCCATCTGGAACTGATTTTTGCATCTGGTGGGAGGCAGAGGGTCAATATTTTTTCCATATGGATATTTAATTGACCAGCCTGATTTATGGAAAAGAACCCCACTGCACTGCAGTGTCACCTTTGTCATAAACCAGGGGATGGTACCTGTGTGAATCTGTTCCTGGCATATATGCCTGTTTCTTTCAGAAAATACAGTGTAATGGTCCCATGCATGAGGTCATTTCGGAGTTTATAAACTATTAGAATACAGCATGCAGCAGGTGGGATTGTCTGGCTTCAGCTTGCTGACAAGCATTACCTTTTCTTTGTTATCTTGAGGTTCACTGGGGCTCATTTGACCAGAAAGTCAGGAACCTGACTCAGTGCTCCCTGAAAGGTCCCTGGACCCCCAGAGGATCACTCATGGGGCCATAGCAGCTGGGGTGAGGCAAAGTCTCTTCCCATTTCTCCATCCATGCTGGACCCCAGGGAAGCCTACACCCAACCATGCAGGGGCACCTGGGGTCTGAGGGGTGGCGTTCCCATAAGGACGCCCCACCTGAGGGTCTAGGAGCACCAGTCAGTCCCTTGAGGATGGGGCATTCCTCTTGCAGGGGCTGGAGCTGCCCTCCTGCTCAGATTACTTTGTGCAAAGGGGTTGCATATTGGTGAGAAAATCCAGCAACCAGGGCCTGGGGGCGGGGTGGTGGGGGACTATCTCCTGGAGGCCCTGGCTCTCTGAGTATCTCAGCAGAGTGGCAGCTTTGGTCCTGAGGCCACCAACCTGGGGACCAAGCTCTGGGATGTCTCCTGGGCAGTGATGGGCAGTGTGGGCAGCAGGGTGTGGTGGGAGGGCCGGGTAGATCAGGGGTGTGGGTGTCAGAGGTCTCTCGTGAGCTCAGGGGGCTCCAGGAGAACCCCCCCCCTCTCTAGGCCTCTAACTCCTCATTTTGGTCTCTCTGTGTCAGGGGTTGCATAGTGTCCCCAAAAGGATATGTTGACGTCCCAACCCCCTGGAACCTAGGAATGTGACCCCATTCAGAAACAAGGTCTTTGCAGATGTAATCGGGAAAGATGAGGTCATAGCTGGGCCCTAATTTAATCTGGTTGGTGTCCTTCCAGGAAGAATAGAGACACACAGAGAAGACAGGCATATGAAGATGAGGGCAGAGATTGCAGTGCTGCTTCCATGTGATGGGAACACCTGGGACCACCTGAGGCTGGAGGAGGAGGGGAAAGACTCTTCTCCAGAGGCTACAGAAGGAACCTGGCCCTGGCCTTGATCTGGGACTTTCATCCTCCAAAACTGTGAGAAAACAAAGGTCTAAGAAACAAACACAGCCTGTGTCTGGGCTGGCTCCGCCCACCGGTCCATCATCACATCACTCTCCTGGTGAACACCTGTCAGTTCAGTTCAGTCACTCAGTCGTGTCCCACTCTTTGTGACCCCATGGACTGCAGCATGCAAGGCTTCCCTGTCCATCACCAGCTCCCAGACATTGCTCAGACTTGTGCCCATCGAGTCAGTGATGCCACCCAGCCATCTCATCCTCTGTTGTCCCCTTCTCCTCCTGCTTTCAATCTTTTGCAGCATCAGGGTTTTTTTCTAATGAGTCAGTTCTTTGCATCAGGTGGTCAAAGTATTGGAGCTGCAGCTTCAGCGTTAGTCCTTCCAATGAATATTAAGGACTGATTTCCTTTAGGATGGACTGATTTGGTCTCCTTGCTGTCCAAGGAACTCTCAAGAGTCTTCTCCAACACCACAGTTCAAAAGCATCAATTCTTTGGTGCTTTCTTTATGGTCCAACTCTCACATCCATACAGGACTACCGGAAAAACCATAGCTTTGACTAGACAGATCTTTGTCAGCAAAGTAATGTCTCTGTTTTTTAATAGCTGTCTAGTTTTGTCATAGCTGATCATCCAAAGAGCAAATATCTTTTAATTTCATGGCTGCAGTCACCATCTGCAGTGATTTTGGAGCCCAAGAAAATAGTCTATCACTGTTTCCATTGTTCCCCCATCTATTTGCCATGAAGTGATAGGACCAGATGCCATGATCTTAGTGTTTTGAATATAGAGCTTTAAACCAGCTTTTTCACTCTCCCCTTTCACTTTCATCAAAAGGCTCTTCAGTTCCTCTTCACTTTCTGCCATAAGGGTGGTGTTATCTGCATATCTGACGTTATAGATATTTCTCCTGGCAATCTTGATTCCAGCTTGTGCTTCATCCAGCCCAGCATTTCACATGATGAACTCTGCATATAAGTTAAATAAGCAGGGTGATAATATACAGCCTTGATGTACTCCTTTTCCTGTTTGGAACCAATCCATTGTTCCATGTCCAGTTCTAATTGTTGCTTCTTGACCTGCATACAGATTTCTCAGCAGGTAGGTCAGATGGTTTGGTATTCCTATCTCTTGAAGAATTTTCCACATTTTGTTGTGATCCACACAGTCAAAGGCTTTGACGCAGTCAGTAAAGCAGAAATAGATGTTTTTCTGGAACTCTTTTGCTTTTTCTATGATCCAATGGATGTTGGTAATTTGATCTCTGTTCCATCTGCCTTTTTAAAATCCAGCTTGAACATCTGAATGTTCTTGATTCACGTGCTGTTGAAGCCTTGCTTAGAGAATTTTGAGCATTACTTTTCTAGTGTGTGAGATGAGTGCAATTGTGCGATAATTTGAACATTCTTTGGCATTGCTTTTCTTTGGGATTGGAATGAAAACTGACCTTTTTCAGTCCTGTGGCCACTGGTGTTTTCCAAATTTGCTGGCATATTGAGTGCAACACTTTCACAACATCATCTTTTAGGACTTGAAATGGCTTAGCTGGGATTCTATCACCTTCACTAGCTTTGTTTGTAGTAATGCTTCCTAATGCCCACATGACTTCAGACTCCAGGATATCGGGCTCTAGGTGAGTGATTACACCATCGTGGTTATCTGGGTCATGAAGATCTTTTTTGTACAGTTCTGTGTATTCTTGCCACCTCTTCTTAATATCTTCTGCTTCTGTTAAGTCCATACCATTTCTGTCCATTATTGTGCCCATCTTTGCATGAAATGTTCTCTTGGTATCTCTAATTTTCTTGAAGAGATCTCTAGTCTTTCCCATTCTATTGTTTTCCTCTATTTCTTTGCACTGATCACTGAGGAAGGCTTTCTTATCTATCCTTGCTATTCTTTGGAACTCTGCATTCAAATGGATATATCTTTCCTTTTCTCCTTTGCCTTTAGCCTCTCTTTTTTCTCAGCTATTTGTAAGGCCTCTTCAGACAACCATTTTGCCTTTTTGCATTTCTTCTTCTTGGGGATTGTCTTGATCACTGCTTCCTATACAATGTCATGAATCTCTGTTCATAGTTCTTCAGGCACTCTGTCTATCAGATCTAGTCCTTTGAATCTATTTGTCACTTCTACTGTATAATCAATCATAAGGGATTTGATTTAGGTCATACCTGAATGGTCTAGTGATTTTCCTTACTTTCTCCAATTTAAGTCTGAATTTTGCAATAAGGAGTTCATAATCTGAGCCATAGTCAGCCCCCGGTCTTGTTTTTGCATAGAACTTCTCCATCTTCCACTGTGAAGAATATAATCAGTCTGATTTCGGCATTGACCATCTGGTGATGTCCATGTGTAGAGTTGTCTCTTGTGTTGTTGGAAGAGGGTGTTCGCTATGACCAGTGAGTTTTCTTGGTAAAACTCTGTTAGCCTTTGCCCTGCTTCATGTTGTATTCCAAGGCCAAATTTGCCTATTACTCCAGGTATCTCTTGACTTTGCATTCTAGTCCCCTATGATGAAAAGGACATCTTTTTTTGGTGTTAGTTCTAGAAGGTCTTCTAGGTCATCACAGATCCACTGAACTTCAGCTTCTTCAGCATTAGGGGTTGGGGCATAGACTTGGATTACTGTGATATTGAATGGTTTGCCTTGGAAGTGAACAGAAATCATTCTGTCATTTCTGAGACAGCACCCAACAAAAGAATTTTGGATTCTTTTGTTGACTATAAGGGCTACTCCATTTCTTCTAAGAGATTCTTGCCTATAGTAGTAGATATAATGGTCATCTGTATTAAATTCACCCATTCCATTTTAGTTCACTGATTTCTAAAATGTCAGTGTTCACGCTTGTCATCTTCTGTTTGACCACTTCCAATTTACCCTGATTCATGGACCTAACATTCCAGGTTCCTATGCAATATTGCTCTTTACAGCATCAGACTTTACTTACATCACCAGTCACATCCACAACTGGGTGTTGTTTTCATTTTGGCTCTGTCTCTTCATTCTTTCTGGAGTTATTTCTCCACTCTTCTCCAGTAGCATATTGGGCACCTACCGACCTGGGGAGTTCATCTTTCAGTGTTCTATCTTTTTGCCTTTTCATTCTGTTCATGGGGTTCTCAAGGCAAGAATACTGAAGTGGTTTACTATTCCCTTCTCCCATGGACCACATTTTGTCAGAATTCTCCATCATGACCCGGTCTTCTTGCGTGGCCCTACATGGCATGACTCATAGTTTCATTGAGTTAGACAAGGCTGTGGTCCACGTGATCGGTTTGGTTAGTTTTCTGTGACGAACCACAGAACACTTGTCAGTGGTGGCCCATTGAGACCACTAGAGCCACACCGTGAATGCTGATGGAGACTCCCACCTGACCAGCCCCAGCTGAACCCCTAGCTCCTGCCCAGCTCATTTTAGGCACACTCCACACTTACTCTGGCCAAAGGATGGCTGAGGGGTCATCCTTGACTCCTCTCCCTCATGCCTGCATCTAACTCTGACAAATTCTATCAGCTCTGCCTCCAAAGTGTATTCTCGATTCTTTGTTCTTTGCTACCACCATGATAACAGTATTTTAAGACTGCAACTGCTCTTTCTTGAACTACATGACAGCTTCCTGTGGTAGGTTGATCGCAAAAAGTGGCTATAATCCTTCATTCCCCTCTATGCGCAAACCCTTGGCAATGTGACTTTGCAGTGCCTTCCTTCTACAGGCAGAGTCTCGTTCTCCACCCCAAACTCTGAGCTGACCTTGGAACTTGCTTTGGCCGCTGAGAACTCCGTGTGGTGTACGCATGGTGATAGTGTGCCGGTTTTGAACCTAGATCTCAGGAGACTTTGCGCACTTCCTGGAACACTGCCACCACCCCAAGCACAAGCCCAGGCTAGCCTGTTAGAGGATGATGTCCACAGAGCAGGAACTAGACATCCCAGGCAAGGCTACTGTAGACCAGTCAATCCTCAGTGAAGTCACTAGATAACCCACCAACACACGAGCCCAGCCTAGATTGGCCAAGCCTGACCTGGATCAGAATGGCTCAACTGGCCAGCCAACTCATGAGGAATTATGTTCTTTATGTCAGCAGTCCCCAAACTTCTTGGCCCCAGGGACCAGTTTTGTGGAAGACATTTTTTCCCACAGATTAAGTGGGGGTGGGGGATGGTCTGGGGATGATTCGAGCACTTTGCATTTACTGTGTGCTTTATTTCTACTACTACCATTACATCAGTTCTACCTCAAATCATCAGGCATTAGATCCTGGAGGTTGGAGACCTCTGCTCTAAATCACGTTTTGAGTAATTTGTTATGCAGCCATAGCTAACTGACACATCCCCTTAACTAGTCAGCAGGCTGTCCCTTCCCCTCACAATATTTTCTCCTCTCAGAAACCAGAGTGATCTCTCCTCTATTTATTACTCTCCAATGATTTCTTGTTGCAATTGAATGAACTCCAAACTCTGGACTTCAGACTCTGGTCTTTAAGGCTTGACTGATTCCCTCCTCTCCTTCCTCATTCTCCTTCAGTCACAGTGACCATTCTCTCAGTCCCACCAATGTGCCTCTGGTCTTGCTGTCCTCTCTGCTGGAGCAGACCCTCCTATATCTGCACATGGCTGCCTACTCCACAACCACGTATTAACTCAAATATTTCCTTGGAGAGGCCAGTCTAGCTATAGACATCCTTCCTCCCCATCCTTTGCCCAGTTCTTTACTTCCATTGCACCCTTTTTATTTTCTCATCAGTTGCTGAAAGGTGTTGAGGGACACACTACCTCCTTTAACTAGAACATAAGCTTGCCTGGTGGCTCAGATGGTAAAGAATCTGCCTGCAGCTCAGGAGACCCAGGTTCAATCCACGGGTTGGGAAGATCCCCTGGAGGAGGGAATGGCTATCCGCTCCAGTAGTCTTGCCTGGAGAATTCCATGGAGAGAGGAGCCTGGTGGTCTACAGTCCCTGGGGTCACAAAGAGTCAGACATGACTGAGTGACTAAATATGAGCACAAGGCTCCAGGAAAGAAGGAATGGTGTCTTTTTCTGTTTGATGCTCTATTCCCAGTAGTTACAGTTCCTAGCATATAGTAAGTGCTCAGTAAATATTTGCTAAATGAGCAAGCCCAAGAGAAAAAAAAAAAACCCTTTGTGGCATAGCTTACAAATCCTTTGCAAGCATATGACTTCCTGCTACTGTGCTGGTCAATTCTCTGCACCATGCAGACAGACTACCTGCAGTTACTCCATTGCGCTGCCCTGACCTCAGAGCTTTCTGTATACACTGTTCCTTTAGCCTGCCCTTCCTTCGCACACAAAAATATTGGTGACCATTTCCTCATCGTTGCGTTAGAAGTTTCATCCTTCAAGGGGCTTTTCTTAAAAATTTTGGCGTTAGCAGATGCAAACTATAATATATAGATTGAATAAACAATAAAGTCCTACTGTATAACACAGGGAACTATAACTATATTCAACATCTTATGATAAAATGTAATGGAAAAGAATATTAAAAATGTATATATGTGTATATATATATAATATATATATATAATTCTTGCTCTACGGCAGAAATTAACACAACTTTGCAAATCAACTATTTGTTGTTGTTCAGTCGTTCAGTCATGTCTGACTCTTTGCGACCACATGGACTGCAGCAAACCAAGCTTCCCTGTCCTTTACCATCTCCCAGAGTGATGCCATCCAACCATCTAGTCCTCTGTCATCCCCTTCTCCTCCCACCTTCAGTCTTTCCCAGTCTTGGAGTCTTTTCTAATGTGTTGGCCCTTTGCATCAGGTGGTCAAAGTATTGGAGCTTTAGCTTCAGCATCAGTCTTTCTAATTTCAGTCCTTCTAAATGCAGGATTGATTTCCTTTAGAATTGACTGATTTGGTCTCCTTGCTGTCCAAGGGACTCTCAAGAGTCTTTTCCAACACCACAGTTCAAAAGCATCAATTCTTCAGCATTCAGCCTTCTTTATGGTTCCACTCTCACATCCATACATGACTACTAGAAAAACCATAGCTTTGACTATATGGATCTTTGTTGACAAAGTAGTGTTTCTGCTTTTTAATACACTGTCTAGATCTGTCAACTCTACTTCAATTTAAAAAGAAAAGAAGGGATGGATTTCCCTGGTGGTCCAGTGGCTAAGACTCCGCACTTCCAATGGGGGAAACCTGGGTTTGATCCCTGGTCAGGGAACTAGATCCCACAGGCAACAACTAAGCTCGTATATGCTGCAACCAAGACCTGATACAGAAAATTGCATTTTAAAAAAGAAAGAAATAAAAAGAAAAAGAAAAGGAGCTTTCCTCTGTGTCCCACTCCCAGCCCACGGTGGGGTCCTCCTCCTCCAGGTCTCTCTAGGCACTCCACATGCTCACTGCACTGCGGCTGATTAACTGGCTGCTCCTCTGTCTTCAGGACTGTATACTCCAGGCTGGCAGGACCTGCCCTTCTTAATGACTGAGCCCCTGCCCCACCCATAGGACCTGTTTGGGATTCTGTAAATATGTGATACGGTCAGAGGCAGATGAAGCAGGTGAGCCAAAGTTCTGCTTTTTCCCGGTGGTATAGCCAAACCTTTGAAGGGTCAGGGAGAATGTGGACCCTGGTGGATTTGAGGAGCTGGGTGATGCAGTGGAGATAGTTACTGGAGTGTTGGAATCACAAATGTGCTGCTATGAATCACCTGACCACTCCATCAGGTGAGAGAGCTCCAGATTAGAAGTCAGAAGGGTGGCACCTCCCCTGGCTCCTTTGTGACACCAGAAAGGCTAGGCTTGCCTCTCTCTGAGCACCTCCCTGCATCTGGGCCTCCTAGTGAGTCATGGAGAAAAAGCTGATGTACAGCTCCAAGCCTGCAGAAACGGACCCAGCAATCTCAGTGGACCACAAGGGGAATACAGAAAGCTTGCGCAATTGGTGAGGGGAGAGAAAATGAATGAATGAATGGAATCCATAGCCATCTTGGAGTCAATCCTTCCTGAGTTCCAGAAAGGAACTCAGTCTTTGGCATCTTATTAGAAAACGGGGCTAGACCCATCTTCATCAATGTGTTTTAAGAGGGCTATGGAAAGGAAACTGGAGAAATAATCAAATGGAACAGTATGACAGAGAGCTGAAAAAAATGGCCATTGTCATATCACAGGCTACTCTTATTGATGCATCTGACATTTAACTTCTCAAGGCCTTTCATCTGTTCATTTGTTCCTCAGCATACATCCTCCAGAATATGAATATTTATCAGACAATGATGACCAGCTTCTCCTATCTTTCCACTGTGGCCCAAAGGAGAGAAAATAGGCTCACACTGCAGCAAGAGAGAGGCAGATTAGACAGGCAGAAGGACTTCCTGGAGGCAAGAACATTTGATGCAGGAAAAAAGTTGGCAGTGCTTCATGCAGACCACTGAGTTGGCAGGACAAAGTAGATGGCTCTGAAGATGGTTGTGGGCTTTGATTTTGAATGAAATAACACTGATAAAGTGCCTGACACTTGGTGATGCTCAGGAAATACCTTTCTTTCTCATTTTTGAAGAGCTGGTTCTCCCCAAGAACAGGTACTTACTGGAGAGAGACTATTACCTAATCATTTACAACTGGTTTCCTGACATTCTGGCTGTGGGCTCTGTCTAGACATTGCCAGGGCATGGTGCTCTGGGCATGTGTTTCTGACCTGCCTGCAAGCCTAAGGGTCTCCATCTTCCCTTAGGGGAGTTGAGTGGGTACATGGCGGTGGGCAGAATTGGAAGCCTCCAACTTTAATCTGACTCCCAAGGGCAATGACTCTCAGCGGAGAGAGCCACTCACTCCTGAGGGGTCGCTTTGGAGCTGCGAAGTGAGGCACGGAGATTTAAAAAGCATATGGTGGAGACGTCCGTGGTGGTCCAGTGGCAAGGCTCTGCACTCCGCAAGCAGGGGACAGGGGATGTGAGTTCGATCCCTGGTCGGGGAACTAGATCCCACATGCTGCAACAGAGAGTGTGCATACTGCAACTGAAGACACCATGTACTGCAACTAAAAAAGGAAAAAAGAAAGAATCTTGCATGCTGCCATTGAGACATTCTGCATGGTGCAACTAAGACTCAGCACAACCAAATAAATAAATAAGTAAGTATTTTAAAAGTAAATCCATATTTTAAATAAATCAATAAATAAACATGGTGTAGGGGTGTGGTGGGATCCAAGCCCTTTTCATATATGGAAGCAGAAAGTAAAACCTGGCTAGTGAGGCCCATCTGGAGCGTGGCCACATGTCATGCTCTGGGGTATGCACTAGCCACTGGGGGCTGAGGGACCGTTTAATTTTTGGACATACCACAAAGGCCATGGATTTGGAGTCAGCATTCTAGACTCAACACCAATCGGCCCAGCTTTCAGGACACCTTCTGAGGGAGCCAGAGCTGGGAAGTCTGAAGCTGCTCCTCATCCACCCCAGGAACTGCGGGAACACACAGGTTTACTGAACTCTTGTGTATCATTGTCTGTGCTTTCGCTTCACACACAGACTCTCGTTTCCTCTTCTCGGGATCCTCCCTCGGCAGGTTCTATCATTAGCCGCATTTGATAGATGAGGAAACCAAGGCCCAGAAAGGGAAGGTAACTTGCCAAAGTCACACAGCTAGTCAGTGGGGCCATTGGAATTTGAACTTACTCGAAATGCTTGCAGGGATGTCAGCTGGCATTTGCTTCATGGTGGGAAGGAAGTGGCTCCGAACCGTCCTGCAGGATTCTCCAGAGGCTCCATCACAGGAGAACAGGAGACGAAGCGAGGACACTCTTCCACCCCAGCCCTGCGGCTTCTTGCCTGTGTGACTCTGAGCCAGCTCCTTGCTCTAGGTGACTTCTTGGAGTAATCCATGTTTACCTGAACAGAGTCCTCCCTCTTCCATTCTCCCAATCCACTCTCCATCCTGCACACCAGAGGACCAGCTTCCCACAGAGTCATGTCCCCCATGGGAGGTGGTGGGGATGGCTGGACAAGACCTGGGGTGTGTGTGTCCCTAACAGCCCCTTACCAGGTTATTGCCCCTGAAATCCCTCTGGAGACTCTTGCTGTTGTTCAGCCACTAAGCTGTGCCTGATTCTTTGCAACTTCATGGACTGTAGCATGCCAGGCTTCCCCGTCCTTCACTATCTCTCAGAGTTTGCTCAAACTCATGTCTATTGAATCGCTGATGCCATCCAACGACCTCATTCTCTGTCATCCCCTTCTCTTCCTGCCTTCAATCTTTCCCAGCATCAGGGTATTTTCCAATGAGTCAGCTCTTTACATCAGGTGGCCAAAGTATTGGAGCTTTAGCATCAGTCCTTACAAAGAATATTCAGGGTTGATTGCCTGTAGGATTGACTGGTTTGGTCTCTTTGCAGTCCAAGGGACTCTCAAGAGTCTCCTCCAGCATCACAGTTCAAAAGCACCAATTATTTGGCACTCATCCTTCCTTATGGTCCAGCTCTCACATTCATACATGACTACTGATAAAACTATAGCTTTGACTATATGAATGCTTGTCATCATTCATGCTGACCAGATTTGTCATAGGTTTTCTTCCAAGGAGCAAGCATCTTTTCATTTCATGGCTGCAGTCACTTTCTGTAGTGATTTTGGAGCCCAAGAAAAGAAAATTTGCCACTGTTTCCATTTTTCCTCCTCTATTTGCCATGAAGTCATAGGACCAGATGCCATGATCTTAGTTTTTTGAATGTTGAGTTTTAAGCCAACTTTTTCACTCTCCTCTTTTACCTTCATCAAGATGCTCTTTAGTTTCTCTTCACTTCCTGCCCTCAGGGTGGTGCCATCTGCATATCTGAGGTTATTGATATTTCTCCTGGCAATCTTGATTCCAGGTTGTGATTCATCCAGCCCAGCGTTTCTCATGATGTACTCTGCATATAAGTTAAATAGGCAGGGTGAATATATACAACCTTGATGTACTCCTTTCCCAATTTGAAACAGTCTGTTGTTCCAGTCCTAACTATTGCTTTTTGACCTGCATACAGGTTTCTCAGAAGGCAGGTAAGGTGGTCTGCTATTCCCATATCTTTAAGAATTTTCCACAGTTTGTGTGATCTACACAGTCAAAGGCTTTAGCATAGTCAATGAAAACAGAAGTCGATGTTTTTCTGGAATTCTCTTGCTTTTTTTATGATTCAGTTGGTGTTGGCAATTTGATCTCTAGTTCCTCTGCCTTTTCTAAATCCAGCTTGAACATCTGGAAGTTCTCAGTTCATGTACTGTTAAAGCCTAGCTTGGAGAATTTTGAGCATTACTTTGCTAGTATGTAAAATAAGCACAATTGTACAGTAGTTTGAACATTCTTTGGCATTCTCTTTCTTTGAGATTAGAATGAAAACTGACCTTTTCCAGTCTTATAGCCACTGTTGAGTTTTCCAAATTTGCTTGCATATAGTGCAGCACTTTAACAGCATCATCTTTTAGGATTTGAAATAGCTCAGCTGGAATTCTATCACCTCCACTAACTTTGTAGTAATGCTTCCTAAGGCCCACTTGAATTCACACTCCAGGATGTCTGGCTCTAGGTGAGTGCTCACACCATCGTTTTATCTGGGTCATTAAGACTTTTTCTGTACAGAGACTGGAGACTTTGGACTCCCATTTCTCACTTCTAAGGTTTCTTTTCTAGGGAGTGTTCTTTGGGAGATGGGGAGAAAACCCATAGTTTCTCCTGCATTGGTTCTGACTTGGATGACAAGGACAAAATACTACATCAACACAATGATCCAAGCAGTCTAGCCTTGTTTCCTAATTGCTACTGTCTAAAGGGGGTGCCCCAGGTCTAAAGGGCTAGGTGCGGTATACCAGAGGGTGGCATCTGGTGGTTGAGGATCCAACAGCAGAGTGAGCTCGAGGTGGCTGGGGAGAGGGGCTATTTAGAGGGCCACACTGATGTTTTGGTTGAACACCTTTTTAGCGTCTATCTCTCCTTCGAACATGTGGGGATGGATGTCCACGTTCATTCCCGCATCCTTGCACAGCTTGAGCAAGGTTCGAATGTTGTTCTTGGATAACCTCAGGTATCTGTGCGAGACAAGGCCAAAGAGGTCAGTTGAGGGTGGAGTCATCGCAGCTCCAAACTTTACTGAAAAGAGCTTAGATTTAAGCAGCGTCGGTGTGGGGACCTCTGTAAGGACTGGGTCTCCAGACATTTCTGGAGCTGACAGAGGTCTCATAAAAGACTTGGTGGGAGTTTTTACTGGCATAACTCTTTAAAATTTGTTTTTAATTGTAGAATAATTGCTTTACATTGTTGTGTTGGTTTCTGCTGTACAGCATGGATCAGCCGTAAATATATACATACCCACTCCCTCTTGAGCCTCCCTTCCACCCAACCACCCCTATCCCACCTATCTGGGTCATCACAGAGCACTGAAATGAGCTCCCTGTGTTCTATAGCAGTTTCCCATTAGCTATCTAGTTTACGTAAGATCGTGTATATATGTAAATGCTACTCTCTCAAATTGTCCCACCCTCTTCTTCCCCCAGTGTGTCCACAAGTTCATTCTCTACATCTGTGTCTCTATTCCTGCCCTTCCAATAGGTTCATAAGTAACATTTTTTCCTAGAAGAGAAAATCAAATATCGTATATTAACACATATATATGGAATCTAGAAAAATGGCATAACTCTTTTGGAAATCATTTGGCAACATTTATGCCAAACAAGTTGCCTCTCCACCAAGTTCATTCACCTCTTCACCAAGTCCTCCCAAACAAGTTCATTATTTTTGATTCCAGTAATTCCACTCTGGTCCTCAACTTATCCCAAGACGAGAAGTCAATGGAAGAAAATCTATATAAATAAAAGAATTTATTTTGGGGTTATTGACAGTAAGAAAACAGTAAACTCCATCGGTAGAGGAATGGTCAAGCAAACAATGGAATATTAATTTCAAGAAATCTTCTTAATGTTAAAACATCATTTGCGAGAAGGAGGTGCAATACGGCAGTGACGTTATGCCAAGAGGGGAGGAAAAACCTGAATGCAAATTGTTAGGTGTTGCCTCTTATCACTGCCGTGTGTGTATAATCTGAGTGAGGCCAAGGGCTGGGGGAAATACAGGACAGTGGAAATAAAGGCTGAGAAAGTTGTAGAAATATAGGTGGGTACTTTTTAACAGTATTCAGACAATTGAAATTAAAACATGGTTTTAAAATATTAGCTAAAGCCCCACCGTTCTGACTTTTAACTGAAGAATAGAACTGATTCCATCCCTGCCATGTGGTTTAGAGAGTATCTCTGCCATCATATCCCTTATCCCACCATCAACCTTGACCTTGCTCTCAGCTTTAGGATAAGGAGGGAAGCCCCTGACTCAGACTGCTTTCAGGACACCTTCTGGTTGGTTACTTTGCTACACATGATAGGGAAAGAGTTGTATATTGTAGAAACTGGGTTTTCTGTCCATTGGAAATGATCTCCCTTCTCTTTCCTTTTTTTTTTTTTGACCGTACCCATGGCCCACAGGATCTTAGTTCCCTGACTAGGGACTGAGCCCAGACCCTCAGCAGTGAAAGCCTGGAATCCTAATCAGTAGGCCACCAAGGAACTTCCCTTTTCTTTCAAGATCTGCCCAGAGCTTCCTTGTTCTCACAGTCAGCTCCCACCAGTCCTACCTTTGGCTCCAGCCACAGTCCACCCCATCCCTCCCTGACCAGCCCAGCCCCTGAGGGGAGGATCTCACACACATCTACCTATGCGCCCTCACTAAGATCACAAAGGACAGTTTCATCCTTCTCTTGGATGTTTTTCTAATGGCTTGTTTTTTGCCATCTCCAAATATTCTCTCCCTCTTCCCTGTCCAAGTCTCTTTTCTCCCCACCATGGAGCCCAGGAAGACTATCTTTGGCCAGAGTCAGTTACAACCACGCTCTCAATCTGAAAGCCATGTCCAAGTCATTCAGCCGTGGAAGTGGCAAGAGCCAGAAACCCCCTCTAGTCAACAAGGCTTGCTGCCCATCTTTCAGCCAGTTGGCCATTCCATCCCCCAACCAGTCAGCCAGCAGAGCAGGACTGTGTGATGGGGCCTGTGGATGCCAGGTGTCTGAAACCTGCAGGTGAGTTCGCTGCTGTGAACTCTACAAAGATGACTACCTGATTCTGTTGTCCCATTTCCTACTCTACTGAAGTTTCTGAACCGTGTCAGATAGATGTTTACAGTAAAGAGTAACATCAGGCTGGGGAGGGATGCTCAGATTGGGGCAGAAGCACTGCTGTTGGGTGTTGCTGAAAACCAGTGGGTCTTGTAACTAGGACAAAGAATAGCCAGAAGGGGGACCCCTTGGTAAGAGCATACATGCCAAATGGTTTCATACTCTGTTTATGGTCACTTTAGAGTCTGAAACCCCAAACAGACAGCAGGTCACCCCTGGGAATGGTGGCTACCATCCCAGCAATTCAACACCACAGCATAAAGGAACTTAGGGGAGCTTCCTATTAAAGGCCACAAACAACTCATTCTTTCCTTTGTGAGTAACAGTCATGCTTTCTTTTGTGAAACAAATAGAACTTTGGGGAAGCTTGTGCATGTAGGTGTCCTAAGGCAAGGCATCAAAACACCAGCACCTAAATGTCGTGTTCATTAGTGGACCCACCGGCTTCGGCCCTTTGGGCCTCAAAGCAGAGCACAAGCTGCAGCCACCCTCCCTTGCTCTGGGCTCAGCCCAGGTGTCTTAACCACAGACATGCGTGAGCAGAGCCTAGTCTTGCAGGAAGCACCCAGCCCCACCCGCGCAGGGCGGCTTACCGGCAGCTCAGCACCTCTTCCGGCTTCAACATCTTCATCATCTCCATCTTGGGCTCCGTGCCCTTCTCCATGAGGCTTTTCAGTTTTCGCTCATAAGAGGCATCAGGCATCTTGCTCCCCCACTCTCTGAAGAGGGTTGACTTCCGTTGGGCAAAGGCAGTGTCCTGTAATATGGGTTCTATGATGCTTTGTCGACGGTACGGCATTGGGCGCTGAGTGGACTCTTGAGCAACTGCATCCTTGATGTCTAAGTCTGAAATTAGACAGATGTCACCAGGGAGTTAGATCCTGGTCAGGGTGGTGGTAAGGTGGACAGGAAGGGGATGGGGCCTGGAAGGCTGCATGGGCTTCAAACCTCACCAGATCTAACGTCTTTCCAAAACCTTGGCTGGTTCTCATTCAGCATTTGTTTACTCCCTATTCATCTTATCCTCCTTCCTTTCTCCTTGCCTGTAACTCGCTCCCTTTTTCACTTTTCATTCATTTCCTTCTCTCAATATTCTCTCCTTCCCTAGAGAAAATTCACCTAACGTGAAGTGTAGCCTAGAGGGGGTTTAGGAGAAGGTATCAGAGGAGATCAACTTTGAACTGGGATTTTAAAGGACAAACAGTTTATCACATGATAAAAAGGAAGAAAAGTATTGCAGGCAGGAGGAATGGTGTGCAGAAAGGCACACATATCGTAAATGAAATAGTGAGGGTCTGATGCTACCCAAATGTGGACTTTGTATTGAGTGAAATACTGGTGGGACTAAGAGCCTGGCGACCTTAGTTATTTTCTTGTTAAATATACTCTTGTGTATTTTACAGACTTTTGCTTGTATGAGTAGAGTATTTTCTTCCCATTTCTAACTGGTGTGACTGGTATAGACAAAAGACTACTGTTAAAATTTTTATTTTTCTAGTACACAAATAACCACACCATATAGTATCATTTGGAACCTAGAATTTCTTGAGTTTTGCAGAAACACAATCATATCAGGAGAAAAATGAAAACATATTCCCCTTAATATTTGTAAAAATTATGTACTCTTCTTGACATGTTGCGTTTGACACTCTCCAAAACAATGTCAATGATGATGAAGGAAGATATGTTTCATTTTGCTTCTGATTCTAATAAAGTGATTTAACATTCTATCATTTAGAATGATGTGTGCCAGAATTTTTAGAATGCTTTGTAATATTCAGTAGTTTTACTCTTAGTCTACATAAGGTTTTTATTAGCAATAATTGATTGGTTGTTTATTGCTTTTCTATCATCTACTGATACGCTCATATGGCCTTCCTTTAATTTACTGATAAATTATGTTATTAGATATCTTGATATCCTAACCATTTGCAAGCTGCTATAATAAATCCTACTTGGTCATGGCTTATTACTCATTTCATACATGGACATATTTGCCATATTTTCATACATTAAGTCTATTTGCTAAAATTTTAAAAATAGCTTTGCATCCATATTATTGTGAGATTGGCCTGCTTTTTGCCTAATATTTTATTTTTTAAATTTTATTTTTAATTGGAGGATAATTACTGTGGAGGATAATTACAATGTTGTGATGGTTTCCACCATACAGCAACATGAAACAGCCATAGGTGTACATATGCTTTCCCCCACCCAAACTTCCCTCCCACCTCCCTCCTCATCCCACCCCTCTAGATTGTCACAGAGCACCAGCTTTGGGTTCCCTGTATCATACAGTATGGTGGCTTGTCAAATTAATGCAGAAATACCTATATTTTCTTTTTTATTTTTAAATTATGTAAGTACAGTAACACACTTACAGGAGACTTGGAAAATACAGAACAAAGTTACATATGGTTCCACTATATATTACAATTCTTTATTTAAGTAGATAAATTAAGACGTTTAGTTGAAGTTTCAGTATCAAGCTCTCAAAAATTAATAGAGTGAACAGACAGAAAAGTAGAAGGATATAGTAGACCTGAAAAGCACTATGAACCAGTTCAACATAATTAAGATTTATACAATTTTCACACAACAACAGGATACAAATTCTATTCAAGTTCCCATAGACTATGAACCAGGAGACTATAAATTGATACATATCCAGGGACATAAGACAAGATGCAAAAATTTCATGATCTGAATGACTGATTCTGAATCATATGGAAACGGTTCTCTTGTCACTGTGGAATTATGTTAGATATCGATATCAAAAGATATTCAAAAATAACCCACATATTTTCAAGTGCAATAGTCATATTGCACTTTACCAAGAGAGATCTTTGACTTAGCCATTGGAAGCCTCAATAAAGTTAAAACTGAAAAAAACACAGAGGGTGATTACAGAGAAGAAAGAATTTAAATGAGAAATGAATACCAAAATGATAAATTAATATTAAAAATACTTAAAAACTATGTATTTGAAAATGAAATGTGCACTTTTAAATTACAGATCTTTATCTAAAAATCATAACCAGGAAAATTAGAAAATAGAAACGTCTATATTCATGTAGCCTGAAATAGCTGAAGTAACCTTGGGATTATTTGATTTTTAATGTTAGGTAGAACTTGGTGTGAAACCATTTGTCCTGGTGCCTTTTTAGTGGGAAGGTGTCTACCATCTTCCAATTTTTACCTCAGGAATTGCTCTAGTCAATTTTTCCACTCTTTATTATGTCCATTTGATAGTTTATCATATGAGAAGAAATTATCCATTTATGTTGGCTTTTAGTTCAGTTCAGTTCAGTTTAGCCACTCAGTCGTGTCCAGCTCTCTGCAACCCCATGGACTGCAGCAGGCCAGGCCTCCCTGTCCATCACCAACTCCTGGAGTTTACTCAAACTCATGTCCATTGCATCGGTGATGCCATCCAACCAGCTCATCCTCTGTCGACCCCTTCTCCTCCAGCCTTCAATCTTTCCCAGCATCAGGGTCTTTTCAGATGAGTCAGTTCTTTGCATCAGGTGGTCAACGTATGGTAGTTTAAGCATCAGCATCAGTCCTTCCAATGAATATTCAGGACCGATTTCCTTTAGCATGGCCTGGTTGGATCTCCTTGATGTCCAAGGGACTCTCAAGAGTCTTCTCCAACACTCTATTATAATTCACTTAAAGTATTTCGTACCTTTGCTTATGCACCCTTTCTCATATAAAATCTTGTACATTTTTGACTCTTCTTTTGACGAGGCTCATGATATACATACTATTTGTCACTTGTCTTTTTAAAAAGCTAGCTTTGGACTTATCCTTTTAGCTACTTTTAATTTTGAATTTCATTCATCTTCAGTTCAGTTCAGTTCAGTCGCTCAGTTGTGTCTGACTCTCTGTGACCCCATGAACCACAGCACGCCAGGCCCCCCTGTCCATCACCAACTCCCGCAGTCCACCCAAACCCATGTCCATCGAGTTGATGGTGCCATCCAACCATCTCATCCTCTGTCATCTCCTTCTCCTCCTGCCCTCAATCTTTCCCAGCATCAGGTTCTTTTCCAATGACTCAGCTCTTCGCATCAGGTGGCCAAAGGATTGGAGTTTCAGCTTCAGCGTCAGTCCTTCCAATGAACACCCAGGACTGATCTCCTTAGGATGGACTGGCTGGATGTCCTTGCAGTCCAAGGGACTCTCAAGAGTCTTCTCCAACACCACAGTTCAAAAGCATCAATTCTTCGGTGCTCAGCTTTCTTCACAGTCCAACTCTCACATCCATACATGAGCACTAGAAAAACCATAGCCTTGACTAGATGGACCTTGTTGGCAAAGTAATGTCTCTGCTTTTTAATATGCTGTCTAAGTTGGTATTATCTTTCCTTTGAAGGAGTAAGCGTCTTTTAATTTCATGGCTGCAATCACCATCTGCAGTGATTTTGGAGCCCAGAAAAATAAAGTCAGCCACTGTTTCCACTGCTTCCCCATCTATCTGCCATGAAGTGATGGGACCGGATGCCATGATCTTAGTTTTCTGAATGTTGAGCTTTAAGCCAACTTTTTCACTCTCCTCTTTCACTTTCATCAAGAGGCTCTTTAGTTCTTCTTTACTTTCTGCCATAAGGGTGGTGTCATCTGCATATCTGAGGTTATGGATATTTCTCCTGGCAATCTTGATTCCAGCTTGTGCTTCCTCCAGCCCAACTTTTCTCATGATGTACTCTGCATATAAGTTAAATAAGCAGGGTGACAATATACAGCCTTGATGTACTTCTTTTCCTATTTGGAACCAGTCTGTTGTTCCATGTCCAGTTCTAACTGTTGCTTCCTGACCTGCATACAGGTTTCTCAAGAGGCAGGTCAGGTGGTCTGGTATCCCCATCTCTTTCAGAATTTTCCACAGTTTATTGTGATCCACACAGTCGAAGGCTTTGGCATAGTCAAGTCAATAAAGCAGAAATAGATGTTTTTCTGGAACTCTCTTGCTTTTTTGATGCTCCAGCAGATGTTGGCAATTTGATCTCTGGTTCCTCTGCCTTTTCTAAAACCAACCTGAACATCTGGAAGTTCACGGTTCACGTATTGCTGAAGCCTGGCTTGGAGAATTTTTTTTTTTAGTTTTTTAAGAATTTATTTATTTTAATTAAGGGATAATTGTGTCAATGTTGTGTTGGTTTCTGCCATACATCAACACAAATCTGCCATAGGTATACATATGTCCCCTCTCTCTTTCTCTTTTTGATTATTTTTTAATTTTTTTCATTTATTTTTATTAGTTGGAGGCTAATTACTTTACAATATTGTAGTGGTTTTTGCCATACATTGACATGAATCAGCCATGGACTTACATGTGTTCCCCATCCCAATCCCCCCTCCCGCCTCCCTCTCCATCCCATCCCTCTGGGTCTTCCCAGTGCACCAGCCCTGAGCACTTGTCTCATGCATCCAACCTGGGCTGGTGATCTGTTTCACCCTTGATAGTATACTTGTTTCAATGCTGTTCTCTCAGAACATCCCACCCTCGCCTTCTCCCACAGAGTCTAAAAGTCTGTTCTGTACATCTGTGTCTCTTTTTTTGTTTTGCATATAGGGTTATCATTACCATCTTTCTAAATTCCATATATATGTGTTAGTATACTGTAATGGTCTTTATCTTTCTGGCTTACTTCACTCTGTATAATGGGCTCCAGTTTCATCCATCTCATTAGAACTGATTCAAATGAATTCTTTTTAATGGCTGAGTAATATTCCATGGTGTATATGTACCATAGCTTCCTCATCCATTCGTCTGCTGATGGGCATCTAGGTTGCTTCCATGTCCTGGCAATTATAAACAGTGCTGCGATGAACATTGGGGTACATGTGTCTCTTTCAGATCTAGTTTCCTTGGTGTGTATTTGGCATTGCCTTTCTTTGGGATTAGAATGAAAACTGACCTTTTCCAGTCCTGTGGTCACTGCTGAGTTTTCCAAATTTGCTGGCATATTGAGTGCAGCACTTTCACAGCGTCATCTTTCAGGATTTGAAATAGCTCAACTGGAATTCCATCACATCCACTAGCTTTGTTCGTAGTGATGCTTCCTGAGGCTCACTTGACTTCACATTTCAGGATGTCTGGCTCTAGGTGAGTGATCATACCATCGTGATTATCTGGGTCATGAAGATCTTTTTTGTACAGTTCTTCTGTGTATTCTTGCCACATCTTCTTAATATCTTCTGCTTCTGTTAGGTCCCTATCATTTCTGTCCTTTATTGAGCCCATCTTTGCATGAAATATTCCTTTGGTATCTCTAATTTTCTTGAAGAGATCTCTAGTCTTTCCCATTCTATTGTTTTCCTCTATTTCTTTGTATTGATCACTGAGAAAGGCTTTCTTATGTCTCCTTGCTATTCTTTGGAACTCTGCATTCAAATGGGAATATCTTTCCTTTTGTCCTTTGCTTTTCACTTCCCGTCTTTTCACAGCTATTTGTAAGGCCTCGTCAGACAGCTATTTTGCTTTTTTGCATTTCTTTTTCTTGGGGATGGTCTTGATTCCTGTCTTCTGTACAATGTCACGAACCTCCATCCATAGTTCATCAGGCATTCTATCAGATCTAGTCCCTTAAATCTATTTCTTACTTCCACTGTTTAGTCATAAGGGATTTGATTTAGGTCATACCAGAATGGTCTAGTGGTTTTCTCCACTTTCTTCAATTTCAGTCTGAATTTGGCAATAAAGAGTTCATGATCCAAGCCACAGTCAGCTTCTGATCTTGTTTTTGCTGGCTGTATAGAGCTTCTCCATCTTTGGCTGCAAAGGATATAATCAATCTGATTTCTGTGTCGACCATCTGGTGATGTCCATGTGTAGGGTCTTCTCTTGTGTTTTTGAAAGAGGGTGTTCATTCGTCTTAGTTGATATTGCATGGATGAATTCTCTTTTTCATATTAGTTATTTCTTCTATGTCATTAAATTTTTAAAAAGTATTACTTTTTTATTTGTTTTATAAAGCCAAGAGCCATTGCTTTCAGTTTTTGCTGTAAATTTTCTTCTAGGCATAAATTTTGCCTTCATCCCATAGATTTTGGTATGAAACAGTCTTATTTCCATTAGTTTTTATCTTTGAAATCATAGTATTTTGGAAGTGTGTTTCTCTTTGTTGAGATTATCTTTTAATTTTATTTCTAATTATTGACTGTAACTGGCCCTAAAATCTTTACTGTTTTGAATGTTAAAGTTTTCTTTTGGTGAATATGCTTTGGCCATATAAAAATGTGTGTTCTCTATTCAAATATAAAGTTGTGGTTTGTTAATTGTGTTGTTAAATTCTTTTAGGCACTTTCTGAAATTATCTATTTGATCTGTCTTGAAAGAGGTATATTGCAATCTCCTACTGTAACTATTTTTGTCAGACTTACTTTGCCTTTCCAAATGTTTATTTAACTACTATTTTTTGGTGTGTGTAGGTTTATGGTTATTATTTACTCTCTCTAGCATTTTAAAATCTCTCTCTTTTACCCTGTTGTTTCTTTTAGCATTAAATCCACCTCATCTGTTTGTGTATCTCTTTGCCTATCCTTTTTAATTCTTTCTAAAAAACATGATTTTAAGTGCCTATCAAGATTTTTATTTTTAAACCAACTATTTCCTAATTTGATGTCTCTGCTCTCTTCTAGAGCATTTTCTTTAGATAAATGAAAAAATGGCTGAGAAACTCCCTAAATATTTCTGACTTTGCAAATATCTTTCATTCACCCTAACAGTAACTTATATATGGACTAAGAATAGGATTGTGAGCCTGTAATAATCAATAGTCTCTAAGTGTCATTTCTAGATTGATGCTAATCTGACATTTTGTTTGTAAGTAAGTTGTTCTTCTTGTAAACTTGCAAGAATTCATGCATAAAATGCAGAAAGTTTACCAGAATACATCTGGGACAGTCTAGACTTTCTATAACATAAATGGAGGGACAATGGCCTAGAGAGAGGCTCTGACTTGCTCAAGGTCTCACAATGAGTCCATGGTTGAACTGGGATCTTTGTGTCCAGTACAGCTTTCTAAACTGACAGCTGGCCCCTGAGAGAGTGATGGGGTCAGGTGGCATCAGCAGTCTGTTTATGCATGGTGGAAATTGGTACCATGTTCCAGGAGAATTGTGAGTTACACATTTTTATTGACACAAATGGAAATCCCTTGGAGAAAGGGCCATGGACTTTCTTGAGACATTTGATCCTCTTCTGGATCAAAGCAGGTCTCATGCAGGGAAAATGAGTACTAAAATGAATGGTAATGAGAATTAGACATATTGGCTAACATTTATTGAGTAACGTATGTTTCAGGCAGTTTTCTAAAGGCTTTCTAGGGAGGGGGCACTGCAGTCTCACAACCACATCACACCCATTGATCAAATAAGAACGTGGAAGATCAGAGAGATTAAGTCATGTGACCAAGATGCCAGGAAAACGTGAACCCCGGTTATCAATGCCTTTTTCTGGGAGCCTGTCCTGGCTACCCTCCCATATTTCTGAGTCCATGGCTGAACAGATACATTAGACTTCTGGTGAGCTATGTTTGGGACTCTAGGAGTTGACTCTACAATCACCCAGAGACAGAGGGGGTAACTGCACCCCAACCCTTTGCATTAGGAATACACCCTTGCCTGGCACTGACAGAATGCTCTGAGCATAGGTGGGCAAGAAGAGAAAGCCAAATGAATTCCATTTTCTTAGCCTAGATGCTCAGGCTTCGTCAAGATTTACTTTGCAAGTGTGTTCCAATGCTTTCCCAGCATCTTTTAGTGGCCCTTAACCACAGTCGCCTTTTAAGAATTTAGATCCAACTTCATAAACTTTTCCCATGACTTGTGATTGCATTCAATTAGGACTGTGTTTTGGAAAGGCCAATCTGAGATTTCTGTTTTCAGCCAAGGTGTGGTAACAGGAACTAGATATATCTTTCTGTCTCAAGCAATTAAACATTGGGGCCTGATAGGTGAAATGGCATTTTTCAGACGTTGGCAATACAGGGCAGTGATCCTTTAGAAAATGAAACAGAAGGGGGGAGTCCCACGAGAGCCCCAGCTGATGGCTGGAAGATGCTTTAGGTTTGCAGCATGGGTAGAGAAAACCTAGATAGGAGTCTAGCCATTTCCCTGAGTTGAGGAGAGAGAAGAGACAATTTAGCTAGAATCTACAGGGCAGAGCAGTATGGAGAGCTGCAGACATCTGCACAGGCTTCTCTAAGTTGCTAATAGGATGTGCAGGAGAGGAAGCTACACAGATGGAATTGGTGGACAAGCATTAGAACTGCTGGTTCTTGAAAAGGACGCCAATTATTTGGGTGCTGAGTGGGGCTGAGGGAGGTTAGTAAGAGATGTTCTGGCTAGAGTATTTCTCCTTGTTTGGGATTGGTAGGTACATACTGCTGTTTTTAAAATGGAAGACTAACAAGGACCTACGGTACAGCGCAGGGAACTCTGCTCAATGTTATGTGGTAGCCTGGGTGGGAGGGGAGTTTGGGGAAGCATGGATACATGTACTTGTATGGCTGAACCCCTGTATATGTATCCTGTATCCCTGCATGTGCATTTGCTGTCCGTCTGAAACTATGACAACATTGTTAATCCGCTATACTCCAATATACAGTAAAACGTTTTTAAAAAATGTTTTTGAAAGAATGCTTTTTCTTGATCCACACTTATCCTTCTTAGACTTTTGCCATAGCCCTTAACTGCCTCTACACCCTTCCTAGAGGCTGCTTTGTCTTGATCTTGACTCCCAAGCCAGATCCTGCTCAGTCATTTCAGGCCTCCTGACAGCTTTCACAGCAGTGCCCACTCAGTCCTGGTGCCACACGTGGGTGCCCAGGTGGTTGCTGAATGCCTCTGAACAGCGGCCCATTGTCTGCGTGAGCACCTGCTGACCCCCAGTGGCCACTGGCTGTATTACATCCGGAGAGGGACGCCTGCTCTCTGACAGGGTGGCTTTGTGGGGGACAGGGCTGGGCAGATAGATGCAGGAGGCACTGCAGAGGACCCAAGGGCTGGTAAGTCAGCCTGCCCTGTTGGCATCCTTGTGCAGTGAGATGGAAAAAATTAATCGACTTGTGTGAAAGTTTCTCTTAGGGAAGGAACTGCCTTTGTTTAGGAAAATATCTTTTTTTCCAGACTACATTGAAAAAAATGCTTTTTTTTTACAGACCACATTGAGTGTGGAATGAGACAGTGGAACCAAGTGATCCCTTGAGGTAAGAAGGCAGTGGGAATGTGTGGGGCAGAGAAGGCAGAGGATAGGGGAGAAGGGAGAGGAAAGAGAGAAGAAGAGGGAGAGCTGGGCAGAACCAGGATTAGAGTGAGACAGACAAGGTACTCAGGGGGCGAAAATAAAGGAGGTGTTTGTTCTCAGGCTCATGAAAGGGCAAGGTGGGCGCCTGAGAGAGACCACCTTCTTAAATTTTGTGTCCTGGGTGCCTAGCTTGTCTGACCTTAGTCCTAGTCTTGGAGTTGAGCAAAACATCTGGAAACCACCCCAGCAGGAAATAAGAGTCATCAGGGAAATCTCCTGATGGCGGGGGACAAAGGACTTTGAAGAACGAGAGGCATCATAATAGACTTCTAATATGTTTGCCGTGTAAGTCTGTGATGTAATTATTTACCTCTGTTGCCCCAAACCTTCAGTAAAGTTTGCTGACAAGCAATGGCTTCATGTGAGAGGTCTGGGGAGAAGGGATGTGTTCCCTGTCTGGGTTGGCAGAGAGCAGGGAGAAGGAAATAGTCCTGGAAGTGAGATCCACAGATGCTCAGCCTCCCGGCAGGACCAGGACACAGAGAACAACGAGAAACTTGGGGAAGGGGTGGGGCTTCCCATAGGGCGTAAGTTGAACTCCTTCCATTTTTTTAAAAATAAACTTTTTATTTTGGAATACTTTTAGATTTATAGAAGAGAAGAGTTGCAAAGACAACTCTTACAGACAGCTCCTTATACATCCTCCCCCTAATGTTAACATCTTACATAAGCCAGGAATGAGATATTAACATGGGCATGTTACAGAGTTTTTTTCTGGATTTTACCAATTCTTTCACTGAATAACTAGTCTAGGATTCAGTCCTGGATCTTGTGTTGCATTTAGAGTCAATCATATTTACGTCTAACTGGCAAGTAACCACAATTTGGTTACAATGGCTCTGGTGAATTAAATGAAAAAGAAATAAGGATTTTTTTTTTTTGTTGGGCAGAGTGGGGGGCAACACAGGAGAACTGGCAACCCCTATTCCAAGCCTCTTGCCCCTCTTCCTTTGAGCTAATTGGAAATCCCGTCCAGAATTTTTTTTTTTTTTTTTTTTTTTACCATATACCTCCATCCCAAAAGGCCAGGTGCAATAAATGCATCTGTTATTCCAACACAGCCCACTTGAGAATGTCAGCAAAATGTTTACAGAGAAGTACCATATGCTTCCAGGTGGCTCAGTGGTAAAGAATTTGCCTGCAGTGAAGGAGGTGCAGGAGATGGGGGTTTGATCCCTGGGTTGGGAAGATTCCTTGGAGTAGGAAATAGCAACCCACTCCAGTATTCTTACCTGGAGAATCCCATGGACAAAGGTGCATCGAGGGCTATAGTGCACTGGGTCACAAAGAGTCAGACTCGACTGAGCAACTGAGCCCTTTGCACGCAGCCCTTTGCTAACATCTATTGAGTACCTACTCTGCATCTGGTGGAGTGTGGTCTGTGCCTCAACTTACTAAAATACCACACTATACTGTGAGGCTGGTTGTGTAATTGTTGCATTTTGCGGATGTGAAAACTAGACCCCACAGATGGAGTGACTTGCTTGGGATTATACAACCCTGAGTTTGTTATCCTTTGGTGGGGCTGGGACTCAAACACAGTCAGTCTTAGCAATAAGTATCTGGCATAGCCCAAGCCCACTTCTTCTTGGGTACTAGCATCACCTGGTAGGTTTCAGGCCAGCAGCTGTGGTACCTTCTGCAGCGCCTTGACACTGTCACAGTATCTAAACTAGTTAGATCATTTGGACATGAGGGTGATGTCACCAAAATGACTTCAGGAACCCAGGGGGACACGATACTAGCTTCCTGAGAAGAAACTCCCCCTCCCCCGGGTGCCAGCTGAGGCTTGACGCCCACTTGTCTCCTGTCCAGGTCACACCCCCTGAAGCTGTGATCCCTAGTCATGGGGGTTCCTGCATCCACAGAGGTGAGGTTGACATAGATGGTGCTGCCTTAAGGACGGTGCCATCTCTTGGCCCCTCTGATAGGAGGGCAACGGCGAGGACAATTCTGGCATCCCCCCACCGAGGTACTTCCCTTACCAGCTATCCTGGGTGTGTCCCTGGAGTTGATGCTCGGGGTCAGGCTGCTGAGGCGTCTTCCTTTTGCTTCCACTCTGTAGAGCCTTCGGTACAGGGCAGAAGTTTCGTCCTCCTTCTTGGAGTTTTGCCCTGAGGCCTGGGAGGAGATCTGGAGAGATGTTATAGGCTAGAGAATGGGTTCTGGCTCAGCTTCCTTCATCCCCCAGTGAGCGAGTTCAAGGGTTGGCTGAAGGGCAGATGAGGGGGACCCCAGGAGAGGCTGACTCTAGGTACTGGGTCCCTGGGACAGGAACGCACACTGGTGTCTGCTCACCAACTTCTCTCTTCTGTCCCCAGAGCTCATGAGGGACCCTGGAGACCACAGCCATCGCTGGTTGTCCCCCCTTTCCAATGGCACTCCTGAGTGGTTTAGGGGAGGGAGGTGGTACCCAGGAAGAACGAGCCCTACCACAGGTCTTCCCACTGGGATTGTGCAGTGTGTTGGGTGGGAGCTGGCTGGCTGGAGGGGGTGGGTGATCTATGTGGGTGCTAGTGTGTGGCGGGGATGAAGTGTAGAGCTCCACATTTAAAAGAAAAAGTAGCCAATTCCATGCAAGAGCAGAGTGGGCGCCCCCTCCTTCGTGTGGAGGGGCTGGGGTAGGCGGGGTGAATCACCTGCTCAGAGAACGCCACCTGTTGGTTCCCTTGGCTCCTGCGGCGAGCTCCCTGACGTTTTAGGGCCGTTTTGGTTTTCTTTTCTTCCTTCGCAGGTTCTGCCACACCTATCACTGCCGTGGGCTTGTTCTTCTGAAACAAGAGGGAGAAAAGCCCTGTGGCCGCCTCAGTGGGCCCAGGCCAGCCCTGCACCCCATAGGGGGGAAGGACCACCCAACCTTAGCACCTACTCTTGTCCTACCATCCCCCCTTGTGGCCCCTCTGCCTCCAGACACAGCTGGTGTCCTCATCGCACTACCCGAAATACGACCTTCCAACGCCAGGCGTGGCGGTCCCTCTCCACTTCAGAGTCCATCACTAGCTCCCTATCACCCTCCACCCTCCACTCTCCAGCTTGGGAGGAATTCCTTCCAGCCCTCACATGGCCTTGCTAGCTGCCACTTCCCTACATGACCTCCAGTCTTCGAGGCCAGCCAGCGTGCTCCCTCCCCTCTTCACCCCACCCCCATCCCATCTTGTCCTCCCGGAGCTGTCATCACAACTGCTCCTGCCTTTCTCTTTCCCCGGATGCTCCTGTCTGCCTGGTGGGAATGGGAGGCCAGGTAAGTGCAGCAAGTCCATTCCAGGCATGTATGCTTGGCTCACAGCTGCCAGGAGGACCCGGTAAAAGAGTAAGTTTCATTAGTGGACCCAAAATCAACTCGAGATGAGAGGTTAGTCCCTGGCTTCGACTCCAGAGGAATACCACCTTACCACAAGCACCTCAAGAGGAGGCTTCTCTCAGCTCTAGGTATGTGAGAGGGGCCCTGAGTTTGCAGCCTCAAGTGGAATGGACACCGAGATGCCCTGACTCGAAATAAGGCCGGATATCCCTGCAGTGACTTGAATGCAGGCTCGTCTTACATCTCCCAAGAAGAAAGGATGTCTGAATCCCCTGTGGAGACCACACAGAAAGGCCTAGTTCCCCACCTCATCGCGACCAGAGGCCTCACAACCTTTGGAAACTCCAGAGGTACGCGGAGATAAATGCCTCAAAAGGAGACGATGCCTGACTCCTCGTGAAACTTGATAGGAGTCCCAGGATTCCTGTGGCACGTGGAAAGGGACCCTTGGTCTCCCGCCTCAGCTGGAGAGGCGTCCCAATTGCCCTGCCAAGCCTCGAGGAGAATCCTGAGTTGTCCCTCGCAACTAGGCAGGAGTCCTGACGTCGCTGAACAAACACGTGTGTGGAAGGGCCATCCCCGTCGTAACTCGAGAATATACCCCAGGTTCCACTCGAGAAAAACCATGAGGAGAAGGGGTGCAAGCTGGGTCCAGGGCTGATACTCCTAGTTGATTAGAGAGAAACTAAGGCCAGTTACTCCGAGAGTGGTCCACCTCCCTCCTTTCCCTTCTCAACCTTCAACCTCTCTTCAACAGCTGCCTGAGTAGCTACAGCCCCCTCTTTTGAAGGAAGCTGAGTGGAACTGATTTGGTACCACAGATCCATCAGGAAACTGCCACAGAAACTGACTTGGTGGCCCCTGTGCCCGAGACCTTAAATCTCAGGGGTCTTCTTTTATGACAAATGTTCACAAGGGGCACAGCCCTCTGGGTAGACTATAACCCAGAGGTTACAGTGCTGAAGTGGGGAAAAGCCTGGACTGCCAGGAGAAGGGAGACAAGGGCACAGACAGCCCCCCCCAACTGTCTTCACTAAAGGGTCCCCTGCCACCTGCCATCCGAGACCTGCCATCCAAGACCTGCCACGGAAGCATCACCCTCTCTCTCAGGAGCTTCTTTCAAAATCCAAATGCTTCTGGAAAGGGTAACGATGCTTGAAGATTTAATTGTATCTTGAAAGAAAATTTGTTCCCTTTCTGGGTCCAAAATTATTTACAAGAAAAGCCACATAGAAGCTACAGCTGTGAAAACATTATTAGAATATAAGCTTAGCAGGAAGAGACAGGATCAAGTATATTCATCAAAGGAGTGAGTCAGATTCCTGTAACTGAGTTCTGAGAAGCCCAGCAGTCAAGCCCTAACACCTCCCCCCAGAAATGAGGGGTAATTGGTAGGGTAGGTAAATCACTAACTCCTTAGAGTAAAATATGTTTGCCAGATGTGTTTACGTGTATCTGATGAAACTAGCACTCCAGATCACTTTGATCGTGTGTTAGCTGCTCAGTCGTGTTTGACTCTCTGCGATCCCGTGGACTGCAGCCCACCAGGCTCCTCCATCCATGGGATTCCCCAGGCAAGAATATTGCAATGGGTTGCCATTCCCTTCTCTAGGGGATCTTCCCAACCCAGGGATCGAACCTGGGTGTCCTACATCACGGGCAGATTCTTTACTATCTGAGCCACCCTAAGTTAATGACTCTAATGATAAATAAACATACAACCAGAACAGAAGCTCCCCTGAAAGGCAGGGGCCGGTGAACTGGGAGAAGCAGGCAAAGACAGGTGGTGACAAAGGTGTGTGGGGGAGTGGGCCTGATAGCCCATGAGCTGGGGAACTGGGTATGTCTGAGTCTGTGCCCTGGCTTAGACCCTCACTAGCTCTGTGAGCTCAAGCAAATTATTCCTCTTCATTTCAGCTTCCTTATCCTTTAGCTGGTGGGTAAGATCAATGTCTGCCTTGAAGCCTTGCTGGGAGCAGTTGACCAGACAACTCACTGCAATGCCAAGCGCAGGGCCTGGCACACAGCAAATGCTCAGTAAAAGATATCACTGTTGTTAGTAACGCCGTTTTCATCCATTTTTTCTCTGGGGGCCAGGGGAGTCAAGATCAGGTGGCCTCCTCTGCTGAAGAGACCAGTTTCCAAGGGTATGGCTT
Organism: Cervus canadensis; assembly: GCF_019320065.1. NCBI lineage: Eukaryota > Metazoa > Chordata > Mammalia > Artiodactyla > Cervidae > Cervus > Cervus canadensis. The sequence goes on from NC_057403.1 coordinate 47,507,506, forward strand.
GATTTTCTGTAGATGAGGGGACCAAAGGGGAACTCTTGAGGGAAACTGGGGCAAAACTGGTCGTTCCTGGAGAAAGAGAGAAAAGTGGTGTTGCAGACTGTTTCGTGTGCCCCCCTCCCCCTAAATTCACACGTTGAAATCCTAATTCCTAATGTGATAATGTTGGGGAGGTGGGGCCTTCGGGAGGTGGTGAGGTCAGGAGGGTGGAGCCCTCATAAATGGGATTAGGACCTTAGAAAAGAGGCCCTGGAGAGCACTCCTGTCTCTTCCTCTTTATGGGAACATAGCAAGAAGCAGCCATCTATGAACCACAAAGCAGGTCTTCATCAGATATCAAACCTGCTGGCACCTAGGTCTGGGACTTCCCAACCTCTCAGTTGAGAAGAAAGAAATTTCTGTTGTTTCTAAGCCACCTGGTGTATGGCATGTGATTGTAGCAGCCCAAATGGACTAAGACAGGCAGTTAAACTAAGTTCTCATGAAGGATAGAAAGGAAGAGGTTCCCAGGTGGCGCTAGTGGTAAGGAACCTGCCCGCCAATGCAGGAGATGGAAGAGACACAGGTTTGATCCCTGGCTAAGGAAAATCCCCTGGAGGAGGGAATGGCAACCCACTCCAGCATTCTTGCCTAGAGAATCCCATGAACAGAGGAGCCTGGCGGGCTACGGTCAGTGGGGTCCCAAAGAGTTGGACTCAACTGAGTGTCTGAGGTTTTTGTGTTATCAGGAGTCACAGTGGGGACAGTGGAGATGGAAGATGCCCTCTGACCCTGGGGCTATCACAAGGCTGGAAGTGCCTGGGGACAATGGGAAGGACACATAAGCAAGACCCTAGAAGCAATTGTCCCTCAGCCCTTCTGAAACGCTGACAGAGACAGCTTTAATGTCTCTCATTAAGTGAAACCTCAGTGAAACTAGACAGGATTCTTCCTGACAGTAGACCCTTGACCTCCCCTTTCCTAGAACAATTTCTTTAGAAAATTTACACTTGTAAATTCCTTTTCTGCCCCTTTGCAATATAAATCTTCTCCCAGTCTCTTGCCCAGGTTTACGATCCAGGAATGTTTTTCTCCAGATGCTGGGTCAGGAAGAGCCCCTGAAAGAGGGCATGGCAACCCACTCCGGTATTCTTGCCTGGAAAATTCCATGGACAGAGGAGCCTGGTGGGCTACAGTCCAGGCTCGCAGAGTCAGACACACGAGCAGGCAGAGAGCCAACCTTTGAAATGCGAACATAGCATCCCCCCCTCCCAGTCTCTGTGGCAGGCTAGGAGATTAACTACACGGGGGATCCGGGATCGTTAGCAAACAAGGACAGCCTGATCCCATGGACAACCTCCCCCACGCCCTCCAGCACCCTCCTACGGGCTCACCCCCGTGCTGCAAACCCGCCCCTCGCCCCATTCCATCAGGCTTCAGTCGCCCTGAATGAAGCCCTCCTTGCAGGTTTTCTGAGGCAGTACGCACCTGGAGAGCTTGCTTCTTCTTTCCCTGCCTCCGCTCCATCCACTCCAGCACCCGCGTGAGGTCTGACATCCGCCTCTCCTCGGCCGTCCTCCACACGAGCTTCCTCTCCGTGGGCAGGGAGTGCCTCCAGTCCTCTGACTTCTCTGCCATCCTGGAGCCCCGGTCCTGCTGTGGGCGGGAAGGTGGCACACGCCCGCCTTGTTGGGCCCTCTGCCTCTGGTTGTGGGTCCTGGATGACTCAGACGGTGCGGTGTTCTCCTCTAGACATGAGCATACATGTGAACATAAAGGGCAGTGTTGGGGCAGAGCCGGGGATACTGGCCTCCAAGGGTAGGAGGTCCAGAGGCTGATTGTGAGGTCATTGCCAGGCTGTCGGTGGGGGTCAGGGTGGAGCAGGCTGTTGGTTTCCCCACGTGGATCCTGTCTCTCTGTTGTAGCCACGGGTTCCGGGAAACAAACTCACTCAGAAGGACAATGCAGATAGTGGAGTGCAGTTTACTACACCGGCGGGTCCAAGGCAGAGTCTTCTCTTAGCCAAGGACCCGGGCCAGTTTTTGTGAAAACCTTATATACCCTAAGTGTATAAGGTGCCCTGAAACTAGTCTGAACAAAGGAAAAAGAAAGATACAATCAAAGTTCACCGATGATCATATGCCTTAAGCCTAGGTAGTTAACAGCGGACAATTATCAATAGGCCTGTGGTCATACCCCAGTAAGCATAATAGAATATATGTTCTATTCGGTTACACAGATAATTAGGGTATTCTTTTAGGCGATGGAGAGCCCTGGGGCTCTTGCTTCTGGGGGCCTCGTTTTCCAGTTGGTATGTCATTTCCATAGATACTGGACATAGAACTCAAAGTCCACAGTCTGGCCCTAGATGGAGTCCTGCTTTCAAGATAGAGCCTGTTCTGTTTCCCCCTTCACCTCTTGAGGCACTGTCCATCTCCTGGATTCCACCACAGCCTCCAGTGTGGGCTCTCCACCTCCATTTCCATAGCGATCTTCTTAAAACAATGGTCAACTCACCTATCTCCTCGAAAACCTTCAGTGGCTCCCTGCAGCTTATATAAAAATCTAAACTTTTTAGTTTGGTAGGCTTTCCACAATGTGCTCTAATTAGAATGAAGATTTGTATAGGCTTAATTACTTTTATATTCATTGAATAGATATCAGATGCCTACTATATGCCAGCATGGTGCTGGGGATATAATGCAAGATAAAAACATCATCAGGACTCCTAAAACATATGGGCTAGTGGGAAAAATAGCAGTTCAATAATTACTCTGTGAATCCATAAGGACAAATGAAGAGGAGTACTCTGAAGGAAAGAAATATAATTCTAAGAACTAGACAAAAGAACTAGACTTGGATGGGATAGGGGGTGGATCACACTTGGGGAATGGCTGAAGTTAAAGGGTAAACTGGTCTTAATGAGTCTCTGGCCCAGGAGGTCGAGCACGTGCAAAGGCCCTGTGGCAGGATAGAAGCAGGGAACACTTGCGCAATAGCAGAAGGCCAAGGTAGCTAGTGTTGTAGCCATGCGTTCTGGGAAACAAACTCACTCAGAAGGACAATGCCAATAGTGGAGTGCAGTTTATTACACCAGCAGGCCCAAGGCAGAGTCTCCTCTTAGCCAAGGACCCTGACTGACTTTTGTGAAAACCTTATATACCTTAAGTGTACTACTCAAGCCCACATCCCCAAATTCCTTAAACCTAGCCTGGAAAGTGTTAAAGGGAGATACACTTGGGTTACAGCCATGATTCATAATCAGAAGGGTCAGCTGGTTATACGTTGTAGCCTACACCAGTGGGAGCCATAAAGATTACAAAGGTGACTGACTCCATAGGGGATTATCACATTCTTTCTGGTGAAGGGAAATCTTTTGGAATCTGGTGTTTATCAGTCTGGGAGGCCAGTTCAGCCGTAGGTATGCTCTCCCCATGGCTGCTAGGCACATAGTCCAAAGCTCACTGGAAGCGCAAGATGGATTAAGCTCGGCCTGCTCCTTTCCTCCCTCAGTAGATTACCAGGTGGTGAGAAATGGTGCTGGGGAGGTGGGCAGAGAGACCAGGCAGCACCTTGGGGGTCACTGTTTTGCTCAGTCTGGAAGGGAAAAGGAAGCAAAGGGAAAAGACAAGGGATTCAAAGATAGGGGAGGGAGCGACATGGCCAAGCTTCCTTTTTTGTTTTAGTAAATTTTATTGGTTTAAACTACATGCAGAAATGTGCCAGAATCATAAATAACTAGTGCTCCAGAATTTCCCCGCTATGGCCCCTGCTAGTCACTACCTCCCTCCAAGGGTAAACACTACCCTGACTTTTAATTTCATAGATTTGTTCTGTCTGTTGGAATTTTATATAAATAAAATCATATACATGTAATCTTTTGTATCTAGATTCATTTGCTTTAATATATTTGTAGAATTTTAGCAACAAAATCTTTAGTCTTTGTGTATGTGGAAATATCTATATTTTTCTCTTCATTTCTGAAAAAAAGATTTGCTGGATGATAGAATTCTTGGCTAACAGTTTACGCAGCACTTTGACGCGTCTTTTTGTTGTCTTCTGCCTTCCACTGTTTTCTATGGGAAGTCAGCTGTTAGTCAGGTGTTTGCTCCCCTACACATGTCATTTTTCTCTTGCTGGTTTTTCTGTTTTTGTCTTTCAAATGTTTGCTATGATGAGTCTAAGTGGGAATCTCTTTATGTTTATTCTACGTGGGATTCGCTGAATTTTTTGATATGTATTTAATGTTCTTTCATTAGATTCTGGAAGATGTTGGCCATTTTTTTCTATTATTTTTTTTTTCTGTCCATTCCTCTACTTCTAGACGCCCATGCTTAATGTTGTCCTCTTGGTCTCTAAAGCTTTGCTCATTTTTCTTCAGTCTTTCTTTCCTCTGTTCTTCAGACTGGATGATTTCTGTCAATCTATCAGTCTTCTTTCCTCTGCCATGTATAATCTGTTGTTGAGTCTTTCTAGTATAATTTTCATTTCAATTGTACTTTTCAAGTCCAGAATTTCACTTTAAAAGTGATTTCTGTCTTTTTATTTAGAATCTCTCTTTGTTGATTCATTATTATCATACTTTAAAATTTAAGACATGTTTTACTTTAGTTATTTGACCATATTTTAATAAGTATTTAAAGTCTTTCAACATCTGGGAACACTCAGAGACAGTTTATAATGACAGTTGCTTTTCTGAGTATAGTTCACACTTTCCTGTTTTTTTTGTATAACTTGTAATTTTTTGTTGAAAATTGGACATTAAGAAATATAGTAGCAACTTTGGATTCTGATTCACCTCTACCGTCACCCCAGGTTTATTGTTGCTGTTTTCTCATTTGGTTATTTTTAAAATCACTTCTCCAGGCTCTATGAATTAGACAATTCTTGTCTGGGATCCTGTTTTCCCTATGGTGTGAAGCTGCTGAAGTTCTGATTAAAATTTTTATATTCTTGTTTTTATATTTAAGTCTAGCTTCCAAATCATTGCCTCTGTGTCTGTATCTGCATATCTGATTGGACAGAGATTGAGCTCAAACATCCCAACTTTCTGTCCTCTGTTGATTAGTCTGAGTCTGAGTAGGGAAGCTGTATCCGTTACCATGTTGCTACATAACAAATCAACCCAAAGTTTAATGGCTTAAAACAAAAACGTTACTATTGTACAGCTTTTGTGGGTCAGAAGTCCCGGTACACTTTACCTGGGTCCTCTGACTCAAGCTAAATCAAGGTGTTGACCAGGTTCCTTGGCCCAGAAGCCTTGATTGGGAATGGAGCTGCTTCAAAGCTCCTCATTTGGTTGTTTGCAGGACTGGGTTTCTTGCAATTCACTGAACTGGGTTCTTTCTTTGCTGGCTGCTGGTAGAGGACACCCTCAGTTCCTTGTGACATGTGCTTCTCCATAAGGGAGTTTATAACATGGCAGTTGCTTCATCAGAACAGCAAGGGAGAAGAACTAAAGGAGAATGAGAGTAAGAAAGAAGTCAGTCTTTTATAATCTAGGCTTGGAAGTGACATCCATCTCTTCTCCCAGGTTCTATTTATTAGAAGCAAGTCACTATGTTCAGACTATGCCCAAAGACAGGACACTAATTTTAGAGGCAAGGGTTATTGGGAAACCTTTTTAGAAGAAGCCTATCTCAGGAGCACATTCAACATTCAGGCCATTTTCACATGTTCCCTGTCTTTTACTTACTGCTGGGCTACTTCCTGTCTCCTCTACACACATGCACTGGCTCAGGGTTGGCCAGGAGTGTGTGGCTTGATTGGTCTTTTCTAGTTTCTGTGGCACATTGATGCAGCTTTAGCCAGAAATATATATGCCCAATCACAATTGCAAACTTAGTCCAGTGGAACTGCTGGTTTTCATGTTTCTCTGACTTGGAGATTTTCCCTTAAACCGATAAGGTTGCCAAGAGTGAGTGCTACTTACTGATCAAAATCCATAGAGCCCCCTTTAACCAAACCAGAGAAACTGCCCCACCCTGGTGGAAACTCCATTCTGACTGAGCTGGGAGGAAGGAAGGGAGAAGACTCAGGCTAGAATGACATAGATCCTCACTGTTACTGCCCAAATTTCCAGTTTCCAAGCACAGATATTGCTCCAATTGTTATATGCCTTTGGTTGATGTCCAGAGTGCTGCATGGCTGTTTTGATCAATTTGGCCCAACTTTATAATTGCTTTTGGGGGAGAGGATTTACCATCTCCTCACTCAGTCAGAGGCAGAAGTGCTCTGCCAATGCACCCTTACGTAACACATTTTGTAAGGGGTTTGCTATATTGCAATAAAATTCATATACAACTTAACCTATTTGCAGATACATATTTTTAAAAATTACTAAAATCTTCCAAACCAAAAAAAGAGAGAAAAAGTTAAAAGATATAATTTTCCTTTGGGTGCATTTCAGTATTTTAATGCATGCTCACAACTAAAAGCTGGTAAAGAATCTGCCTGCAATGTGGGAGACCTGGGTTCAATCGTTGGGTTGGGAAGATCCCCTGGAGAAGGGAAAGGCTACCCACTCCAGTATTCTGGCCTGAAGAATTCCATGGACTGCACAGTCCATGGGGTCACAAAAAGTCGGACATGACTGAGCAACTTTCATTTTCACAACTAAAATAGAAGACAACTCCCAGTTTTCCAAATACCTCTCAAGGAATAGTACAACCCCCCTGAAAACCAAGGAAATAATTAATTGCAACCAATCAAGAATGGTCATGATGGGTGGAGGCAGGCAGGGTACAGTCACACGGCCTGTCCCCTTTCAGCAGGGGCAGTGGGCTGAGGAGGCAATGACAAATAGGCATCAATACAGTGAGCAGATGAGTGAGCAAGTGAATGGACAGTACCTGGGGTCTAATCTCAAGCCTCTTTATCCCAGGTTTCTCTTCCTCAAATCTTCAGTAGAGGTCGGTGGCCACATGTTTCTAGAAGCCCAATTCGGAGACTGAAATTGGGGTCACAGAACTCTACTCTTGTGAATATAAGTATTAGTGCTCTCAGTCATCTGACAGATGTCACTGTCGTTTTCGGAGGCCAGGGGACAGGCCCCAGGCCCCAGAGTATCATCGTATGGGACAGAAGGGTGTTCAAACCAAGGAATATTTATCCTTGTGTCTCTGGTGCCAAGCACCATGCTGGGCCCTGAGGAAGGAAGAACCCCCAGATGAAGTAGAGTCAGCCCCTGCGCTCATGGAAATTATTGTTTCCTTGGGGAGATATTTACAAAGCCCTGTGGGCACTGTTGTGTCTCCCCAAGCTTCCTCCATTGTTCCCCCTTGTGGTTTGGGTGAGTAAACATTGCTCCAGCTTGAGGGAGGGAACCAGGTTGGCCTAAGCCAATCAACATGCAGCATTCCCCAGCCTAGAGTGATTGGCACAAGAGAGGCCCAATCAGCATGGAATAGGGACAGACATGTGAGGAAGTCGACTTCCTGTGAATCGTGGGACATTTGGACTGTGAAGCCTGGAATGGAGGTGGTCATTTTATTCTGATGAGGGAAGGAAGATACCATTGAAATGAACCTCATTCAAAGAGCAGGGCAGAGCCACCAGACTCACTGAAAAATTAAACCAGTATCTTAAGCTTTTCATAATGTAACTCAGCCTGAGTTGTGTCTTCTGTTACTTGCGATCAAAATCTTTTATGTGATACAAATAGATAAAACAGAGGAGATGGTTAACAGTGTTGAGGGTACCCAAGAGAGGGCATGGTAAAATCTGTTGGGGGGATCAGAGAAAACACCATCAAAATAGTATTGGAGCTAAGTAGGTCTTGAAGGATGCAGAGGACTTTGACAACAAGGATTATACACTCCAGCTGGACGGGACTGCACCCCCCAAAGCATGGAGGTGTAGAGGGAGGGAATAATCTGTGTGTCTAAAGAATGAAGGCCTGGGGAAGCAAGTGGAGAATTAGTCTGGAGCAACTGGGAAAGGACTACGTCAAGGCTGTGTATTTTCACCCTGCCTGTTTAACTTATGTGCAGAGTACATCATACAAAATACTGGGGCTGGATGAGGCTCAAGTTGGAATGAAGATTGCCAGGAGAAATATCAATAACCTCAGATATGCAGATGACACCACCCTAATAGCAGAAAGCGAAGAGGAACTAAAGAACTTCTTGATGAAGGTGAAAGAGAAGAGTGAAAAAGCTGGTTTAAAACTCAACATTAAAAAAACTAAGATCATGGCATCTGGTCCCATCACTTCATGAAAAATAGATGGGGAAAAAATGGAAACAGTGACAGACCTTTATCTTCTTGGGCTCCAAAATCACTGTGGATGGTGACTGAAGCCATGAAATTAAAAGACTCTTGCTTCTTGGAAGAAAAGCTATGACAAATCTAGACAGCATATTAAAAAGCAGAGACATCATTTTGCCAACAAAGGTCTATATTGTCGAAATGATGGTTTTTCCAGTAGTCATACATGGATGTGAGAGCTGGACCACAAAGAAGACTGAGTGCTGAAGAACTGATGCTTTTGAACTGTGGTGCTGGCAAAGACTCTTGAGAGGCCCTTGGACAGAAAGGAGATCAAACCAGTCAATCCTAATGGAAATCAACCCTGAATATTCACTGGAAGGACTAATGCTGAAGCTGAAGTTCCAATACTTTGGTCATCTGATATGAAGAGTTGACTCATTGAAAAAGACCCTGATGCTGGGAAAGATGGAGGGCAGGAGGAGAAGGGGCCGACAGAGGATGAGATGGTTGGATGACTGATTCAATGGACATGAGTTTGAGCAAACTCCAGAAGATAGTGAAGGACAGGGAAGCCTGGCATGATGCAGTCCATGGGGTTGCAAAGAGTCAGACATGACTGAGTAACTGAACAACAAGGGAATGAAGGCACCAGGATGCGCTGCTTTTGTTTCATTCAACCAACCACCCTTGACTGCTTCCGATGGGCCAGGTGATATAAACAGAAATAGGGGCAGGTAGGGAGGAGAGTGGGCAGGCTGAGCTGCAGAAAGCCAGGAAGACACCTTGCATATGTGGAGATAGCATCCAATAGAGCACTGTTGCTGGCAAGCCCAAGTGCCAAGTCTAGATTGGACCTGGGATTGAGTTGAGGGTTGGCAGAAAGAAGTGAAACTTGGGAATTTGGGGGTGAAGTGGATGACAGTGCTCTGCCATTGCACCCCACCCCCAACCATTGGCATGATGTTCGTCAAGACTTTAATAAAAGATGTTAGGAACAGTGGTGAAAAAAAAGAGAGAGAGAGAGAAAGTATAGTCAGGGGAAGACAGTGGTTTTATATGCTTTCTGTCATCAGAAGCAACGTGCTGTCCTGCTCGTGGGCTGGCCCGCCCCTAAGCTCACTCTTCCTGGCTTCAGAGCCTGGCTCTGTCTTATGAACAGTAGGTGGTGGGTGGGTTAAGAGAGACAGAGACTCAGTGACTGGTACCCAGGGAGATTTAAAACAGCTTCTCCCCTCTTTCCCTGTCTCCCTCCCTTTAAAAAATATTATGGCAGAACCTAAGTTGTCAAGAGGCTCTTGGACTGCTATTGAAGAGAAAAGTTTGCAAGACCAGCTCCCAGAGGCAGTCCAAGGGTCACAGTCGGAAAAGCTCCTGGAGGCCCCTAGAGCTCGCTCTCATTTGACAGATAGGGAGCCAACCAGAGCCCAGAGAGCCTGAGAGACCTGCCCAAGGTCAAAGCCAAATAGTGGGATCCAGAAATTCCATTAATAATAATGAAGCCCAGAATCTGTAGACTTCCCCCAAAGACTTTTCATATCTATTGCATTAAATCAGGGGTCTCAAATTCAAGTGTGAAGGAGGTCATATAAAGGAGTGACGCTGGCTGGGTACCGGAAGTCAGGAGTGGGTGGCACTGGGGGAACAGGCAAGCTGTCACTCCGCTACGGCCCGTTGTGGCCACATGGGAAGGTCAGCCCTGTGCAGCCAGATCTTCTGATCTTTTTCAAGAGAAGCCAGAAATCCAGATGTTTATGTGAAATTAGTTGGAGACAAACTTAAAAAGAAATGCTGATTGGGCAAAACCCATGTGGCCTTGCTCGTACCTGGGGATGGATACCCGTTTGTAGTCTCTGCTTCACTGGGGCTTCACCACAGCTGGGTGCTGGGTCAGGGCAGAGGACAGAGGATGAAACTGAGGGGGGTGGGAGGGCAACTTGCTCACATCCGCTGAGCTGGGAATATGTGCATCCAGGACCGGAACCCAGTTCTTCTGACCCCCAGCACCGTGAGAGCACTGTGGGGTTCCAGGAGAAAGGAGTCTGAGAAACAGGGCTCACATAGCCCCCTCCCCCCCGACCCCATCCCTACCCCAAGAGTCAAGGAGGCCTCAAGGGCTGACATAGGTTGGAACACAACTCCAACCTTCCCAGCTCAGCCTAGGTGATGCCTGGGGGTGAAATCCACAGGGGGTTTTTAGTCTGGTGCTGAATGATTCCTGCAGAAATGAGCTGATGGTCTTTTTTTTTTTTTTTTACTGTGTCTTCCTTTCTGGCATCTTAGGACTCAGTCTCCTTGCAATACACAAGGGCCATTTAAAAAATATATAATCTTATTAGTGAGAACCGGCTTCCCTCTGGCTGGTCCAAGTTCCAGAGAACAGCCATCAGTCCCCGGTCTCGGTGGGGTGTCCGCGGCGGGTGGCTCTGACTCTCAGAGTGCCACATCTGCCCTAGTTTTTGAGGACACTCCAAGCAAGCGTCTCAATTAGGCCTCAGGATGGATGTGCTGTGATGTACATACTCGGAGCCCTGCAGTGTCCTTTGTCCTGGGAGCGTCCTTCCTTCGCTCTGCAGGGCTCCCAGGAGCTCACTGCTTCCCAGGGGCACAGCCCTCGAGCTGGATGGCTCTGAGGGTGCTGGAAACCACCGTGCAGTGTGGAACTGGGGAGACCGGACTGGCTGGGGAGCCAGAGGGCTGGGCTGAGGCTCGCCTGGCTCTGCCTGGTTGGCTGTGTGACCTTGGGCTTGCTGTTTGGCCTCTTTGCTTTTCTAGCAACTAGGACTCCATGAGGAGTTATAAACCGGTGCAAGTGACATTTGGTCCACAGAGGTATTTTATTCAGCCTGCAAAGTGTTTTAGAAATCAGGGCATTTCATTGAAAAAAATTCAGATTTCTGATTTGTTTAGTAAATGGTGATCTGGTACGACTGGGCTGGCACCTTTCCCCCTTGAGATGGAGGTATGTGCCAGCTATTGCCACAGCTCCTACCTGGCCAACTTCACCCACCTACCTGATCCATTTGTCCCCTGATGACATGTGAGCTTGTGACCCTCTGACCCCTTAGGCAGTAATTCTAAATGAACACTTTACAAAGTCACAAAAAATAAATTTATTTCCTCCTGTCGGCTCAGTGGTGAAGAATCTGCCTGTAATGCAGGAGACACTGGAGACGCGGGTTTGATCCCTGAGTCGGGAAGATTCCCCTGGAGGAGGGCATGGCAACCCACTCCAGTATTCTTGCCTGGAGAATCCCCCATGGACAGAGGAGCCCGAGGGGCTATAGTCTGCAGGGGTCACAAAGAGTTGGACATGACTGAAGCAATTGGGCACACATACACACATCCTTGGTCTGGATAAGTGAGGATTCTTATCTGAGTCTGTAGGTGTAGAGCCCAGGATTTGAAGACCTGAAGTGGCCTGGGCCCTGAAGTGGGTGGTAGGGCTGGGGTCACACCTGTCTGATCACACTCTCCACCCCACCCTCCTTCCAGGTCTGCGTTAAGTAACAGGTTGATCCCCAGGGGCTTCCTGGGCTGACTGAGGCTAAGGGTTCTTCCAGATCTTATTGGTAATGAAACCTCCAAAATCCACTGCTCTGCCTGGGAGGAGAGAAGGGAAGGGTTGGGGGGCTGGGAACAAGTAGCATGTTCTCTGAGACTCAGGTCTTGTGTTCCCCCAGGGGACTAGGAGGGCATGGGAGACCCCTGTGATGAGGGATTCCCAGAGAGGCTGGGCTGGGTGTCAGGGGGTTGACTCTTTCCTGAGGCTTCCTGAGTGCATGACCACAGAGGAGGCTGATTCTCCATAGACCCTGGTTTCCTCATCTGTAAAATGGCATTAACCTCAACCTCACTTTGATCATGGGGATGTTGGGAGGAACTCATGGCACAATCAAGGGCTTTGAAAATTTGCAGAAAGTTGGGGCATAAGATACTGTCATATTATAACATCTTAATTAAGAGTATAGACTCTAGGGGAATCCACCATGTGCAAGCTGTGTGTTCTTGGGCAAATAGCTTAACCTCTCTGGTCTAAGTTTTCTCTTCTATAAAATAAAGCCAATCATAATTCCTACTCCAAGCACTTGTGACCATTCGGTGAACTATCTGAGTAAAGTGCTTAGTCCCAGGCATACAGTAGTTGCTTAATATGTGATAGCCACATATATGCAGTGGACAAATACATGGGCTTATGATAGCCAAAGGTGGGAGTGGTATAGGAACACTGGTCCCAAGAACAATGGGCAAGACCCTTAAGGGCAAGACCAAGGGGCCCGATGCAAGGGGAGTAGCCAGGCCATGGTCTCCCCTCCTTCCTCCCCCACGGGAGCACCGAGGCATGAATCAGCAAGGAGGAGGGGCTTGGCCTGGGCTCTGGGAGCTTGTCCTGCTGCCCAGAAGGACAGCTCAGGGCTCATTCCTCTCTACCCTCCCCGCCTCGCGGAAAGCCAGCCTGGAGGCCTGGCCTAGAGAGTGTGCAGGAGGCAGCTGATTCCAGAGAGGGGCAGTTTCAGCCTGGTTATGATAAACTGGTCCTTCTCCCTACCCGGGGCCTGTCGGTGGTGAGTTCCAGCCTCCCTCTGCGGCCCCAGCTTATTTATTATCATCATAATACAGAAAAGAATGAATCCCCCGCTCCCAGGGGGGTGGCAGGAGGGGCTGCAGGAAGGCGGAGCATCCTGTGAGAGCTAGCTGTGCTCCCCTCCGATGTTCAGGAAGCAGTCCTGCGGCAGCTAGATCTTCAAAGGGCCCTAGATGTGGAGCGTGCACACCCGGGGTGGGAAGGGAGGCTAGGCTGACACCTGCTCCAAGGAACAGCTACTGGCCACTTAACTCTCTGATACATGTGCTGGGGGTGGGATGAGGGGGTGTTCAGGCCCGCCAGCCCCAGGGGAACATCTCAGATGTGATCCTAGGGCTGACACGGGTTCCTGAGCACTATTATCTCATGTGCCAGGCACTATCTCAAGATTCACAGGTATTTTTTCATTTTTCATTCTCCCACTGAACCAGCCAGAGAGGTATTGTTATCCCCTCATGATGCCGGAGACAGGAGGAGGAACTATGATGGGCTTTATTTTACAGAAGAGAAAACAGACCAGAGAGGTTCAGCAAGTTGCCCAAGGAGGCACAGCTGGCACACGATGGATCCCCCCAAAGGGTCTGTACTCTTTATTATGAGGCTATAACCATGACACTATCTTATGCCCCAAGTTTCTGCAACTTTTCAAAACCCTTGATTGTTCCATGAGGTCCTCCCACCACCCCATGATTGAAGAGCTGAAGTCGCTTGTGAAGGTCCCACCATTGGCAGGCAGGGAAGCCTGGGTCCCTCCTGTTTTTCAGGGAGGTGGGTGTGACTCTCATTGGGTAGACGAGGAACCTGGGGTTAATGGAGGGACCCAGCGGTCCCACTGCTGGGCACCGGAGGGTCAAGAATTTAAACAAGCCCTCAGCCTTGGAATCCAACACCCTCTCTGGGTAGCTGAGCTGGGGGAGGTGCTCAGGGTGCAAACCCTGGTTCTTCTTTGAAGAACTTTCTGCGGGTGCTTTCTCCATGTCGCTCCCAGAGCTGTCTCCTCCACTACAGCCCTGCAAATGCTGAGGACAGTCTGGACAGCTGCTCTGCCCTCTAAGGTAAGGCCAGTGGAACATTCCAGGCAGGAGAGTGGACTCAGAGGCCAGACTAGTGGGATTCGAATCCCGGCTCTTTGGCAAGTAAACAAACCACTGCCACCGCCATAAAACCCTCCAGTGCCTCGCTTTCCTCACCTGTGAAATGGGATAAAACGGTGTGATGTAGCTCATAGGTTTCCCTGAGGAATTACTGGGTTATGCCTCACAGCAGTGCCTGGCACAGAAAAAGGCCACCTGGTATTTTGCTGCACATAAGCAGCTATGTGGGGGCACAGGGCGAAGACTGGGCTGGTCCCCACCCGTGACCCCCCGTTTCAGGGTCTGAGTTTTCTTGCCGTCTGCTCAGTTTCTTAGCACCCACTCACTTCCACTGGCGAGCGTGGGGTTTTGGTGTGCCCCAGGGGTCCCTCACCACCCAACACAGACGTTCAGCCCTTGCATGCAGTGGTGCCCGCACCAGCACACGACTGCCCTCTGCCAAGTGTGGACCCGCGTCAGCTCTTCTGTGCACGATCACTTTATTCTTCCCCCTGCCCTTGTTTCTGCCCTTCAGGTATCGTGGGAATCCCGTGAGGTCTTGGAACCTGCACCAGAGGACACGACACTTCCTCTGTCTCATCTTCCATCCCAGGGGCTCTCAGAGGGGCGGCTCCTGCCCCTGCAACAGACGTTCAGCCGTGTCTGGAGACGTTGTGACAACTGGGGGAAGGAGTGCTACTGACATCTAGTGGCTGGAGGCCAGAAATGCTGCTGCTAAACAGCCTATAAGGCACAGAAAGTGGAAGTGAAGCTGCTCACTCTTTGCCACCCCGAGGACTGTAGCCCACCAGGCCCCTCCGTCCATGGAATTTTCCAGGCAAGAATACTGGAGTGGGTTGCCGTTTCCTTCTCCAGGGGATCTTCCTGACCCAGGGATCGAATCCAGGGATCCCGCATTGCAGGCAGACGCTTTACCGTCTGAGCCACCAGGGAAAGCACAGAACAACCCCGCAACAAAAACTTTCTGTGCCAAAATCAATAGCGCTGAAATTGGGAAATCTTGGTCTCTTGGACAACACAGATATGTGACCAAATAGTTAAAATCAAATGTGATAAGGCTATAATAGAAGTATGTCCAGCGTTATCTTGAGGTCCAGAGATGGGAGAAAATAAATGAATCAGCATGAAGCAAGGGAAGTCCTTATCTGGACAAGTATCAAGATCACTGTCTCATCTATGTCTCATATGTGTTCCCTCTGCTCAACTGACCCATCTAGGATCCAAGTACTGTTCCTCTGACGGTTCAGGCCCCATCTGCTCTGGTAATTTCATTTGTATTCCTGAATCCCCTGGGGAAGATTGAAGGCAGAAGAAGGGGATGACACAGGATGAGATGGTTGGATGGCATCACTGACTCAATGGACATGAGTTTGAGCAAACTCTGGGAGTTGGTGAAGGACAGGGAAGCCTGGCATGCTGCGGTCCATGGGGTTGCAAAGAGTTGGACACAACTTAGCAACTGAACAACAACTCCTGGATCCAGCCATGCCTGAAGTACACGCTGGTTTTGTGGCACCTACAGATTTCTTTCTTTCATTTGTATGAGTTGAATTACATTTACTCTATAGATAAATGTCATAGCCATGTCTGTACACTCACAGATCTTGTGCAGACTTGCCCTCAGCCTTACACACCCAATGGCCCCCCAACTAATAGCTGCCTTCTTTTCTCTTTCTTGTGGCTGATGCTTCCATCAGGGCTGCAGTATTGGCAGCTGCCATGCTGCAGTATCAACATATTCAAGCAGCAATTGCGTGATTGAAGTGTTCCATCAGCCCAGACGGGGGAGAGCCACGATCAGATGTGGTTTGTGGAACAGCTGCCCGTGCAGGGCTGGCAGTTAATTAAAAGCCCCATGCACTTAGTGATTAACTAATCACAGCATGGTGGCAGCTGGTGATGATGTGGCGACTTCTCTGCGGGAGTCAGCTGAAGCTCCAAATGTCTGGCCTAGGGCGGCGAGGCGGCAGGAGGCTTGGGTGGCCCCAATGTAGACGTCCCAAGGAGTCTGAACAGCAGATTCCCAGTTGTCTCTCCTGCTTAAAGCTCCCAGGAGAAAGAGGCAAAGGGAACCTGGGTGGGAGGATGAAGATGGAGACATCACTGCACTGGATGGGGTGGGGGTGGGGCTGGAGAGGCGGGGAGGGGTCACTGTCAGGATTTTGGAACCACTGAGGTGGGTTGTCGGGGGGGGGGGGTGGATCACAGGGGTCGGGCAGAGTCCTGGCCTAGCTCAGGGAAGGGAGAGATGACACACCCCTGTCCATTTCAGGGTAGTGTGGCACAATGGTTCAGGTGTGACTGTCATTTACTGTCTGTGTGACTGGATGTGGTTTTCAATCTTTCTGCCTCAGTTTCCTTACCTGTAAAATCTGGGGTTAATAACCATACTTGCTTCCCAGAGTTGCGGCGAGGATTAATTTGTGTGAAAGATTTCTAATACAATAAGCACATGAAAAATATTAACAGGCACTATTAGTAGCAGAGGGCCACTTCCTCATGGTGAGGAAATGAAGGGCCGTGAAAGTGAAGTGGCTTTGGCTCCAATGTACAAGGCAACCCCCTCCCCCCCACACCTCCTCTAGGAGAAACCTGGGGACTTTGAAAGCCAGGAGGCCTTGGGGCTGGGGGTGCTGGCGGGGAACTTCCATGGTAGTCCAGTGGTTAAGATTCTGTGCTCCCAATGCAGGGGGCCCCAGTTAGATCCCTGGTCAGGGAACTAGATCCCACATTGCCGCAACTAAGAGTATGCATGCCGCAACTAAAAAGATTCAGCGTGCCACAACTAAGACCTGGCACAGTCAAAGGAAAAGAGACAAGGCAGGTTGTGGTCTCAGTAAGTGGAACTGGGGGAGCCCCTCCAGAAGCTGCATTTCCCCGAGTGCCCTGGGCTGCTGCTCCTGAGGCTGCACCTTACCACCTCTGTCATGCTCCCGGGCCCAGTCCCCCAGCTCCTGATTCTGACCCTGCCCATTAGGATGACCCCACAGGACTGCAAGTTAGCTGTGACTCGGACGTCTTGAATGTTGGTCCCCAGATTCCCTCTGACTCAACAGGAAAGAAGCTCATACTTTCCCCACCTGGCTTCTGGGGCCCGGAATCTGCTCCAGCCTCTATTTCCACTTGTATCTCTCATTTCCTCCCTGCTGCCTGCAGACCCCGAAGCTGCCACTTTCTTGGCTGACTCTCTTCCTGTTAAGGAATGCTTTGTCTACCATCTTCCCACTTCACTTCTGGAAGTCTGAATCCTTCCCTTAAACGACAGCATTGTCTGCAGAGATACACTGCTCTCTCTCTCTCTCTCTTGCGCGGTGTGCTGCTTTGGAAAGGGCTGGGGGAGCCCATGGAGCTGACCAAGGTCGAGGAGGCTGGAGCCAGGAGGAGAGTGATGTGAGATCCAGCATAGGAGGAAGAGCAGCAACGGGCCCATAGTAGTGCCACTGTCCCTCACTGGTGTGAGGTGGGAGACTCACCTGCCTTGGGGCCAGCTGTGCTGTAGCCTGGCTGGACATCACATGGCCTGTGAAAGTCCAAGCAGGGAGGCTGGGTCCTCAGAAACTGACCATGCATCCGGGACGTGTGTGAAAGTGAACAATCTGATTGGTTGAGCTGCTGTCAGTGATCACCTGTCTGCTACTAGAGATGCTTGACTAAGCAATCCGAGTGTGTCCTGGGGAGAGATGGTCCCCAAAAGTAATAGTGGGGTGCTTGTATCACAAGTGGGCAAAACCAACACATATGTCCCCTCCACTGCACCAGGTCTAGTTTCTGGGAAGGGGCACTCAGCTGGAACCCCTGGATGATGCCCTCCCTCCACCCCAGCATCCGTCCTGGCTCCCCCAAGGGGCCAGGCCACTGCTGGGAAACAGCAGGTGAGTGTTCTTTCTTGTCACCCCCAGATCTGTTGCCCAAAGCCCAAGCATCTGGGATGTTCTCCAAATTCTGAGGGCTATTTAAAGTGGGTTGATGCACTGTCTCTGGCTGCTGTGTGACTGTGGGAGAGATCTCAGCCTTCTCTGAACCATTTTGTTCTCACTGGGAGTAAGAGACACAATGGATGAGAAAGCTCTTTGGAAACTATGACGTGTTCGCCCACATAACTCATGACTGCTTTTATCTCTGCTCACGGCTTAGGAAGGAGCTGCCTGTTTCCGCCCTTTGAAGTTGGTCCTGCTCCCGTCCAGTTCCCCATCTGTCCTTCTAGCGCCCTCTGCCCACTCCCCATCCCCAACCCGGGGTTGGGACCTATGTCCCTGCTGAGAGTGCTGCCGTGGGAGGCTGTCCCACGGCCCCGTCACTACCTAGCCCAGAGGAGACACAGCTGTACAGTCTGCAGAATGCAGCAGGTGCAGGGTGTCTGGGAGGCCGAGGGCCAAGGCGGTGCCAGGGTGGGGTTGGGGGGTCTGGGGAGCGACAGTGTGTGATGATGGTATGAAGGGAAGGAGCTCGGTCCCCACAGCCTTGCCCTGAATAAGGGACAGTCAGGTCACATTCCCTACAGCAACGTCAGAGGCCAGAACTCCTGGATAAAAACATCTGGGGCTTGGGGGTCATCATTGATCTGGGGGAACTCTTGGTTTTCATGGGACTGGTCACCCATCAGATAATTCAGTAAGTACCTTGTCTTAGCTCCAGCTGCTATAACAGAAATATCACAGACTGAGTGGATTAAAGAACAGAGATTTATTTCTCAGGGCTCTGGAAGCTGGGAATCCTGAGATGAGGGTGTCAGCATGTGGGGCTCTGATGAGACCCTCTTTCTGGTTTGCAGACGGCCGTCTTCTCGCTGTGTCCTCACGTGGCAGGGAGCAGAGGGAGGAGGAACACAGCGTCTCTTGTGCTCTTCTGACAAGGACACGAACCCCATCATGATCTAATTCCCTCCCTAAGGGCCCTACCTCCTAATACGATCACATTGAGGGTCAGGATTTTAACACCTGGATGTGGTGGGGTGGGGGACACAAGCATTCAGTCCATAACATATCTCTTACAAGTTTACAAAATTCATTCATGTCTATTGTCTCATTGGGCTTTATCTGCATTTCACAGAGGGGAAGCCTAAAGCCAGAGGGGCCAAGAGACTTGCCCAAGTTCCCACAGCAGTGGCATAAGCTTGCTAGAAGTTCCTCTCACTTAAAGAAGTATGTGGTGAATGGTCCACAATGACTCTTGGACCCAGCTGGACTACAGCCTAACTGGACACCACACAGGCTGTGAAAGATCAAATGAGGAGGGAGGGAAGTCATAGGTTGGGTTTCCAGAAATAGACTCTGCACCCAAGACTCCTGAGAAAGTAATTTATTAGGAAATGTTTCAGAAATGACCAGGAGGGACTGGAAGTGATCCACATAGAGAGAGGCCTTGCCTCTGTGGAGGGGGAGGCTGGGTGAGCTCATATGGTCTGCGTCTTGCTGGGACCTGAACCTCTCACAGAAGTGTGCAGGTGGGTGGCCAGGGCTGCTTGGCTTTCCCTATGTCAGGGACCTAGCCCCCTTCTATCCCGTGCTCCTCCATCCTCTAGTATGGAACAGAGGTTCCAGCCATCATGCCCACCTTTCCAGCCAACAGAAAGGAAAAAAAAGAGAAGAAAAAGGGTGCTGCTCTCTGTAAGGACACAGCTTCAAAGTTGCATATGTTGCTTCATTTTCCAGGTTTGGGGGCAGAAATAAGTCCTGTGGGTACCCCCAGCTAGCAAGGGAAGCTAAAAAATGAAGGCTTTATTCCAGGCAACCTGTGCCAGCTAAATTTGGGTTCTGTTACTGAAGAAGGAGAGGGGATAGATGTTGGGGGAAAATTAGCACCAATTGTCATAGCTAGAGAGTGTGAAAAGGGACTTGACCACAGTCCTAGAGATTTCTTTGCAAAGGAGCAGAGTTGGAGCTGATGGGAGAGGGGTCTTCACAAGAAGAGAGGAGGGCTGGGGCTGAGCAATGGGATCTCTGGGTCCCCTGAGGCCTTTATTTGTGGGATAAGACTCCACCCAAGGAACAGCTGACTCCAGATGAACAGTGGTGTCGAGAGAGCTCCCTGGAAGCGTCTTGGGGGTGGGCAGACACGGGAAACTCTATTGGTCTGTATCCTTAGCTGGGAGCTGGGCCCTTGGCTTTCAAGTTCCTGGCTCACCTGGAATTTTCTTAGTGACCTTAGGAAGGCCTGTAACATCCCTCAACCTCTTTCTACCATGTGTAAGATAGGGACAGTGTGAGGAATTCAGGGTCGGACAAGGCAGAAGGTACTTAATTCAGGCATAACATTTAAAAAGGTGTCAAAAAAACTCAACAATCATATTTTAATGCAGTATTTTTATTGTAGTAAAATATAAAACATTTACCATTTTAACCATTTTATATGTTCAGTTCAGTGGCATTAAGTATAGTCACATTGTGCAAGCATCACCTTCATCCATCTTTAGAATGTCCTCCTCTTCCCCAGCTGAACACTAACCTCCCAGTCCCTGCTCTCCCCAGCCCCTGGGGTAACTACCTTCTGTCTCTCTAAATTTGACTAAGTACTTCATGTAAGTGGAATCATGCAGCACTTGACTTCTTGTGACTGGCTCATTTCACTTAGCAAAATGCCCTGACGCTTCTTCCATGCTGCAGCACGTGTCAGAATCTCCTCCCCTTTTAAAGGCTGAATACAATTCCATTATGGATATACCACACTTCATATATCCCCTCATCCATCAGTGGACACTGTTTTCTATTCTTTGGCTATTGTGGATAACGCTGCTAAGAACACGGATGTACAGATATGTAAGTCCCCACTTTCATTATTTAAAAAAAAAATCAAAATTCATTGCCAAAAAAGTCCGCAATGAATTAACTACGAAAAAGTGAAAGAGGAGATCAGGAGCAGCACAGTGTTGAGCTGCAGGAGAGCTGGAGGCAAAGGGAAGCATGGCTGACACTCACCCTGTGCGACCCTGCTGGTGGCGCCCCGAAAATCGTGCGCGCCAGCTGAGTTCCTCACTCCCCTCACCTGCATCCTGGACTGATGGGGATGAAAGGAGCCTGGCTGGGCACGCTGGGCGGGAGACTCCCTTACCTCCCACCCCCGCCTCCCACGGCTGATTTAGGAACCCGAGTGATGGAGCAGCCTTTAAGCTAGAAAGCGGAAGCTGGGGTTTCCTCTCCCCTCGGATAGATTCATCTTCATTAGCCCCCTCAGATAACAGTTCCTTCCCAGGCTGAGGGGGCTGAATTATGGAGACAGTCGCTTCGCCTTCCTTTCCTCTGAGCTGTTCTGCCGAGTGACAAACCAAGAGATGCATGTCCCCTGCTCCAGGCTGGCTTGCGGAGCTGGCTGGGAGGCCACTTAACAGGCAGGGGACGGGGCTCCCCGTCCGTCACCTGGAGGCCGGGCGGGCACTGCTTGGCGCTGTGTGCAGGCAGTGAGCGTGGGTACCACCCAGACGCCATGTGCAGTGTGCGTATGGGGGGCTCCACCAGGAGGAAGGGATGTTCCCATCCTCAGTCAGAGTCTACCCGCCCAAATACAAGAAGTCATGAAATCCCCATAAATGAGTGTCTTCCCTTACTCATTCAAGGAACATTTAGTGAGCACCTACTGTGTGCCGGGCAGTGAGTGAGTAGGTGGGCTTCAGAGTTGGTAAAAGAGATGGGTCGGTTGTGGCCCTGACTCGGGAGCTTAGAACAAAAAGTGTTTGCTCACGTATCAGGGACGACGGTGTGTTGGGTTATTGGGTGTGAGGGAGGGCAAACGAAGGGGTGGTGAGATGCCATCCGACTCTCATCCTGGGGAGTGTGTGCGGTGTGTGTGCTGCGGGGAGGGTGGGAAGATGCTGCCCTGAAGAGACAGAACCTCTCCGAGGCCCGGACCTTGCCTGCTAACACGAGACTGGCCAGCAGAGGGCGAAAGTGCTATGGGAAAGTCAGGGACGGCGGGGCGGGAGGGAGCAGAGAGGCAGAGACAGACCCAGAGAAAAACAGGAGAGACATCTACAGAGGCAGAGAGAGTATATTAGCCTCCTTGGGCTGCCATAACAAAAACTGCAGACTGGGTGGCTTGACAACAGAACTTTCTCACAAGGCTGGAGGCTGGCAAGTCCAAGGTCAAGGTGCCAGCAAGGTAGGCTTCATTCCCACGCCTCTCATCTCGGTTTGCAGACTGCTGCCCTGTGACTGCTTCACAAGACCTTCCTTGGTGTATGCACGTGCTGGGGGACGCAGAGACAGGGGTGGCTCTTCCTGTAAGGCAACCAGTCCCATGAGATTAGGGCCCCACCCTTATGACCTCATTTAACCTAATTACCTCTCTCCAAATGAAGTCACACTGGGGGTTAGGGTTTTAACCTAGGAATTCTAGGGGATTCACAATTCCATCCATTGCAGAGAGACAAGGAGAGAAGGAAAGGGGGGGAGGGGGAGAGAGAAAGACAGAGATGGGGGTGGCGTGGGGGTGGGGAGGAGGGAAGAGCCCACGGCCCTGGGTGGGGATCAGAACTCCTGGTTCTGGGCCAGCTTTACCGATCAGTTTGCTGTGACCCCAAGCAGACACTTCTCTCCTTTGGAGCAGCCGCATCTTCACTTGCAAAGGAGGTGGATGTGTGTCTCACCCCATACCTACTGAAGTAGCTACAAACTCAGAGAAGGCAGCTCTCAAGAGTTCTCCCCCCTCGCCCACTACTTTCCCGATCACTGGCCGAGCAGCCCCGTGAGATGGCGTCAACATTACCTCCACCTTTCAGACGAGGTCAGGAAAGTTGGGTGGCTGACCAAGGTCACACCCAGGCCTTCTGACCCTGTGGTCTAGTCAGTTGGGTGAGCGCTCTGAGAGGACAGAAGATACAACACAGATGTGAAGAAAACTTGGAACTCCTTGGCACAGCTAAGGTGGACTTGTTGGTCTCCCACTGGGGGTCTCTGCCGGGGCTTCCAGAAAACTCTGGAGAAAGGGTGAGTTTGGTGGAGGACGCTTGCAGGGAGCGCAGGCGTCCCAGCTAATGTTTGGGAAGCTGGTCCAGAGACTTATGAACCCAGAAGAACACTCCCTGGACATAGGATACCACATAAAGCTGTCCAGACAGTGGCCCCCATCCTGCCTCGTTCGCTGGATGGTGAAGCCCACCCAGCTCTTGGCTTCCACTGCGTGGCATGTGGAGGGCTGTGTGCAAAGGAGAATCTTCTCCTTTTCTCTCAGAGACACACGAGGGACGCCTAAATCTAATAAGTTAATCTAGACTCCTAGAAACAAGATTAAATTTTCAAATAAAGGCTGGCTCTGACAGCTAAGGCATAAATCTTTTATTTAAAATAGAGACTAAACCCATTCAAATGCAATCAGCAATGACAGATGTAGATAGAAACAAGCTCTGATAGAACAGACACGGTGCGGATTTGTTCGCTCTCCGTGACATATCACCAAGGGTGACCTTAAGTGCAGTCTGAGTGTCAGCCAACGGTGGGGGACTCTGCGTCCATTTCCACGTGGCTTGGTGGCCCAAGACCATGCCAATGGAGTTGCCAAGGGAGGTGGGGGGAGCCAGTCTCAGAGGTCATGGTCCCATTGCTACCCCCTCAACTGCCACAAGAGGGCAGCGAAAAGGGACAGCAGGGTTTAGAGGTAGAACCCGCCTGCCCTGGGTTGGGAAGATCCCCTGGAGGAGGGCGTGGCAACCCACTCCAGTATTCTTGCCTGGAGAATCCCATGGACAGAGGAGCCTGGTGGGCTGCAGTCCATGGGGTCACAAAGAGTTGGACAGGACTGAAGAAACTTAGCATGCAAGCATGAGCAGCCGCCAAGGAGTCTGAAGGGGAGAAAACGGGGAGCTGTCAAGAGCAAGGGGGAGAAGGTTAAGGCAAGAGGAGACGGTAGGTAACGATCGCTGGGACATTTCCTGCAGCTGCCAAAGAAAAGGAAGCCCTGCAGGTTTCAAACAGTCTTCCGCCTCGGTTACCCATGGGTGAGCATTCCTGAGTGCCAATCACTATGCATTCCCTCCATGAGCTCACCCAGGCCTCACATCACACACTCACAGATCACAGACTGAGGCTCAGAGGGGTTAAACCCAGGCCTGAATTGCACAGCCAGGAGCCCTCCCCGGCGTGCTGACTCCAGTCCCCTGCTCTTCTCGACACTACATGGCTCACAGGCATCCAGAGGTGCCAGGGGTCCCTCAAACATGCTGGCCTCTTTTTTGTTCTGACTCAGGAAAAGAACAGAGAATGACTTCTTCTACATACCACGCCCTCTTTGAAGCTTTTGGATGCATGCTGCCAGTCCTCTTCACAGCAGCACAAACTCAAAGTCACACCACAAACACACATCCCTGGGGACCAGGGAGGTCCCCACATGGATAACCCATGAGTTCATGTTTAGGGGCATGTTTTTACAGGATGCTGCAAAAAAAAAGAAAAGAAGCAAAATCCTCATTCAAGACCGTGCTTGTGTTATGTGAGTTTGGGAAACACTGCCTACCATAACAGCTTCTGAGGAATCACAAAACATTGGAATGTTAAAGTCTCTTGAGAAGTCCTGCAGAAAAGAAGCCTGGTTAGTCTCATTTAACCTAGCATTTCCCCAACTGATTTGAACATGAAATGTTTGTGTTTCTCTCACTAGACACAAGATCACAACAATCTATCTTCCAAGGAACCTGTTTTGGGAAACACTGATCACAGAATATTTGAAGTTGGCCCATGCCAACAGCTTGGAGAAGCTCCCTACATCTCCAACAAGTGTATTATGGGACATGAAACTTCACCATTAAATACCTGAAGCAGACACCCAGAGAAGCCATAGCTGACAATGGTGGTTCTCTGTCTTTTTAGGATTAGTCTCTCTGGGTAACCTGATGGAAATTCTCAATTATTTTTCCCCAGGTGGAAAGATGCATACATGTATATTATGTACATATACTTGAGTGTTGACTTTAGTTTTAGGGGTTCATGGGTTCTTTGTTGCCCAGAGGCCTCAGGTCATGAACCTGTTTTAAGTCACCACCAGCTAAAGTCCTTGGTGCTGCTGGCACCCAAACACTTGGTCCTGGGAAGAGGGCCAGGCCTTTTGTTTTTTCCTTTTTTTTCCATTTATTTTTATTAGTTGGAGGCTAATTACTTTACAATATTGTAGTGGTTTTTTGCCATAGATTGACATGAATCAGCCATGGATTTACATGTGTTCCCCATCCCGATCCCCCCTCCCACCTCCCTCCCCATCCCATCCCTCTGGGTCTTCCCAGTGCACCAGCCCCGAGCACTTGTCTCACGTATCCAACCTGGGCTGGCGGTCTGTTTCACACTTGATAGTATACTTGTTTCAGTGCTATTCTCTCAGAAAACCCCACCCCCGACTTCTCCCACCGAGTCTAAAAGTCTGTTCTGTACATCTGTTTCTCTTTTTCTGTCTTGCATATAGGGTTATTGTTACCATCTTTCTAAATTCCACACATATGCGTTAGTATACTGTATTGGTGTTTATCTTTCTGGCTTACTTCACTCTGTATAATGGGCTCCAGTTTTATCTATCTCATTAGAATTGATTCAAATGAATTCTTTTTAATGGCTGAGTAATATTCCATTGTGTATATGTACCACAGCTTTCTTACCCATTCGTCTGCTGATGGGCATCTAGGTTGCTTCCATGCCCTCACTACTATAAACAGTGCTGCGATGAACATTGGGGTGCACGCGTCTCTTTCAGATCTGGTTTCCTCGGTGTGTATGGAAGGCCAGGCCTTTTGAGGCAGGGCTGCTGAGAGTGTCTGGGTGAAAGGGCCAAGCGTACTCCTGTCCTTCTGACAAAGGAAGGCTAGAGGGTGGTCCCGGTTTCATGTGTTCAATGTATAGAGACTGCAACAGGATCCGGGGTGGGTGCAGAAGGCATCAGGCAACTTGGTGAGCAGAGACCCCTCTCTAGTTCTGAGGACCTTCCCACAGACCTGTGGGGAGTCTGAAGCTCAGGGCTCCCGCATCTCTCAGAGCCCCCGTAGCCTAGTGCATGAGAATCTGTTGCTGATGCTTGCCCAGCACCCATTCCCTGTGCCCCTTCTTCTGGGTACAGCACCCTGCTTGTCCTCAGGAAACCACCCTGCCCCACACTAGCCCATCTGTGTGGTATGGATTGGACCTCACCTCAGGGCGGGCTCATGACCTGGACAGTCAGAGGGTTACCATCTTTCAGGTGACATGACTAGTTTAGGGACAGACATGGGACCCAAGCCAGAACAACTAGTGCCAAAGGGATAAATCATGGAACTTTTCCTGAGAAAGAGCAGTTCTCTTGGAGATGTGGATTAAAAAAAACAGTATGCCCAGAGCTGCTGTTGGCCATCTTGATCCATGAGGGGAGATTGCCTGAAAGTGAATCTTCTACTGAAAAGACGAGTTGAGAGATGGAGAGCTGGGGTGTCCCAGTGAAGTTGTTTGAGACTACATCCAG
This sequence comes from Cervus canadensis, assembly GCF_019320065.1. Classification (NCBI taxonomy): domain Eukaryota; kingdom Metazoa; phylum Chordata; class Mammalia; order Artiodactyla; family Cervidae; genus Cervus; species Cervus canadensis. The sequence goes on from NC_057403.1 coordinate 47,533,771, forward strand.
TTATGACTCACAGTAGTCCCACCCCTGCGAGGTTACATGGACCAATGCATTTCCTTTCTTGCTTAAGAGCATGTGTGTTGGGTTCCTGACATTTGTAACAGAAAGAGTCCTGACACATCCCCTGTGGTTAAAAACACATTCCCAGGTCCACACCGGGTAGCTGAATTAGAATCTCCAGAAGTATAGATTGATTACCTACCTATCTATATGTAGATATACATATCTTCCTAGGTAATCTAATGATCTAACAGCTCTCAGTTCAGTTCAGTTGCTTAGTCGTGTCCGATTCTTGGCGACCCCATGGACTGCAGCACACCAAGCTTCCCTGCCAATCACCAAGTCCCAGAGCTTGCTCAAACTCAAGTCCATCAAGTCGATGACACCATCCAACCATCTCCTCCTCTGTCATCCCCTTCTCCTCCTGTCTTCAATCTTTCCCAGTATCAAGGTCTTTTCCAAAGAGTCAGTTCTTTGCATCAGGGGGCCAAAGTATTAGAGCTTCAGCTTCAGCATCAGTTCTTCCATTGAATATTCAGGACTGATTTCCTCTAGGGTTGACTGGTCTGATCTAAAAGCTCTAGTTGTGGTCATTTCTCCTGCCTTTTTACCACGGAGGGTGCAAGATGCCCAGCAGGGGATTCCAAGATTATCCACATGTGGAATTTATCCAGCACAAGCCCTGGAGTCAAGATGTTTTACATGGTTGGTTCTTGGTTTATTCCCATTCTGAAGCTCTCAAATAGGGTTAAGAATCATGTGATTTGGACAGCTTCTCAACTTAGCACAGAAATGAGAAACTGCTCTTTGTTAAAAAAGACTCATCTCATCTTCCTGTACTCACAGCTGGACCACACCTCCTATAACCTCTTGTAAATAGGTGAGGCCATGAGCTTGGTTCCAATGAATAGAATGTGAGCAGAAGTGATGTGTACCACTTCCAGACTCAGGTTATGAAAACCTCCCTAGGTATTCTTCATGATTTTTCCTTTTGGCTTGATGCAGATAAACATGGGAACTTCAGAAGCTGTGGTGTAACGTGGCAGAGCCACAAGGAGGAAGGATCCTGGGTACCAGAATCACTCTTGGAAGTGAGCTTCATGGCTACCAGGAATTCCTGCTTGGGGCTCTGCACAAGCTAGACTGTGTTAAGTCACTGGGAATTTGGGGTTGATCTGTTACAGTTGTTTCCTTAACAGTGGATTTTTATGAATGTCAGATAACTTTTCCATGCGTGGATCCATCTGTGTTTTATAAAAACTCTGGGTGGCAGTCTGGGAATGGCATCTTACAGGGACAATGCTTGTCCTAGCTTCAGTGGTTGGCAGGAGAACAGAAAATGGTTCTAAAAAGAGCAGTCTGATGCAGACGTGAAGAGATGATGATGATGACTCTTTTCTTGGCCCTGGCCCCCTTCCTGTCGTTCTCACATGTCTGTAGTTAGAGCTCGTCCCTGGGACTCAGCACCCACCTTCACACCTTCTCTGTCCCCAGTCCTTGCCCAGTGAAGACTCTGGGGGCTCCGCCTCTGTCCCTGGTGCTGAATCCAGTGGGGTTTAAAGAGCCTTGTCACCGAACCACTCTGACTTAAACCTGAGAACTGGGCTTTACTTCTAAACATTTGTTCCCTTGGAAAGTCTTTTAACCTCTCCAAATGTTAATTTCCTTATCTGTAAAACAGAAAACTATACTTTCCTCATGAGAGTGTTGTGGAGATTAAATAATGTGGAGAAACCCCTGGTGCAGTAAGGGTGTCGTTTTACATCCCTTCCCTCCCTACTTAAAAATTATTGAACCATCTCATCCCCTCCCTCCCCTCTCACCAAGAATAGCACGTGAACTGAGGACAATTCACACGTGAATACTGACTTCAAGGGTCAGCTCTATCGTTCACTGAGGTTTGAGGGGATTAAGAGGAAAAAAGTGAACAGATTCTAAAGAGACTGCCTCTCATGATTCTAGCTGCTATAGGCTACAAAGAGTTACAGAATTTTCTAACATCTAACGGAAATAGAAATTTGAGGGCAAGTATGTTTTTTTTTTTTTTTTTGTTCCTGTAGTTTCTTCATTTGTAAAATGGGGTGGGGGGTGGGTGGTTGGTGGCAACTCGATTTTTTCCGACCCCATTGAAAAAGGACACTGTTTGGTATTCTCACCACTCGTGGATCCTCTTCTTTGTAAAGATTTTGTCAACTAAACACACTGCGCCTATTAAGGAATAACTAATTCATTTCCCCAATTTTATTAATAAAAGACATTTAGAAGTGATTGTGCAATAAAAACAGTATTAAGCTTCCCAGTTTAATGAGGTGGCTGATGCTTTAGTTAGTCTGTGTGGCCTCATTATCGGCTAATGTGTGGATTCCCTTAGGTTTTCTGAATTTTTGCCAGGAATTCATGGAACCCAATGCTACTTCTGTGAACCTCAGTGCAGGAGTCATCACTTTCAGTGGGCTCTCAGGATCCTTCAAGCCCTGACCTGATTCTGTTGAGCTCTGATATACCTGGAGTGGGGGAGCAGAATGGCCTGGGAGAAGAGGAAGGAGAGGAAGTTGTTGTGGAGAAGCTACATGGACCTTGGGAATCGGAACTGTAGGGACATCCCCTGGCATTTAGTTTAACGCACACCTGGGATATGGAATGTACAATCCATACTACTCCCCTCACAAAGGATGTGGCAAGTGACACAGAGAGAGAGACTGGAAAACTGGTTTATTAATGAAAACATGCTGGCCAAGGAAAATAGTTGCCTCCTTTTCTGTCAACACTCTCTCGCACATGACATAGGAAGCTGATTTTAAATAAGAAGGATGTTTGGTGGGTATAAAACTAGAGTTAGGGAATTCATAATTTTAATGGCATTGTCTTCAAACTATGATGGCTGTTGGGATATAACTTCTGGGAGGTTTTATTCAGGCCCTTTCAGGAATGGAGACCCCTTCTGTCCATTGCTGGAAGCAACCCACTAATGCTTTACCTTTGGGTTCTGCCCTCCACTTGACCTGCTAGCAGGGAACCTCCCTGAGATACTCAAGTTGCTGCAGTTCTTACCTGCTTGGTGGGGTTCAGTGAAACTTCTCTTAGTATGGGGGAGCACTGGCTCCTTCTTCACGCGGCTGGCCTCCTTTTGTAGTATCAGTGGGTTTCAGCCTCAGTGGTGCCACCTCAAGTTAGGATGACAGCCATTCTGTATTTGAACTGATGTCATTCTGACACCAGAGCCCATTCTCTTGGCCACAGCCCTATCCTGCCTTTCTAAGGCACCTGGCCCTTGAACTCTAGAGGCATAGCTCCTCTTAGCCCGCCCTGTTCAGAAAGCTGAGTCAGGGGGCCAGGGACCCGGAGCAGGAAAAGTCATCCCCAGGGTGGTCTGATCTCGCCTCTGGCTCTGCAGTCTGGGTACAGCTCAGTTTATGAGCTGAGTAGGTGAAGGCCCTGTCTGACCTTTCCAGTCACTTCCCTCTGCTCATCACTGTAGCCGCTCCAGAAAAATGAACGTCTTTTATGTTTTTCCCACTGCCGAGAACACAGCAGCTGCTGGCGAGGACTAGACGTGTGATCTGCTCTGAGCCCGGGACCTCACCCTGCAGCCTGCCACTGCCATAGCCCGCGTGCTGAGCAGGAGCCTGGTGAGACTTCCCCTGGGCCCAGGACTAACGCTCCTCAAGGAGGAGAGAAGCCCAGGGGGCTACACAAGACCCACTGCAGCCATTTAACTTTGAAACCTGCTGCCAGCAGCCTGGTCTCCTCTCTCGCCCTCAATCCCAGCCATTACCCTGATCTTCCTGGCCATGCTGCTGCCTCCCAGACCAGGCACACTCTCCTACCTCCAGGCGCCCAACGTCCCCACGTCCTTCCAGGCGCCCCCCTCCCTCCTGTGTCCCCTGCGGGGGATGAACTGCTCCTGCCTGGCTCATTTTATGACGGGCGTTGTGTTTCTTTCTTCTATTGTGGCCCCTCAGTTTCAGTCTTGGACTCTGTTTATTTGCAGCTTTCTTCTCCTAAGAAAATAACAAAACCCAACAACAATACAAGGGACTACTGTCCGTATCTTGGGAACTTGTAGAACCCTCCTCTCTTCTTTCTGCACTGCTGGGTACATTTCTTGTTCCCACCCAAATGACCTGCCAAGGCAAGAATGTTAATTTATCTGAGTGGGAGTATGCCTATATCACCCTGCAATAAAGGTGCTGGCACTTAGAATAAAACTCGAACTCTTCATGACCTGGCCCCATTCACCCTGACCTCATCTCTCATCTCTCCTCATCTCCCATCTCTCCTCATCGCCAGCTAAGCTCGGGTCACACAGCCTGGCCTCCGGTCCTCAGGTGTGCCAAGCCTGCTCCTGCTCCAGCCTTTGCACCCACCATTCCTTCTGCCTAGAGCACTTGCCCTGCACCCTGGCAGACTGGCTCCTTCCCAGCATGTGGGCTCAGCTCAGCTCAGCCTTCTCCCTCTTGTCCACACTCCCCAGTGTCTCTCTGTTGGAATATATTTTCCTGGTACATTCTTCTTGCTGCACTTACCAGTTTCAGAAAGCCTTTCTTTAAAACGTTAGTTTCACTTTGTTATCTTCATCCTCCATTCGGGTGGGGATCTTGCTCATCTTGCTTTGCTGTATCTTTAATGCCCAAGAGTGCTGGGTTCACAGGAAGCACTTCACTTCTGATGAATGAATAATGGTGGGGTGATCACACACCAGTATCATCTGCAAGTGTCTGTCCTTCCCCTGTTTCAGGAGTTTCTACCCCAGCACCCCCTGTCTTGCTTTTAGCATGGGATATCCCTGGTAGCTCAGTTGGTAAAGAATCTGCCTGCAGTGCAGGAGACCTGCGTTCGATCCCTGGATTGGGAAGACCCTCTGGAGAAGGAAATGAGAACCCACTTCAGTATTCTTGCCTGGAAAATCCCATGGACAGAGTATCCTGGCAGGTTACAGTCCATGGGATCGCAAAGAATCAGACACAACTTAGCGACCAAACCACGACCTGTGAATGAAATGAATTAAAGGGGCCCTCACCCACTAGATTACCTTCTAAGGGGACAGACCAAGCTGTGTGTTTCTCTGACTCCCCAGCATCTTGAAGCTGTTCAAAGCGCCTGCTGAACTGAATAGAATCCTTTGAAAGTACTGCATCCACTCTGGTAATTGAGGAAGGAGGGCCTGTCTGGTCCTTTGAATGTACCTTGCTGGACAAACTAACACCTGGCGTTCTCATTCTCGGTTGTGGGTTCCGGGTCATGGGGGTGCAAAGGCTGCATCTCGCACACTAGACGTGTTGATGGAAATGGGGAGAATCTGCCTCATGTGCAGAGTGTCAGAGGAGCGGCGCCGCATCCTTCTGACACTTGAAAATTGCAAATTTGAAAGATTCCTTCTCACTTGTCAGGTGTCCAGGCCTCCCCTGCACAGGCGGCTCCCAGGCCTCACTCCCCCAGGCGGGATTTCCCACCGCCCCTGAGCCAGCCCACTGGGATCTTTGAGACCCACTGTTGGTACAGCAACTCAAGTGTCCTAGGTACTTGGTTTCAGAGTGTTTTTTTATCAGGACTCTTGCAGTTACAAGTGACTTTAAAAAGGAGTATATTGGTTCAAGCATAGAAAAGATGTTGGGTAGGGGTTGCTTCAGGCATGGCTGGATCCAGGGGACTCTGTATAATTCTGTTTATGGGGTCTCCCCATGTGGCAGCTGTTAGGGGCAAGGTGGCCCCTAGAAGCCTCAACATCCTCCATCTAGTTCAGCTGTCCAAATGTTGCTCAATCCATTTTAGCCACCCCCTTCTTTATGTTCCTTAAACCAACCAGGCATCCTCTTGCCTTAGGACATCTGCACTATTCCAAGTGCCCAGAAATCCATTCCTTCTCTGCCCCACAGCTTGTATACCATTCCTTTACCTCCCACAAAGCGTTAGTCACTCAGTTCGTGTCTGACTCTTTGTGACCCCATGGGCTGTAGCCTGCCAGGCTTCTCTGTCCATGGAATTCTCTAGGCAAGAATACGGGAGTGGGTAGCCATTCCCTTCTCCAGGGGATCTTCCTGACCCAGGGATCGAATCCAGGTCTCCTGCATTGCAGGCAGACTCTTTACCATCTCAGCTACCAGGGAAGCTTGACCTCCCACAAAGCTTTGCTCAGATCTACCTTCTGAGGCTGCACCTGACCACCCGATTTAAAACTGGACTGCCTCTCCCTAGCATTCTCAGTCCTTAGCTTGCTCATCCTCTGCCTGCTCCATAGCAATTAGCGCCTTCTCACTTACTCCACATGGTAGTTACTCCCTATCTCTATTGTCCTCTAGCCCACTGGAACGTCTGTTTTGTTCACCAAAATTTTTTCATCAGGGACAATGTTTTTTTCACCAAGGACCCAGTAGAGTCAAGTCATATAGTAGTTGCTCTATTTGTTGAGTGAATGAATGAAGCAGAAAGAAATTAATTCAACATCCACACGTTGGAAATATAGCAGTGAACAAAGCAAATGAAAAACTCAGTCCCTTGGGAACTCACTTTATGGTTGGCGAGGGCAGAGAATAAATGAGATTTTTAGAAAGTACTAAATACGTGGAGTTTCGTGACAACAAGTGCTGGACGGGCAGACACAGCAGGTGTCCACAGTTGAGATGAGACCTAGTTCCTGTCGTATGCTGAGAACCAGACAAGGATGGAGATAATTCTTGGCTCCTCTGCTGTTTTGATATTACTCTTTTTGAAAGGGAGACAGGATAAGCACATTTCTAATGACAGTAATAAAGTGTCTCCCAGATTTGTTTACAGGTTGTGTTTGCTTTTATTTTCATTTCCTTCCCGATTCAATTCAGGAGCGGGTGTGGGCAGCCCCCTGCCAGTCCACATTCCCCTGACATTTCCCACTCACATGGTGTAAATGAAGAAATATGCAAACAGGGCTGAGAGATGCTGGTGTTTGGAGCCCCTCTTGGGGGTGGCTGCTGCGTGGAGAAGAAGCAACCCAAACCAATAAGCGGGTATTGATTTGCATTGGCATTAATGTCTCTTTGTATCGACACAAGTATTTTATCAAAACCTGCCTAGGGGGAACATCCATCTTCATATTGACTTAAATAGAAGATATTACAGTGTGGGTGTTCTATCTACATAGTGTAGACCTCTGCATACAAATACAGATGCATAATCAATATTTCATCATCAAATTATGATCTGGCTTTTGATGTTTTGCAAAAAGAATCTCAAGAAGTTCAACAATAATTTTGAAATGCAAAGACTGTTTTCCATTGTAATAAGAGTTGGGGCTTCTGTTAGCCATCCTTGTGTGGGCTGCAGGAAAAGACCCCTCTGGCTAGCAGAGGGATATGGTGGGAGCATTTGTAGACCAGAAAACTGCCTCAGTTTTGCTGTTTGAGACTCAGTCGTGGACATGCTCTGGGCCTGTTCATCCATCTACCCTGTGGCCCCCATTGCTGGACCAGATCCAGACCCTCTTCAATCCCTTTCATCACTCCTGCGTACCCTTCGGCTAGCTTCACTGTACGTTTGCCTCCAGTGGTCAGCAGGTGCCACTCTTGTGCTTCTGGAACCACTTTAACTGTGAGAGTGGAGAGCTGAGGGGACTGAATTTTCTATCCCCCTGGAGTGGTCCCCAGGCAGAGACTGAGGAGTGGGCTCCCTGGGTCAAGTTCCCTGAGGCATCAGGTGGAAACTGCCCTGAGGGCTTTGTCTGATCCTGCTCCTGTTCTCCCCCTCCCCCACCTTCTTGCCTACTTCTGCTTCCCCCACAGGGGACCCCCGGGAGCACCTCATACTTGACACTTGTATGGGAAGCCTTGGCTGTTCTAAGAAGTCTGACTTTACACATACCATCCATTCCCTATGTCTATTTATGGATTCTTTACTGTGTTCCAGGCACTATGGTAGCACTTAGGGACAGAACAATGAGGGAAGTATTGATAGATATGGCTAATATCTCTGTGTCAGTTTTGGTACTTTAGATGGACTATTGGAAAAAAAAAAAGGAAATCTCACATGGACAGGAAATCAGAGGGCTCCAGGACCCTCACAATTCATTAGCACCACGCACCTGGTTCTTCCACCTCTCTGCTCAGCCAGGCATGGGGCTGGCTTCACCCTCAGGCTGGGAACAGGAGGCTGTGGCGCTTTGAGCCGGCATCTCTTCTTGGGCCGTTGTCTTTAAAGCAGGGACACTTTCTCAGGTCCCTGTCTTCCCTAGCAGGATGACCTTTGTCTCACTGGCCTAATGTAGGGCACATGCTACTTACTGAGCCTGTCCCTGGCAAGGGGGTAGAATTACCCTTGGACCAATCAGGGCCACCCTGGGGCCTGGGGGTTGAGGTTGTTTCTCCAGAGGCTTAGGAGACATTCGAGGGGGTGGGCTACTGAACGCAATGGCCAGGGCTCTGTTAGGAGAGAGGGAGGGTTGATGCTGGGTGGGAACTGCTGTTCCTCTGTCTCTCTGCCCTCTAGATTCCTTCCTGCACCTCCCTCTGGCCACCATTCAACACTCACTGTCTGTTTATGCGGTTTGGTCCATCTATATAGTGACTCCGCAAGGGCAGCAGTCTCTTTTGCTTACCCCTGTATCCCTATGAATAGCACAGTATCACACATGTAATTATGCTCAATAAATATTTGGTGGATAAGTGAATGGGAATAATAAAGGGACTGAACAAGTGCATGAATGAACATCTGTGATTTGAAGAGCAGATGCGAATGACGGTGAGGAGGTTTCCCACCCCCCTCCAGTGGGGCATGCCCTGTGATGATGGCAGGGCAGATGGGCCGCTCCCAGAAGGAGGAGCCAGGATAAAGCAGGAGGACTCCTTCCCAGGCAGTGAGGGCCCTGGCTTTGGGTGGGAAAGGCTGGGGCTCAGCTGGGCTCTGACACTGACTTTAGGTGTCACCCCTCCTCTCTGGGTCTCACCGCTGTTTTCTCAAAGATTTATGCTTTTTTTATTTTTCGTTGTTCTGGGTCTTCACTGTTGTGCTCTCTCTAGCGGGGGCTGCTCTCTAGTTGCAGCACACGGGCTTCTCATTGCGGTGGCTTCTCTTGTTGCGGAGCGCAGGCTCTAGGCACAAGGGCCTGAGGAGTTGTGGCTCCCCGGCTCTAGAGCTCAGGCTTAGTAGTTGTGGCAGATGGGCTTTGTTGCTCTGTGGCATGTGGGATCTTCCCGGACCAAGGACTGAACCACCATCTCTTGCATTGCAAGGCAGATTCTTACCCACTGGACCACCAGAGATGCCCCTCTTTCTTTTACTTTTAATTGGAGGATAACTGCTTTACAATGTTGTGTTGGCTTCTGCCACCAACAACATTAATCAGCTATAAATACACATATACACGCTCCCTCTTGAGCCTTCCTCCTGCCACCCCCCGGCCTACCCCTCTCGGTCGCCAAAGAGCACTGATCTGCTCTCCCTGTGTTACACAGTGACTCCCCACTAGCTGTCCATTTTACACACGGTGGTGAATATATGTCACTGCTACTCTCTCTATTTGTCCCATGGACCTCACTACTTTCTCGAGAGGAATTGGGAGGATTCCATCACTGACCAATTTGTTGGACACTTACTATGTGAAGATCGCAGGATACATGCAGGAAAAGCACAGAATGTGATGCAGGCATCTGGGGGGCAGATCTAGCTGTGGGGCTGAGAGCTGGGTCTTTAAACTAAGGTTGAAGGGTGAGGTTTGAAGGATGAACAATTGGGCAGCTGGAGGTGGAAATGGGGATGCATTACAGACCGAGAGAAAAAAGCAGGTAGACAGACCGTGGGCAGGGACCCAGGCTTGTTTGAGGAAAACAAGGCTGGCCTGGCATGAACTAGGGGTGGGGAGCGGTGCGTGATAGGAGATGAGGCAGCGAGGTCAGTGGGAGCCCAAGCCAGGAGGCGGGACAGCGCAGGCTTTGAGCTTTATTCTCTCATCACTGGTGAGCCTGGGAGCGGAGGGGAGGGGAGGCGAAGGGAGATGGAGGGTAGACTAGGTGAGGGGCTGCTGCAGGCTCCCAGCTGGAGGTGAGGTGGCTTGGAGCAGCGCAGTGACAACCACGAAGGAGAGAAAAGCCCTGACTGGAGAGGTCCTCGGGAAGCGATCTGGTAGCAGGAAGTCCGAGACTCTGCCCTGGCTGGGTGTCAAGGACACGTGCCCTGCCCCGCTTCGTGGGCAGTGTAAACCAGGCTCTCCTCATCCAGGAGAGAAGCTTTCTTTCCCTCTGTGCCCAGGGAAGGAAGGGGTGAATCAAGCATAATGCAGTTAAGAAATACTATGTAATCGATCACGCTAGCTTAAATTAAATGCAGTGTTCGAACGTGTTGCCTAACGTTTTTTCCATATCAAGCAGAGGCCAGGGTGGATAACCAGCACATTTAAAGTATTGCTATTTGAAGCTGGAGAAAGGCATCCTCATTATTTTTGGTGAATGAGAAAGTTTTTTGAGGAGAGGGAATAAGGGAAATGTTTTAGGGCATAAGTTCTAGAAAAACTGACTTTTTCTAAACTCTGTCCAAAACGAGGTGTAATGTCATGAAAAGTGTGTGGAATTTGGATTTGGAAGGCCTACACTTGAATCCCATGCATGCTGTGTGACCTTTGGTAGGTCATTAGCCTCTTTGATTTTTTTTTTTTTTTTGATTCTAAGATGGGGATGATAACAGTTGCTTCAGATGGTGACTGTGGGTAAGAAATGAAATAATGCTGGTAGAAGTGCTTTATCAGCTGCAAAGCACTATTAAATGAAAGGATTATCAAGAAAGTATTTTTTAAGGAAAACATAAATAATTGGGTGATATTATTGAATTAATGCTAGTTAATTCATTAACTAACGTGTTAGTTAATGTCTAAGGTCATGTTAACGTCTTTATCCTTAGGAGACACATGCCAACATGTTTAGGAGTGAAATGTCAAGATGTCTAAAACATTCAAATTGTTCAGCAAAATCCAAAATTGCACAGCTCAATGCATTATCTGTCTATGTGTATATCTCCATCTATTTATATCTATATCTACATATTGAGAGACATAAGGAAAATGTGATATAACATTAACCACTGGGGAATCTAGCTGAAGGGCATGAGTGTTTATTAAGTTATTCTAAACTTTTCAGTAGATTTGAAAACGTTCAAAATAAAAAGCAGGAGGAAAAGCCACGTAAAACTGGACTGTAGATCTAAGTACAAAAGGTGGAACAGTACCTCAGGAGGCCACCAAAGGCAGTGTCTTTCTGCCCTTGGCCCTTAGCAGGGAAGGGCAGTCAGGGCACACTGGGGCCTGGCAGGGATGGAGTGGAGGGAAGAAAAGCCCTATTTCTCTTCCTGCTCCCTCCTGTCTCTTCCTGGTGCCTCCTACAGGCTGAACCCACTCAGATGCCAAGGACAGAGCCCGATGGTGAAATCCATGGGTATCAGCCTCCAAGGGCATGAAGCTGGGAGCACGGCAGAGGATGGATACACAGAGACCAGAGAATGACCAGCTCCCTCCTTCTCCAGCAATGGGCAGGCAGATACTCATTTCTTTCAGTTCTCCTAGGGCTAAGTCACAGGAAAATGACATCGTCCTGGCCAACCCTTCACCTGGATTAAATCATGTGCTGCTGCAGCTGCTGATTTTCAACACCCCCCGAAAGGAGTTCAGGGTGGACGGCAGAAATGAGGCATTCCGTGCTCCTCGGGGGTGGGTGGGTGGGGCAGGGGGACTTCGGATAGGTATTTTCAGGAGCTGATTTTATGAGCCCAATTCTTATATCTTTGGGAAATATTTTCTAGAGAAGTACCAAAATCCTTCATGGTGAAGACTGTTCCTCGTGCCGAGGAAGAAGCTTCATGAGACTAGTAGAACCCTTCTGGAAAAATATGTGCTTGATTGCATGTACTTCCTATTCTCCTGGTGGCTCAGCTGGTAAAGAATCCGCCTGCAATGCAGGAGACCCCGGTTCAATTCCTGGGTCAGGAAGATCCCCTGGAGAAAGGATAGGCTACCCACTTCAGTATTCTGGGACTTCCCTGGTGGCTCAGAGGGTAAAGAATCTGCCTGCAGTGCGGGAGACCTGGGTTCACTTCCCGAGTCAGGAAGATCCCCTGGAGGAGGGCATGGCAGCTCACTCCAGTATTCTTGCCTGGAGAAGTCCATGGACAGAGGAGCCTGGCAGGTTACAGTCCATGGGGATGCAAAGAGTCGGACACGACTGAGCGACTAAACATAGCACCTCTTCACCAAAATCCCATATAAACTGACTGGCTCCTGGGCTCTGGGGCAGTCTCTCAGAGCTATCAGAGGTGCTGTTTCCTGGGGCTGCAGGCCTCATTTTGCCCCAAATAAAATTTAACTCGCAGCTCTCATGTTGTGCATTTTTTTGTAAGTCAATAGACGTGATGCCAGAGGCTACTGCAGCCATGCTGCCACCACGACGGAGGGAAGGCCAAGTGGATGGCAGAGCAGCCCGTTACAATTCTGTGCCCAAATCCAGTGGGTGTGGGGTTTTCCATGTGCACACGCCTGCTAAGTCACTTTAGTCACGTCTGACTCTGCGACCCCAAGGACTGTAGCTTGCCAGTCTCCTCTGTCCACGGGATTTTCCAGGCATGAATACTAGACTGGGATGCCACGCCCTCCGCCAGGGATTGAATCTGCAACTCCTGTGGCTCCTGTACCACAGGCGGATTCTTTACCGCTGGGCCACTGGGGAAGCTTGGGGGTTTCCCACACAATCAAGCAATACCCTGACACCAGGCGTGTGTCCCATAATTTCTGATGCTGCATCAGAATCAGATCCCACAGGTCTCCGTCCTCCAAGGCTGCCTCACATCCCACTTCAGATGCCAAGTACAGCCCAGCTTGCTCCTGACTGGCTGTAGGTCAGAAGTTCCAAACACCCCCTGCGTGGGTTCCGTTAATTTGCTGGAGTGGCTCAAAAAACTCAGAAAAACAGTTTACTTACTAGATTACAGGTTTATTATAAAAGGAAAAAATACAGGAATAGTCAGACAGAAGAGATGCACCGGGCAAGGCATGAGAAAGGGCAGGGGACTCCCAAATCCTCTCCGGGCACACCACTCTCCCCAAATTCCCATGTGCTCGCTCTCTGAACCCCAACCTTCTGGGTTTTTGTGGAGGCTTCATCATGTAGGCAAGGTTGATTAATTCACTGACCTTAGGAGACTACAATCCATCTCCAGACTCTCTGCCCTCCTAGGAGGTTAGGGGTGGGGATGGGGTTGGGGCTGTGGTTCTCCTGGCAACCAGCCTCCATCCTCACTAACATAACAAGGCATCTTTATTGCTCTTATTTCTTGGGAGATTCCAAGAGTTTTAGGAGTTCTGAGCCAGAAACAGGACCAAATAACATATTTCTTCAATCACAGCATCACACCCTTACTCAGAGCCTTGACACTGTTGAACACCTGGGTCAAACCTGGGTCACCCACTGCCAGGCTTCTTCGTGTGTGAGGAGGTCTCCCATTATGAAGCCCCTTGGCTGGACATCTGGTCTTTGGCTCCCAGGAGCATCCTAATTAAGGAGCAAGTTAAAGTGGCATCCTTATCCCATTTGCTTTAGTCACGTTCTCCCCCTCACCTTCTAGAATTTCCACCCTGATGGCAGCAAGAGACGCAAAACAAAGACAACAAGGGAATGGGCAGTGAGCAAGAGAAAGGTCTTGAGAGGAAATCTAATGAACCAGAGGAGGAAAATGTAGAAATAGGCTCTATATGGTGAAACAACTGTACTCCAATAAAGATTAATTAAAATAAAGAAATACGCTCTATTGCTTGCTGACAGACACACAGGGCACTAAGCTAATGGATTTAGGAGACAATGCTGTGGCCTGTGTAGCAAATGCTGGCAGTTCTAGCCCAGACCTCCCAGGTCCCTTAATCAACTGTGCACCCGTCTCCCAGCTTCTACAGGCTCCTTTCCCACCTGTGACCTTCTGGGGATGCTCCTTGTGCCTTAGAGCTGCACCCCTTCTGCAGAGAGCCTGAAGCACCCAAGGTGGCCTTTAGCCAGTGTCCAGTCCCTGTGAAAACACACAAGCCTCGCATCCTCTGTCCCAACGCTGGACAAACCCCAGGATGCCATTTGTGCCTAAGCCCCTCTCGTGACCAGGCTGCATCTGGGATTTCACCTCAACTGCTTTGGATTTCACCAAACTGGTTTGGCTTCCTCCCCTTCCCCGCCCTGCTCCCTGCCCCAGTTTCCTTCTGGGAACACTGTAGGGGATGATGGTGTGAATCACCTGCCAGAGGTTTCTGGGGTCTTTGTACCTGGGAGCCCTGGCCAGCACCAGCCTGTGGTCTCTCAACTGCCCTTGACCTTAGCACAGACCTCCCTCACCGCCCCTCCTCTGAGGTGGAGCCACCCGGGCCCGTTATTGCCCAGCCCCTGACCCTCTCTCAAGTACTGACTTCATCTGCAAGTGTTTTTTCCTCACCATAATGTCATTAACTCCAGGAGGGACCTGAAAGCCAGGCATTTATCTGACAGTGATGTCTGTCCTGCTCGATGCGGTTTCTGCAGGGCAAGAAGCAGTCAGGAAGTCACAGAAGGAAGGGGACATCTGCTCCGATACAGACGTCTTTAACGTTTCCTGCTACAGCGTCTCCCTTCACAGTCAGTCCTTGCCCTTTGCTGACCCCGGGACATGCTAAGACCTTGAGCTTGGCAGAGTGTACCACCAACGTTACTTCCCTGATTACCCATTTCGGTCACTAATCTGGGACTACATCAGTGGTTCCCAATCCTGAATGCTACTTAGATTCCCCTGGGAGCTTTTCTGAATGCACCTACCCCGCTGTCCTCCCCCCTGGATCGCTGGGCAGGGGGCTCAGGCGTCAGCACTCTTCTAGCCATGCCCACCCCCGCGCCAGGCGACTGCAGCGTGCAGCCAGGACTGAGACCCGCTGCCGTGCAGGAAGGGGTGTGTCCTCGGGGCGCCACTGCTAAGGGACCAGCCTTCTCTCCACCTGCGCTCGTTGGTCACCTTCATTCTGGCCAAGAGGCTGCCGGATGCGCCTGGCTTCTTTCCTGCTGCTCTCCCTGGTCCTACCTCTACTTTGTAAAGTGTCTGTTTCTTTAAACATTCAAGAATAGGGCTTCTCTGAAACTATGAGCATTTCTGAAGATCATCAATTGTTGGTCACCATAATATTCAAGGAAGCAGGGTCTGAGGATGGATATGGGGAGAAGGGCTTTCTTCCCAGTGTCAGGCGCCACCTGAACTTATGCTTTGACGGAAACTTGTGTCTTCTTGGTGAGCAGAGGAGCGGAGAGTGTGTTAGAGGAAGGAGGGCCTAACAGGAAGGCTTAGACACTCTGCTTACAGACTTTTTGAGAACACACTGGTTTACTTTTTTGAAGGGCCTCATGCTGAGTTGCTATGTCCAACTCTTGAGACCCCATGAACTATAGCTGCCATGTTCCTCTGTCCATGGAATTTCCCAGGCAAGAATACTGGAGTGGGTTGCCACTTCCCTCTCTAGGGGATATTCCCAACCCAGGGACCAAACCCATGTCTCCTGCATTGCAGGTGGATCCTTTACCACTGAGCCACCTGGGAAGACCTGTGAAAAGCCTACTGGATTGCAAAGATTGCTTTTTTAAAAAATAAAACTCAGTTTATCACTCACACACCAGACAGAAATATTTTACCAAGGCACTCAGAAGTGCCACTCTGAACAACAATTTAGCTTTTTAAAAATCATTCTCACTTTCCTGTTCTTTTCACCTATATTCAGGGAGAAAAAAGGAAAGACTGATCTTCAGCTGAATAACATAAATCTCCATTAATTACCTGGAAAGATTAGCTTTCCCCCCTCAGTCTAAACATTTTAATGCCCTCTATCAAAGGCACCGGTAATCTGAGGGAGTTTCAGATCACATCCACCACCACACTTCAGGAAATTCTGACCCTTTAAAATAATTTTAGAGGACGTGTTAATTCCTTCCCTTTCATGGCTACCCTGTGGATGCTCATATTTTCCTTTCTCTCATGTCTACCAGTTGGGAAAGATGCTGCTTCTTTATTTGATTAAAGATACTTTATCCAATTCTTGGCTTACACAGAAAAATAAAATCACTCATTTGAGCCTATGTAGAAAAAATAATCATTTGACTAATGGTATCTGCCACTTTTTATCAGTTTGGCAGGGGAGGGAGTGAATACATGCAACATTTATGTGTTGTATGATACCAGGTCATCTGGCCTCTTGACCTTGGAAAACATTTCTGAGTTGGAGTTTTGCACCACAGAGAAATGATTGTCATTTTCTGGTGCAAAGATACCAGGTGTTACTATGGCCCTTGTCCCACTGCCTGTGGTTCTTTCTTTATGCATCCATCCTTCTTCGAGATCAGTGGGTTTCAACTCTGGCTGCCCAGAACTTGGGGCTTAAAAATATATGGGTGTATAAGCCCCTGGCCATAGACCTGGAAGTTCTGATTCAACTGGTCTGGGAGGCAGCTCGGCCTAGGTATACACAGTAGACCCCTAGGGGATTATAACATGCAGGTGGGCTTAGAACAGCTGTGGCTGATGTCAGCTCATTCTGCTAGCAACATTACCTCCTTCACCTGGTCCCCCAGAACCTGCCAGAGTCTGGTACATGATAACCATTCACAAGTCTGCTGTGAATTATATCCCAAAGGGAAGCTGGAATCCTGATACCACCACAATACCACCTCTCCTGATGTATTTCCCAGATGCTATTACTAAGCAAGGAGTCTTAGGGTTATCAATTCTAAATAGGCAGGACTGCTGTCATACTAATGTGCTACGGTTCACTCTGGGTCACATTCCATTACTTGCAAACATTCAAAGACAATGACATAGCATTTAGCCTATAAAAATGAGTCAATATATTGAAAAGAATTATTAAGTCGTTTTAAAAAGGCACAGCAATAGATCCTAGACATACAAAGCCAAGCAGCACAAATATCAATGGTACCTAATTACTTTCATTCACCCAAAACTGTAGAGAACACCACTCAGAATAAACACCCATTTCTTCCACGTGGCTTTCAGGCAAAATTTTGAAATAGCTACCTGAATTCAAAAGCAAGCCGCCAAACTGTCAATTTTTGGCCTCATTTTGGCTGGTTAGCTGACTGACTGATTGATGGAGGCGCGTGTTTCCTCATCTGTCTCAGGCCTTTGAGCCTGTTCTCGGTGCTGGGCAGTGCCCTAAGCGCTGGGAAACAGTGGTGAAAACAGGCAGCTTGTGCCTGATCTCAGGGAGTTTATGTTCAGTTGTGGGAACTAGACAGGACAGAAGAGGATAGCGTGCATTTCAGGTGACAGCTGCCATGATGAAAGCTGAGCAGGAGGACCCGATGCTGAGGGGCCGGGCGCCCGCTTCACCTGGTGGTCAGGGAGGGCTTCTCTGAGAGGTGGCCGGGCAGGCGCGGTCTGAGTGTCAGTGGGCAGAATGTCTTGGGCATGGAGATGCAAAGGCACAGGCTGGAAGTGGCTGGCAGCTTGAGCCGTAGAAAGGCCAGGGGCTAGAGCTTAGCAGGTTAGGAAGGGGTGGTATGAAATGTGAGGCGGGAGCCTGACCGCATAGGGCTTGGCGCACCGTGGTAAGGAGTTTGTGTGCATGCGTGCTAAGTCGCTTCAGTCATGTCTGACTCTTTGGGACTCCATGGATTGCAGCCCGGCAGGCTCCTCTGTCTATGAGATTCTTCAGGCAAGAATACTGGAGTGGGTTGCCATGCCCTCCTCCAAGGGGTAGGGAGTTTGGGTGGATGCAATTAAGATGGTCAATGATCTCATCAGTTTTATCTGTAACAGAGTCGCCACCACAGACGGGGGCTATAGTGAGAAGGTTGATGGTGTGAGTTTTGTAGCTCTGGGGAAGCCATTCCATTGGGTCAAGCCAACAGAAATAATGACAAGAATTTTCTTTTCTTCTGGAGTGTCAGAAAGGGAGTTGGGGTGTTGTGCCAATTCACCTGAATGAAACACTCTTCCCCCTAAATAGCCATATGGTTTGTCTCCTCTTTTCACATAAACCTCTGTTCAAATGTCGCTTCCCCAAAGAGGCCTGTCCTCCCTACCACACATCGCTCTCAATGCCCTACTCTCATTCCGGTGGTCTTTACAAGTCTGACCACTACTGGATATTATACATCTGTTTATTTCAGACTTTCCCCTCCCCAGTGGAACATAAGCCCCTGAGGTCAAGGACTTCATTTGTTTTGTTTTATATTTTTTGTTTTGTTTATATTTTGTTTTCTGCTATATTCCAACACTCAGCATAATCTCTGGCACAACAAACACTTAGAGAATGAATTTCTGAGAATAAACACCATTGGATTTTTGCTGCATCCATTTGAGCATGAGGGACTTGAGAGAGTCCTAGGATTCTTGGGCTTCTATTTGCCAAGCACATTCGTGTCCCTTCTAATCTTTCTGCCTTAATCACTTTAAATGTACTGACAAGCACAATTGACCAATTAATAGCGCTTATGCTTTTGTTACATCATTTGTAATCCACGATGCTCTTTCTATTTGTAACGGTCTTTCAATTTTTCATGACTCAAAATGGAGGGCATACATAATGAATACAAATAGCAAATTGATTATATGTAATGCATATTCTACTGCTTGCTGGGTTTATGCCTGTTATTAATGACAGAAATCCAGCAAATTCTCATGAAAACACCAATGACATACAACCTTTAATGCAAGATGTTGGAGCACTAGGGGTCCTAAATTTTCCTAATTACTGAGCAACAGCAGACATTAATTTCCCAGACGGCAACCTTTGTAAATAAGAACATCAGCATGGCTGCTTTGTCCAAGTTCATTTTTGCTGAACACAAAACCCATCATGCAATCCATTTTTATCCACCAGACTATTTGTGTTGTGTTTCAAAAAAACAGATACACTTGAGAGATTGCTTTATGAACAAAGTCTAAAGGACACCACTTGTGAAAAATCAAATTTACTGTCTACTGAGGGACTGCATGTTTTTTGGAATGCTAATATACTATGATACAGATTTCACATAGCTTCAGCTGGTGGGCTGAGCATCAAAGCATCACAAAGGTGATAGAGCAAAACAAGAAAGAAGAAAGGGATCAGAGTCTGAAATGGAGAATATGGTAAAGGAGATGCTTTTAAGAGACCCACCTGGCTAAATGTGCAGTCTTGGTCTCAGATCGCCAAAGGATGAGCTGGTTCGCAATGAGAGGCCATGTGAACCAATCTTTTTTTTCTCCCCACTAGACAGAAAACCTTCTGGGAAGCAGGTGTTTCCTGTGAAACACTGGTGGGTAGGGTGACTGGTTTAGCTTGATTGGTACAGGGAAAACAATCAAGCACTCGTCTGATGGGTTTGTAAAGAGAGTGGATGAAATGGATAGGAGCATTTATTGAGGCCCACTTGTACTTAGAAGCCAGCATTCACAGCAGGCTCGATGCTACAAGCCTGACCACTTCTACTAAAATCTTCCTCCTCCAATACAAATTGGCTGTGCTGCAGAAGGAAGGCTGAGTGAGTGGATGGCTGGCTATGGTCCATGCCTACCTCCCCAACAGTCAAAGCCCTGACAGGTCTGCATCCGTGACAAGCTGAGCTTCTGAGTGGGTAGGATTCCAAACCCAGGGGAAGCAGGGGTCTGCCAAAGTGTGCCCAGCCAACTTGAGACCCAGGGCGGTTTTGGCGAAGCCTAAACCAGGCTTAACAGATTCCCTTCTGTATTTTAAGTGTGTGCACCATCTTAGGTTGGAAACCCCAGAAAAGACCCAGAGCCAAGGACGTGAGAACCACGTGGTTCACTGGGAAGTAGAGGGAGCCTGGAAAGCTGAAGGAAACAGGGACACAGGGAAGAGAAGGTGGATGGACAACATAGGGGAGGGGGCATTGCTAAGTCACCTACCATGGTAGGTGACTGCAATTTAACCTCAGAGGGAAACTGGAAAACTGTGCAAAACACATGCCTTGGAATTACCTTGGTCAAGGGGGGTGAGGGGGCAGGTTATTTATCCCCATATACTCGACAGTCATTGGTTAAGGATGCCCCAGAAAGATATTAATTCCCAGGTACTTTGTCTGACAAAGATGAAGTGTATGTGAGTGAAGCACTAGCAGAGCTGGCTTCAAAGGTCACCCCAAGGGCTAAGGATTTCCTCTGGTGGATACAAGATCCACACCCACCCCAAACTTCTGAAGCTTCGCCATTACTCAGGGATAAACATGTCTGATAGACATACACTAGGCATTGAGTACACTGCTGAATGTGATTTGAAAAGGGAATGAAACTTACAGACTCTTTGCTGAATTTTCCACTCTATGGAGACAG
Organism: Cervus canadensis; assembly: GCF_019320065.1. Taxonomy (NCBI): domain Eukaryota; kingdom Metazoa; phylum Chordata; class Mammalia; order Artiodactyla; family Cervidae; genus Cervus; species Cervus canadensis. The sequence continues at coordinate 47,554,057 of NC_057403.1, forward strand.
CAAGACAGATTTCTTGCTAAAATTTAGGAAATACACATGCCCTCCTCCCCCACTGTCATATGTCTATGTGAGAGAATAAAGAATTCACAACTAGTTCTAAAAAAAGAGCCAAACTCAGAAGAGAAATACATTCACAGACCATAGAGTAAGAGACAGTGCAAAGGGAGAGAAGGGCAGAGGGAAATGAAGATTTAATTTATTATAATTTGAAAAAAAAAGCCCAAAATAATTTTGGTACCTTTAAACATTTTCCCCAGATGAAGCCCAAGGTAATATATCTGTGCTGGGACATTCTGATAGTCACTTTGGAGATGGTTGTCAAGACCTCATTTTGTACTGGAATTTATCTTTTAAAGCCAAAGAATTCCTCAGTGTCTCCACTTTTTGGGTATCTTAGTTGTGAAAATCCATTCTTAACAGATAATAATAAAAATTGCATTGTTTAGCATTTATTTAGTCCTTATTATTCATGAATTGTTTTGTATGTATTAACTGATCAAATACAACAAACATATGGTTAGCTATTACTTCCCAAATTTAACACAGAAAGAAGCTGAGGCTCAGAGAGGTTAAGTGACTAACCCAAGCTCACTCAGCAAGTGGAGCTAGGATTTCAAACCAGGTGTTCTTATTCCAGACCCATATCTGTGCATGTGCCCTATTTCTTTAATAACCAAATATTTTGATAAACATAAATCCTGTCCTATTTGCTTATAGCCCAAGAATGTGAAGACATTTGACATTTTATTCCATGGTAAGTACAACACCTTCACACGAAATGTCCTAGGACAAAGCCATTCAAAGAGAAGAGAAGCTTCATCTTCCCAAGGGCCACATTTGGTTTCTCCAGCAGCATGCCCAGGTCACTGTACTAGTGAAACCATTTCAGTTTTATCTCACACCTAAAACACTGCTCTCTAAATCTACAGAGACCACGTGAGATGCGGGAAATCAACTCTCTTCACCTCTCTTGGCTCCCAAGTGAGACCATTCAACTAATGGTCTCCATACTGAGTAAAAATATGAAACATGCAAATGGCACTGCCTTTGTATTAGCTTTTATTGGCATTTCCTAAATAAAAGAAGACTATGTGTGTGATGAGAGATGGAACCACTGCTTAGAAAGCACTTGAGCAATTGCTTCGATTCACATTTATTACAGTGTGATCCCGTGCCTAAAAAAGAATTGACATTTTTTTCTGGTGCGGCTTATAAACGCAGAGGCAGAGAGGCCTCTCATGCTTCTAAACATCTCTTCAGGAAGAGATGAGAGGGAAGAAGCTCATGCCTGACAGTGCTAAAAGCTTATGGTTTGCTTTTCCATGGTATTTCTATTACAGCGTAAGTGTGTAGATGGCATAAGCACATATGCACATAAATGCTATTTGCTAAATTTAAAAGAAAGATGGTTTTCCCACTTCTAACACTTAGGGATTTATAAAAGATAATGCTTTGAGAGCCAGCAAAACCAACTACTATACACACATAAAAGACCCTCTTATTTCTCTAAATATTTAGAGAATTAGTCTAGAGAAGGCCCACAGCAGAATCTACCAAAGTCAGATTGGATGAAACGCTGAAAGCTCTCCTAGGGGACAGTTTATGTGCAAGCGTGAAAGTGTATCCAGTGTGTGTGTGTGTGTGTGTGTGTGTGTGTGTGTATGTATATCTATACCCACACACAGAAGAGAATATATACTGTTAAGCTAAACCACTCAAGAATTTCATCATTCTCTCCTCACTTCTTCTTTCCACATGATTGTGTTCTGTACTAACAGCGGCACTGGCCGTGTCAGACCCAATCAGTCAGGAGGATATATTTAGGGATTGGGACCGGTCATAATGTGACTATTTAATCTACATGTGATCTGACCCTTATAATAAGTGATTGCTGCAATGTGATGAAGTGCAGCCTGCTCTCTAGCTAGACAGCCCCAGGGCCTTTGCCCTCAGTGCCTGAGAACCACGGCAGCCCCAGTGTGGGGAGGGAGGCAGAGGTCTGTGCAGTGTGGTCTGAGATCCCCTGGTCAGGCCTTCTGAGGCTGAACAGGACCGGGCAGCACTAACAGCACCTCTAACGAGGATATTTGGGTCTTGGAGCCATCACTGTTTCTGAAAACTCCTTGTGAGTCTCCCTCCCTTGCCCCAAATATCCAGCCAGAAACAAATACAAGAATATGGCATTGTGCACAGAAGTCCCCCAAGATGGCATTATAAGGACTGAGACCATGGAATAAAAGACATAGGTTAATAGAAATTTCAGAAAAGCCATTATGCATACTTAAAGCTGATTCATGCTATTTTACAACACAAAACCAACACAACATTGTAAAGCAATTATCCTCCAATTAAATATAAATTTTAAAAAATTCTAGCCTTTCAAAAAAAACAGATTAGTTAAAGTCATTATTTACAAAATAAAGTCAAGTATTTACTGTTGCTTAAGCTTTTCTTGACAACTTCTTAGTAGTCTGGACAAAAGATGCTAGGGCAACAATAGCCAGACAGATCTTGCTAAATAATATCATATTGTTGTTAAATTAAATAAGTAATAAATACTTATTATTTTTAAATTATTTTTTTGATTAAATTATTTTATTATATTATTATTACCAGATAATCATGAAGGTGTGATCACTCACACTCACCTAGAGTCAGACATCCTGGAATGTGAAGTCAGGTGGGCCTTAGGAAGCATCACTACGAACAAAGCTAGTAGAGATGATGGAATTCCAGTTGAGCTATTTCAAATCCTAAAAGATGATGCTGTGAAAGTGTGCACTAAATATGTCAGCAAATTTGGAAAACTCAGCAGTGGCCACAGGACTGGAAAATGTCAGTTTTCATTCCAATCCCAAAGAAAGGCAATGCCAAAGAATGTTCAAACTACTGCACAATTGCACTCATCTCACACGCTAGTAAAGTAATGCTCAACATTCTCCAAGCCAGGCTTCAGCAATACGTGAACCATGAACTTCCAGATGTTCAAGCTGTTTTTAGAAAAGGAAGAAGAACCAGAGATCAAATTGTCAACATCCGCTGGATCATCGAAAAAGCAAGAGAGTTTCAGAAAAACATCTATTTCTGCTTTATTGACTATGCCAAAGCCTTTGACTGTGTGGATCACAATAAACTGTGGAAAATTCTTCAAGAGACGGGAATACCAGACCACCTGACTTGCCTCTTGAGAAACCTGTATGCAGGTCAGGAAGCAACAGTTAGAACTGGACATGGAACAACAGACTGGTTCCAAATTGGGAAAGGAGTATGTCAAGGCTGTATATTGTCACCCTGCTTATTTAACTTATATGCAGAGTACATCATGAGAAAAGCTGGGCTGGAGGAAGCACAAGTTGGAATCAAGATTTCTGGGAGAAATATCCATAACCTCAGATATGCAGATGACATCACCCTTATGGCAGAAAGTGAAGAAGAACTAAAGAGTCTCTTGATGAAAGTGAAAGAGGAGACTGAAAAAGTTGGCTTAAGCTCAACATTCAGAAAAGTAAGATCATGGCATCCGGTCCCAGCACTTCATGGGAAATAGATGGGGAAACAGTGGAAACAGTGGCTAACTTTATTCTTCTGGGCTCTAAAATCACTGCAGATGGTGATTGCAGCCATGAAATGAAAAGACGCTTACTCCTTGGAAGGAAAGTTATGACCAACCTAGACAGCATACTAAAAAGCAGAGACATTACTTTGCCAACAAAGGTCCGTCTCGTCAAGGCTATGGTTTTTCCAGTGGTCATGTATGGATGTGAGAGTTGGACTGTGAAGAAAGCTGAGTGCCGAAGAGTTGATGCTTTTGAACTGTGGTGTTGGAGAAGACTCTTGAGAGTCCCTTGAACTGCAAGGAGATCCAACCAGTCCATCCTAAAGGAGATCAGTCCTGGGTGTTCATTGGAAGGACTGATGTTGAAGCTGAAACTCCAATACTTTGGCCATCTGATGCGAAGAGCTGACTCATTGGAAAAGACCCTGATGCTGGGAAAGATTGAGGGCAGGAGGAGAAGGGGATGACAGAAGATGAGATGGTTGGATGGCATTACCAACACAAAGGACATGGGTTTGGGTGGACTCCGGGAGTTGGTGATGGACAGGGAGGCCTGGCGTGCTGCGGTTCATGGGGTTGCAAAGAGTCAGACATGACTAAGCAACTGTACTGAAAGTAATAAATCTTATTATGTAAAATATATAATAGAAATTACAAATTAATGCAATATCTAAATAAATCAGGGTAAAGAAACTTCCTACAATGCAGGCAGGTTTGACCCCTGGGTCTTGAAGATCCCCTGGAAAAGGAAATGGCAACCTCCTCCAGTATTCTTTTCTAGGAAATCCCATGGACAGAGGAGCCTGGCAGGCTATAGTCTGTGGGGTCACAAAAAGTCAGACATGACTTAGCGACTAAACCACCACCGAATAACTTAAACATAGAAAAGGAATGATAAGTCAAAAGTGGCTCTCTAACAACTTGAGATAATTCTGCAAGCCTTAGATACCTGTGAAACTGGAACACTATAGAAAGTAAAATGTTAAATTAGGAAGAACTCCACAGTTGGAAAATATATTTATGGTGTTAAGGTATCCTGAATATTCATTGGAAGGACTGATGCTAAAGCTGAAACTCCAATCCTTTGGCCACCTGATGTGAAGAACTGACTCATTGGAAAAGACCCTGATGCTGGGAAAGATTGAAGGCAGGAGGAGAAGGGGATGACAGAGGATGAGATGTTGGATGGCATCACCGACTCGATGGACATGAGTCTGAGCAAGCTCCGGAAGTTGGTGATGGACAGGGAAGCCTGGCGTGCTGCAGTCCATGGGGTCACAAGGGGTTGGACATGACTGAGTGACTGGACTGAACTGAAGATATCCCAGGCATTAGCTATATAACAAAGGTGAGAGTATATGCAGAATGGTATGATGGGTGATCCCTAATATTAACGTGGTGATGAGAAGGGGGTGCTTCAGAGTAGAGTTTTAAGTAGAACTGAGGAAAACTGAAGGTTGGTACTGAAGGAAAGATGAAGGTACCAAGGAAGAACACTACTGAACATGACCCAGTGAGAAAGGCAGGGAGACAGGAATCATGGGTGCATATAGATCTGTAAGAGGAAATTAGGAAAGGTGCTTTCCCCTCAAGATCCAACTGTTTTCCAAGAATGAAGCCTGCTGAAGTAGGAAATATTTCCATAAAACACAGAGTAGAATATTTACTTCTTGGGAAAGGCAGATTAGATAAAATGCTGCAAGATGGAATAAAGCTTTTATTCTATTTCACTTCATTTTATCTTATTTTTAATTTACTTATGCTTATATGGGCTTCCCCAGTGGCTCAGAAGCGAAGAATCCTCCTGCAATGCTGGAAGCGTGGGTTTGATCCCTGGGTCAAGAGGATTCTTTGGAGAAGGAAATGACAACCCATTCCAGTACTCTTGCCTGGGAAATCCCATGGACAGAGGAGCCTGGTGGGCTATAGTCCATGGGGTCTAAAAGAGCAACTTAGCGACTAAATAACAACAACAAAAATGTTTATATAGTACTTACCATATATCGGGCACCATTTAAAGTATTTCATAAGCAATAGCCAATTTATTATTATTTTTAAAATTTATTTAATTGGAGGCTAATTACTTTACAATATTGTAGAGGTTTTGCCATACACTGACATGAATCAGCCATGGGTGTACATGTGTTCCCCATCCCGATCCCCCCTCCCACCTCCCTCTCCATCCCATCCCTCTGCGTCTTCCCAGTGCACCAGCCCTGAGCGCTCTGTTTCATGCATCGAACCTGGGCTGGTGATCTGTTTCACATATGATAACTTACATGTTTCAATGCTATTCTCTAAATCATCCCACCCTCGCCTTCTCCCACAGAGTCCAAAAGACTATATTATCTGTGTCCAATTTAATTTTCAGAACAACCTGAGAAAATACTGTTATCCTATTTTGCAGATGAGAAAACTGAGCCTCGGAGGAATTGAATTACTTGCCCAAGATCACACCACTAGTAACAGATGAGGCTGTACACAGGCAATTAGGCTCCACAGTATATGAGACCACGATGCCATGCTGCTTTTATAAGGCAAGGAATTAGTAAGTAACATGCTTTGATTAACATGCTCAAATTTCTTAGCTTCTGAATCTTTGAAAGATTTCATGAATACATAATATGGTTCCACACTCTAGAAAAAGAAAAAGTTGAGGAAATTTGGCCTTTGAGGTTCATTTGTCTTTTTAATTATACATTGAACCTGAAGGGTTCTTTAAAGGATTAAATTGTTATTACACAAAAATAAAACAAGAGACTAGAGAATTGGGAAGATATATTCTTCTGTTATTCCACAATAATTTTCACACTGAGATCAGATTAGAAAATGATCAGGATAAATGGCCACAAATAAAATTCCCCCAAATGTGCAGACACATTCAACCAGAATAATCTGTGACAGCATTTTTAAAGAAGTGTTTCCTGCCACAAAAGTGCTAATGTTAACAGCTCCAAAAAAGCTGTAGCCTGAAAGAATAATGTCTTGAAGGGTAAACTATATTTCCCTACAAAGGCTTAACTATAAGTACGTTTACCTTCAGTCTTGACTTATATTCACAGCCTTACCAATAAGAACATCATCTTCTCACTCATTCATTTATCAAAACTTTATAGAGCTCCAATTGAGATAATTCCAGAATAAGTGAAAGACAGTCATCCACTCTTCAAGAAATCCATTTAGAGATTATGAATTTGAGTAAATAATTACAAGGCCACATGTTCCTGTTAACAGAGATTCCAAAACCACAAGAAACAGTATCTTTTAAACAGTGTGTAATGTGCTTCTGGGTCAATATGGTGGAATGAGGACATGCATTATTTTCTCTGACTAAAACACCACTAAAATGAGAGTAAATGCCAAATTCCTACTTCTGGCCAATATCGAATAACAGGGACTTGACTTACCCTCCCATCTAAAACAACCAAAAAAAGGGGGGGGGGGCAAAATATATGAAATAACAGGATGGAAGACACTGGACATCAGCCAACACAAACAATGGTCTTTGAGAAAAAGGACAGCAATGAGATGAGCCCTAAGCCAAAGGATGCACAAGGGAGGTTCCTGGCCACAGCAGGAAGAGAGTAACTCAGGTGAAGCCTGGTGGACTCCTGGAGTTGAGTGGCTGAAGCTGAGTGCTGGAGAGGCAGGCAGCTAGAGTTTACAGAGGAGAGTCCTGGAGAAGGGAAGAGAGAGATCCAGAGACCAGAAGATGGTCCTCTATAAGCATTCAGCTGAGGACTGAAAAGTGTATGCTCGGAGGAAACTACCCAAGGTCAGGTAAAAAAAAATTTTAAAAAGAATTAAAACAGTGTTGACTGCTCGCACAGACTTGGGAACAGTCCTTCATCCAAAACACTCAGATCAGAAACCTCAAGATTTAATGGGCTGTGTGTACATCCACAGAACAGTTTGCTTCAACTGTGGGAAATAATTACCCCCAAACCAAACACGTTTTTTTGGTTTAAAGCAAACTACAATATCTAAGATAAGAACTACACTGGATAGGATTCATGGTAGCTTAGACCTTGCAGAGGGCTTCCTTGGTGGCTCAATGCAGAAGAATTCATTTGCTAATGCAGGAATCCCAGGTTCAATCCCTGGGTTGGCAAGGTCCCCTAGAGAAGGAAATGACAACCCACTCCAGCATTCCTGCCTGGGAAATCCCATGGAGAGAGGAGCCTGGTGGGCTGCAGTCCATGGGGTCAAAAACAGTTCGACATGACTTAGCAACTAAACAACAAAAAACAACAAGACCTTGCAGAAGAAAAGCTTATTGAACTTGAAGACACGGCAATAGAGAGCATTTAGAATTTAAGACCAGGAGAAAGAGAATTTTATAAAATGAGCAGATGATCAGTGAGCTGTGGGCTAACTTCAAGAGGCTGAATACATAGGAAAGTGGAGTCCCTGAAATGTGGGACACAGAGAGTAGGACAGGAAAAAAAAATTGAAGAAATAATGGCTAAAAATTTCCAAATTTGATAAAGACAATACGACCACAGATCCACACAGCTCAATAAGTCCCAAGCCAAGAAACACGAAGAAAATGACAGCCAAGTACATCATAATTAACTTGCTCAAAGCCAGTGATGAGAAGAAAACCTTAAAAGCAGCTTCAGACAGACACATCACATAGAGAGGATCAAAGTAAGATAAAGGCAGCTCTCTAGACAGAAATAATGCATGTAAGAAGATAGTAGAGTCACGTTTTTTAACTCCTGAAAGAAAAGAACGGTCAACCTAGAATTCTATATTTAGTAAAAAGTATCTTTGAAAAATGAAGACAGAAAGCAGAGAAGCTGAAAGGGCTGGACGTGTGCAGTTGAGTGGCCTGGGTCCAAGCATGCAGGTGTGGTCTCTGGGGGCAGACAATGGAGAATGGGGCCCAGCCATGTGCCTCATCCCCTGCGGAGATCTCTCCAGCACCCACGCTGTGACCCCAACGGCTGACTGGCACAGGGAGACACAACCAGCTCCTGCAAGACATTCAGTAGCCTGGTGCCTGCCCACAGCATGAATCTGGTGTGAGGCCTCTGGCTGTTAACAAGAGAATTGCTTTAATAAAACTTCTTTACAGAATTCAGAAATATTTCATCCTGAAGGAAATCAAACTAAGTAGCACCAAGACAAATGCCACCAGAGTCAACACCACCAAATCGGGCAGTACCAAAGCCAGGAATTTAACATGCAAAATGGCAATGATATCAGACTGGCATACTTTATATCCTTGCACATGAAAATTCTCATATTTAATACCCCACTCCTCACCACGTAGAGTGCATACATGGAATGGTTTCCAAAATACGTCCATCTTCTCTTCTTCAAGTGAGTATTCATGAACAAATAATCACTTCCCAGGTGGTGCTACTATTAAAACAAATAATCATTTTCCCAATGGTAAAGAACCCACCTGTCAATGGAGACATAAGAGATGCGGGTTTGATTCCTGGGTTGGAAAGATCCCCTAGAAGAGGGCATGGCAACCCACTTCAGTATTCCAGCCTAGAGAATCCCACAGACAGAGGAGCCCGGCAGGCTCCAGTCCATGTGGTCACAAAGAGTTGGACACGACCAAAGCAGCTTAGCACGCACTGTCTGTTTAGTACATACCAGGCTCTACTTAAAGCCTTCACATACCATTTCATCCTCATAAGAACTCCATGAAGTGGATTTCATTATTGTCTCCATTTTCTATATGGAGAAACAGAGACACAGGTTAAGTTACTTGCCCAAAAGTTACCAAGTTTTTAAGTGGCAAGGTCAAGATTTGAACCCAGATTTATATAACAGTTATACTATAAAACTACTACATATATTGCCTCATTCAGCTTTAGAAAAAGTTAAGGGACTTTTAAAATTAGTTTTAAGTTTACAGAACAATTGAGTACAGAATTCCCATATACTCTGTTAGTTTACCTCATTATCCCGTGCATTAGTGTGATATATTTGTTACAACTATTTATACATTACTATTAACTGAAGTCTGCAGTTTGCATTAGAGTTCACTCTCTATGTTGTACATTCAATGGGTTTTGATGAATGTAAAATGACATGTGTCCACTGTTACAGTATCACACAGAATAGTCTCACTGCCCTAAAAATACTCTTGTGTTCTGCCTATTCATTCTTTCCTCCCTGCTAACCCTTGGCAACCACTGATCTTTCTACTGTCTCCATAGCTTTACCTTTTCCAGAATGTCACATAGTTGGAATCATACAATATGTAACCTTTTCAGTCTGGGTTCTTTCACTTAGTAGTATGCATTTACTTTCCTCCATGTCTCTTTGTGGTTTGATAGCTCATTTCTTTTTATTTCTGAATAATATCCCATTGTATGAATGTACCACAGTTCATTTATTCACAACTGAAAGATATATTGGTTGCTTCCATGTTTTAGCAATTATGAGTAAAGCTGCTAAAATATTCATGTCCAGGGTTTTGTGTGGACATGTGTTTTCATTTGGACACTTCATTCAGTTTTATAGCAATGAAATCTGTCATTATAATTTTTTTTTTTAAAAAAGGTGAAGACTTTTTCAGACATACAAAAGCTAAAATAATTCATTACCAGCAGACTGCACTGCAAGAAATGTTAAAGAAAATCCTTTAAGCAGAAGGAAATGATATGAAATGGAAATGGGAATCTACACAAAGGAATGAAGAACACTGAATGGGTACATAAATAAAATTTGCCCCTAATTGAAAACAATTATTTTTAAAACATATTTTTTGAACAAAAATAATAACACAATGTGAGGTTTATAATATCTATAGAGGTTAAATGTATGGCAATAACAGCACAAAAAGTTAGAGGGGTAGAAACAGAAATATACTATTGTAAGATTGTTACACTCCATGTGAAGTAGCATAAAATCACTTGAAGTAGTATGTGATAAACAATACACACACATACACCCTTAAGTAAAACTAAATTAACAGTCACAGCTGATAGGCCAATAACTGATACAAAATGGAACTGTAAAAGAATATTCAAGTAATCCAAAATAAGGCAAGAAAAAGAGGAACAAAGAGAGAATGGGACAAATAGAAAACAAAGAACACTTAAACTGTGCCACATTAAATATACATGGTCTAAATGCCACAATCAAAAGGCAGAGATTGAATTTTAAAAAGACCCAACTATATGTTGCCTGTAAGTAACACACTCCAAATATAATGGCACAAATAGGTTAAAAGTTTGTGGGATGAAAAGAAATACAATGCTAACACCAATCAAAAGAGAGATAAGGTCTTTTTTTTTTTGGTGGAGATTGTTTTATTTCACTTTTTTTTTTCTTTTTTTTTTTTCCAATTATTTTTATTAGTTGGAGGCTAACTACTTTACAATATTGTAGTGGTTTTTGCCATACATTGACATGAATCAGCCAGGGGTCTTTTTAAAAAACTTATTTATTTTTTAATTGAAGGATAATTGCTTTACAGAATTTTGTGGTTTTCTGTCAAACCTCAACATGAACCAGCCATAAAAAAAAGGGCAGGAAAAAAAAAAGAGAGAGAGAGAGAGTGAGGGAGAGCTATGTTAACATCAGACAAAGGAGATTTCAGAGCAGAATATTACCTAGGATGAAGAATGCCCATTCATAATGATACGGGAGTCGCTTAATCAAAAGGACATAACAATTACAAGCCATAACTGTCTACGCACCTAGTAACAGAGCTTAAAAATACAAGAAACAAAAACTGGAATAATTATAAGAAGATACAGACTAATTCACAAATATAGTAAGGTACTTTGATACTCCTGTATCAAAGGTACTTTGGTCAATGATATATAGACCAAATAGAAAAATCAACAAGGAAATAGAATATCTAATCAACACTATCAAAAAACTTATTTAATTCACATTACAGAATATTTGACCCAACAACAGCAGAATAAACATCCTTTTCATTTCACATGGACATTTACAAGGATAGACCATATTGTGGGCTATAAAACAAGCTCAGTACATTAAAAAGGATTCCAGTTACACAAAAGTATATTCTCTATGATAACGGAATTAAGTTAAAAAATCAACAACAGAAAGATCTCTAGAAACTATTCAGATTTTGGAAGCAGAATAATATACTTTTTAATAACTCATGGGCCAAGGATGAATTCAAAAGGGAATTTAGAAAGTATTTTTAACTGAATATAAATTAAAATAGCAACATATCAGAATTTAGAGATGCCATTAAAACAGTACATAGGGGTAAATTTATAGTACCAGCTGCCTGTGTCAGAAAGGAAGAAAAATCTCAGTTTCTTCCTTAAAAAAACTTAAAAAGAAAGAGCAAGTTAAAATTTAAGTATATAGAAGGAAGGAAATAATAAAGATAGGAACATAAAACAATGACACAGGAAAAAAGAAAAACAATAGAAAAAAAACCAGTGAGACTCAAAGCTGGTTCTTTGCAAAGATCAATAAAATTGATTAACCTGTAGACAGTCTTTTTAGGAAAAAAAGTAAGGAGACAGAACTGCCAATAACAGGACTAAGAGAACTGACATCACTATATACTCTACAGATGCTAAAAATATAATAAGGGGGATATTGTCAAGAACTTTAGGCCAACAAATCTGACAATTCAGATGAAAAGGACAGATTCCTTTAAAGACAAAAAATTATTAAAACCCACTCAAGAAGAAATGGATAAACTAATAGCCCTATATCTATTAAAGACATTTTTAATAATAAAATCTTCGTATGAAGAAAAGTCCAGGCCATATGTCTTCTTCACTAGTTAATTATATAAATCACTAAGAAAGAAATAATATTAACTCTACACAACTCTTTCAGGAAATTGGAAAGGAGGTAATATTTTCTCATTTATTCTATAAGGTCAGCATTGCCCCAACACCAAAACTAGACAAAGACATTATAACCACAGAAAATAGAACAATATCCTTCACAAACGTAGAAAAATTCTAAACAAAACTTTAGTAAATCAAAGGCAATAATACATAAAAGTATAATATATCATGATGAAGTAGAGTTTATCCTAGGAATGCAAAGTTGTTTACTATTAAAAAATCAAATGCTATAATCCACTGTTAACAAGCTGTAACGAAGAAACATATGGTCATCTTAAAAGTGGTGGCTCAGAGAGTAAAGCGTCTGCCTGCAAAGTGGGAGACCCAGCTTCGATCCCTGGGTCAGGAAGATTCCTTGGAGAAGGAAATGACAACCCACTCTTGCCTGGGAAATCCCATGGGCGGAGAAGCCTGGTAGGCTACATTCCATGGGGTCGCAAAGAGTCGGACACAACTGAGCGACTTCACTTTCACTTTCATCTTAATAGATAGAGAAAAGGCTCTGATAAAATCTAACATATATTCTGATAAGAGCTCTCAATAAAGGAATTAAGAATTAAAGGGAACTTCCCCAGTATGATAAAGGGCATCTACAAAATACATACACTAACATCATACTTAACAGTAACAGAGTGAATGTTTTCCCCTAAGATCAGAAATGAGACAAAGACATCCACCCTCACTGCTCTTCAACAGTTCAAGGGGGCTCCTGGCCAAAAGAATAAGGTAAGGAAAAGAAATAAAAAGCTAGATTGGAAAGAAAAAGTAAAATTGACTTTATTTACAGATAACGTGATTGTCAATGTAGAAAATCCAATATAATGTACAAAAAAAAAACGCTTCTATTGGGCTTCCCAGGTGGCACTAGTGGTAAAGAATTCACCTGCCAATGCAGGAGGTAAAAGAGACATGGGTTTGATCCCCAGGTTGGGAAGATCCCCTGGAGGCAGGCATGGCAACCCACTCCAGTATTCTTCCCTGGAGGATCCCACGGACAGAGGAGCCTGGAGTGCTATAGTCCATAGACTCACGAAGACTTAGACATGATTGAGTGACTTTTATCAAAGAAATAAAAGGCTAGATTGGAAAGATGAAGTAAAACTGTCTTTATTTACAGATAACATGATTGTCAGTGTAGAAAATCCAGCATACTGTACAAAAATGCTTCTATAACTAACAAGTAAGTTTAACAATGTTGCAAGATATGAGATCACCATGCAAACATCAATTTTATTTGTACAAGCTAATAATAAATCACCAGAAATTGAAATTTCAAAACACCATGAAAAGATAGAAAATGTTAAGAAATTACCAAAGATTGCTGAATTGACATCTTTAAGAAAATCTGAAACCCTTGTTCATTAAAATCTTGTACATCATGGTGAAATTTCAGAACCATAAAAGTGAAGAGAGAATCCTGAAAGCTTCTACAGGGAATAAATAGATCAGCCATAAAGGACTGAAAATCAGATTAGCATTAGAATTCTCAACAGCCAAAATATAATGAAGCAAGAGCAAAGGGAAGTTGTGATGGCACTAATTAAATTCTCATCTAACACAGCAAGAGGCTGACAGACGTTGTTTAAAGAGGGTAAATCACCAAACAAAAGTATGAGCATGATATACAGAAAACGCAGCAGTGGCCACAGGACTGGAAAATGTCAGTTTTCATTCCAATCCCAAAGAAAGGCAATGCCAAAGAATGTTCAAACCTCCACACAATTGCACTCATCTCACACGCTAGCAAAGCAATGCTCAAAATTCTCCAAGTCATGCTTCAACAGTACACGAACTGTGAACTTCCAGATGTTCAAGCTGGATTTAGAAAAGGAAGAGGAACCAGAGATCAAATTGCCAGCATCCGATGGATCATCAAAAAAGCAAGAGAGTTCCAGAAAAACAACTATTTCTGCTTTATTGACTATGCCAAAGCCTTTGACTGTGTGGATCACGATAAATTTTGGAAAATTTTTAAAAAGATGGGAATACCAGACCACCTGACCTGCCTCCTGAGAAATCTGTATGCAGGTCAAGAAGCAACAGTTAGAACTGGACGTGAAACAACAGACTGGTTCCAAATAGGAAAAGAAGTACATCAAGGCTGTATATTGTCACCCTGCTTATTTAACTTATATGCAGAGTATATCAATGTGAAATGCTGGGCTGGATGAAGCACAAGCTGGAATCAAGATTTCTGGGAGAAATACCAATAACCTCAGATATGCAGATGACAACCTTATGGCAGAAAGCAAAAAAGAACTAAAGAGCCTCTTGATGAAAGTGAAAGAGAAGAGTGAAGAAGTTGGCTTGAAACTGAACATTCAAAAAACTAAGATCATGGCATCTGGTTCCATCACTTCATGGCAAATAGATAGGGAAACAATGGAAACAGTGAGAGACTATTTTTGGGGGCTCCAAAATTACTGCACATGGTGACTGCAGCCATGAAATGAAGATGCTTGCTCCTTGGAAGAAAAGCTATGACAAATCTAGATGGCATATTAAAAAGCAGAGACATTACTTTGCCAAGAAAGGTCTGTCTAGTCAAAACTATGGTTTTTCCAGTAGTCATGTATGGATGTGAGAGTTGGACTATAAAGAAAGCTGAGTGCTGAAGAACTGATGCTTTTGAACTGTGGTGTTGGAGAAGACTCTTGAGAGTCCCTTAGACTGCAGGGAGACCAAACCAATCAATCCTAAAGGAAATCAGTCTTGAATATTCATTGGAAGGACTGATACTGAATCAGTACCAATCCTTTGGCCACCTGATGTGAAGAACTGACTCACTGGAAAAGACCCTGATGCTGGGAAAGATTGAAGGCAGGAGGAGAAGGGGATGACAGAGGATGAGATGGTTGGATGGCATCACTGACTATGGACATGAGTTTAAGCCAACTCTGGAAGTTGGTAATGGACCAGGAAGCCTGGTGTGCTGCAGTCCATGGGGTTGCAAAGAGTCAGACATGACTGAGCGACTGAACTGAACTGATTATACAGAAATGTGGAGCTTATCAACAGAAGGCTTGTAAATAGGATGGGTTAAAACTGGCTGCCTTGGGGAGTATGATTGGAGGAACAGGATGATGGGGTAGAAAATAAATACAATCATTTAAGAGTCTTATTTGTATCACTTAATTTTTATGCATGATTTCAAAGTATGAGCTTAAAAATACACTGGGTACATGTTGACATCAGAGCCCAAAGCAAGGTAAGTGAATTCTAGACTAATTCTAGACTAATATGGCTGCACTTTTCAAAATATGGCCATTACAGCCTATGTTACTGCCAGTAAGCAGTTGTTTTCTTCCTAAAATATTCATGGATTCCACAGAATGTATTTCTTCTCTCCCTCTCTGTCTGTCTGTCTCCCCTCAGCCCCCTCTCATGGTCCCTTGATAAACAGACTTTGCTGGGGTATGACTCTGATGGAACAGTGCTTATATGTGAGGCTAACTGGTCTACGACCAAGCTGAACCATCTAGAGTATTCGATCTGGATATGCAGAGCAGTGACCTCACACCCAAGCTCTGGGCACCAATCAATTCATCCTGAGGTGATGTGCTCAGTCAAATGCACGCTAAGGGCAGATGGGACAAAGGAAGTATTTTGGAGAAAGAGACAACTTGACTTCAGAATTACTAGAGAAGTGGGTGGTAGAGAATGTCATATGCTCTCTCCCAAACTAAAGAAATGTATTCGATTTTCAATTCTCTCTTTATTCTGTTGACAACAAGGAGAAAATCTTAGTACCATTATGTATTTAACACCTTTCTGTAATAGTTACTAAATCTCCCTTTTAAACGAGAGATAGCAGACCCCAGACACAGAGCTTTTCACTACTACAAAATTACTGCACTTGGGACTTCTCTGGTGGTTCTGTGGTGAAGATTTCACCTTTTAATTCAGGCGGTGTCGATCCCTGGTCAGAGAGCTAAGGCCCCACATGCCTCAAGGCCAAAAGCCAAAACATTAAAAAAAAAGAAAAACAAGCAATATTGTAACAACTTCAGTAAAGACTTTAAAAATGGTCCACATCAAAACAAAAAAATCTAAAATAAATTACTGCACTTTATTTTCATAGCTACTGCCTTTTATATGTGACAAATGAAACATTTGTGGTAGAGACAAAGGTAAAATTTATCCTTTTAAATAAAGTTATTTACAATTAAAAAGAAGGTGACTGAAGAAGAATGTTAAGTAAATAACAGCATAGGATGAAATTATGGCAATATTTGTGAAGGTGTTTTCCAAATCACTGAGGTTTGGGGAACTCCAGGCTATTGAAGCTCTGCCCCAGTTTACCTTCTGCATGTGGCTCCTCACAGGACAGAGAAGCAAGGGAAGAATGGCCTCATTTAGGTTGAACATGAACAGCATTTTCCAGGTGGAAAACCCTGAATCTGCTCATGCTTTTTAATAATCTCCCAATTAAATACAGCTGTTGTGAGATATACCCCAATTTGAAGTGTACAATAAAACCCAGAATACAGCCTTGGGAGTTGCGGGCTCATAGTTTCTGAAAAGTAGATGGCACGTAAACTGCTGAGCTGTTGTTTTCCTTTTCCAATTACACTTAAAAAAGAAAAGAAAGGAAAAAACACCCACAGAAGATTGCACTAACTCCACACATACGTTGCCTCAAACTTTAAGCCCTCAGCCGAGATAAACACGTAGAGGAGAAGTTTCACATCAAAGCTAGGCAGCTGCACAGGGGTTCCAGCCCCAGTCTATTCCTTCCCACGTGAGCCCTTCACACGGCTGTGGGTGGTGGAGGGCAACAAGGTCACCATGACGTTCAGCTCTAAACCTCACTTGAATATGATTATTAGTCAACGTAACCAGCATTGGAGGAGGAAATGGGAGCCCACTCCAGTATTCTTGCCTGAAGAATACCCATGGACAGAGGAACCAGGCCATGGGGAACAGAGGAACAGAGGAACACTCCATGGGGCCACAGAGAGTTGGACACGACTGAAGTGACTCACATACACACAACCAGCATACAGTAAGCTCAGGATGATAATCATTGATGTTTACAAGGACGCCTGAAGAAAAGAAAAATAACATTGAGAAAAATAAGTTACAAAAACTATGGCGACAAGAAGATACCATAAACGAACTGAAAACACAGGCCATGTTCTGGAAAATCACAACATATTGAACAGATAAAAGATTACAATAGAGTATATTGTGTATATATATGTTACACACACACACACACACAAAATCTTTTACAAATCAGTAAGACAAATAACCCAATAGAAAATAGAAAAATGGTCAAAGTGTTGGAATAAGCAAATTATAATGAGGTGCCAATAACCAATAAACATATAACAAATGGTTAAATCTCATTAGAGAAAAGAGATGTACATTTAAATAATTAGACACTATTTTGCACCCATTAAAGTAGCACACATTTTAACATCTGATAATATTAGGAGTTGGTGAAGATGCAGGAAAACACCAACCCTCATCCCCTGTTGGCTGGAATGTAAATTGGTACTTCCAGTTTGGAGAACAAATTGGCCCTGACTGTAAAATGTGCATATTCTCTGGCCCAGCAAGAATAAACCTAGAGAAGTGCTTCTGTGCCCAAGAAATCATATACTACTGCAGCATTTTTAATAGTGGAAAGCTGGAAAAACAGTCAAATGCCCCTGGATGCCAGGAAAGCTAAACAACTATAGTACAGGCACACGATGAGATGTTAGGAAGCATTTAAAACAAATGAAGTCGATCTATATGAATTAACATGGAAAGATCTCCAAGGAATATTAATGAGTAAAAAAGCTAGTTACAGAAAGATACATACAATATTATACTGACGTAGGGGGAAAAATCTCTCAAAAACAGTGCTGTCTAGTTGGCTTAATGCTACTGAATCACAGGTACTGTGCTTGAAAATATGAAAACCATTTCAGAGGATACAGACTAAACTGACCGTGCTTCCTATAAGAGTGGGGGGCAACAGGAACCTGTATTGGTGGTAGGGGTCCCAGGTGACTTCAACTTATCTGTAATGTTTTAAGGAGTTGATATTTATGTATTACTTGAATAACCTAGATAATACCAAAAAAAAAAAACGTTGAAAAGGATCACTTCTTAGCAATCCCCTGCGAAGGATGGAGAGAAAGGACAGGGGAGGGAGGGCCGCAGAGCAGGGAGTGTCTATGATTTTATTGAAATTTATGACAAAGTCATCTTAATTCACGATGAGGAAGGCTGTCCATGTGGGGGCCCCGTCCTCTATGAAGGGACTCTCTCTGTGGCCCTGCAAGGCCCCATGTCCCTGGGGCCCACGTCTCCCTCACTCAATGTAACAAAAGCCTGAGCCTTTACTGCTGATGGTGCTCAGTCGCTCAGTCGTGTCTGACCCTTTGCGACCCCAGGGACCAGAGCCCTCCAGGCTTCTCTGTCCATGGAATTTTTCAGGCAAGAATATTGGAGTGGGTTTCCACATCTTCCTCCAGGGGATCTTCCTGACCCAGGGATCGAACCTGCGTCTCCTGCATTGCAGGTGGATTCTTCACCTGCTGAGCCACCCGGGAAGCCCACCTCACTAAGAAGACCCAAAGCTGCAGTCCAAGAACCCCTGATGGGTGAAAATTCAAAAACAAAATACGCATGCAGTGTAAAGGAATCCCTCTGCTTCTGAATTAAATTGTTATATCCACACCCAGCACTTCAGCAGGCAAAATAAAGACCCTTAATGTGGTCTCCCGGTAATAATATTGTAAAACAATACAAGATGGCAGCAATTCTACAAGGTGGAGGTCTGAAATCTGCAGCGTTTTCCTCATGAACTATAACTTGGTAAAATGCAGAGCTATTAGAAAGCAGATCCTCTTCCTAAATGTCTTGAAATTCATGTCCTTTTTAATTGCCCAGAATTCATGTCACTTGTGTGAAGAAGCTATAAACATACACAATCATAAAAATGCATTTAGACACCCTGAACAAAATCAATGCCATATTATTTTAGTTTATTATTCCTTGTAGAGTTCACACGGGCCTTCCTACTTTGATATTTATTTATACCAAAGAAGAAAAAGAACATAAATGCCACACTTGGGATAACTCTAATGCTAGAATTGAGTAGAATACATAGAGCTTCTGCCTTAATTTAAAAAACTAAAGCTGTCTTTACAAATCAACCTCACATAACATAGGACAAAGCTGAAGGTCACTGTATTATTCATTTAAAAAGGCATTGATAAGGATTAAAATTAAGGTTCATGAGATTTGAAGAACTGTTAGCTTGCATAAATGGCTTCTTCCTTCTTAACAGGGCAGATGGGGTGGGAGGAGGATGATAAATAGTATTAGAAAAAATATACTTTTCCTTTTTCCCCTGGGCTTTGTTATTTGTCTCTCTTTGGAACCTCTAAGCTCTTTATTCAAGAGGTCCTCCGCTATTCACAACTTTGCTGCTCTTATGAAAAATTAATGATTGCTTTCTCTTTGACAGAAGACTGCCTTATTTTGCAAAAGATTAACAAAGGGGACTCGGTGCAGAAGTGAGTCCCTCAGCAGGAGAAGCTCCGCTCACACCAACCCATTCATGGCTGGGGGAAAATACGCCTTAGTTCAAGGATGGAAAGTAAACAGATGATGTGCAGCTTGTATAGACTGTAGAGCAAGGACTACACCCTCCACAAAAGGAATGTGCCAACAAAAACAGGCTGCCCTCAACAGAAGGCTGACCCTGTGCCCTGCCCACTGACTCCTTTATGCCTCATGCCCAGAGTGCCTGAGCTGTGTTTGCAAGCTATTGTTTGACACGCGGATTTTCTGCTAGGGGGTTAACAGGTGAGAGCACGTATTCCATATGCAACAGCAAGAACAAAATAAAGAGGATGCTTTCAGTTTAGCTGCCAGTGCTCAGAAAACACTTCTGAAAACATCACAGCTCAGCATTGCCATCATTCTTGAATGAGGACCTGGGGAGGGTGGGGAGACGGGGGCTTGTTTCAAAATGATTTACCAAGGCAAGAGGAGAGTGTAAATTGCAAAAATAAAATACTTCAAGTTCATATTTTGTCATATGTATACACCAGTCTTCATTTTAATATCCAGCGTGGTCCTCAAAGGAATTTCTGATGAAATTCCACTTTCACCATTTAAAAGCCTTATGTTTTTATCTCACATCTCTATAGCTGAAAAAACTGAAGTGTTAGGAGGTTATGTCAATTACTGGTCAATTTGAGGGGGGGCCAGGTCTCAAACTTGGCTCCTTTCACTGAACCCAGCATTCTGGGAAGCTAGTGGAAGGGCATCTGGCCAGGGACAGTGGGCAGAACAAATTACACAACATTTGAAAAGAACAAAGAATCCACCCAAACTGGCTCAATACATATTAATAAGTGAACTCAACCAATATATATTTGGTATCTACATTGCCTTGGACTTCATGGAGCTTATAGACTAGTGGGGGAGGAAGTGAATACATTTTTACACAGATAACCATACAGTTACACTTGTAAAGAACCAGAGTTTTGGAGATGTGGTTCAAGGTTATATGTTTTGTGTTTTTTTGGTTTTTAAATTGTTATTAAGTGTCTGGAGAAGGCAAGCGCTGAGCTTGGGTGGTGAAAGGTGCGTCATGGAGAATCTATGAACGATAGTTCTGCATTGATCAGTTGCTCTCAGCAGTGTTTGCCTGTTTTTGTGTATCACTAATGGCATATAATATAACAATTAGAGAAACGAGCTGCTCTTTAACTTCAGTATACTTTTCAGAGGGCATTAAATGTACAGTGCTTTTCTTCATTATAAGAATCTTAACAGGGGAGGGAGAGGCGGTGGGATGAGTTGAGAGAGAGCAGCGCTGACATATATACACGACCACGTGTGAAACACATAGTTAGTGGTAAGCTGCTATATAGCCCAGGGTGCTCAGCTCTGTGATGACCAAGAGGGGTGGGATGGAGAGGTGGAAGGGAAGTTCAAGAGGGAAGGGATCTACGCATGCTTAGAGCTGATTCGTGTTGTAAAGCAGAAACTAACATAACATTGTAAAGCAATTATACTTCAATTTAAAATAAATTTTTAAAATATTTGAAAACCAGAGTATAGTGAAATAAAAAGAATCTTCAAATACTCAAGGGACAATGACTGTCCTCATCTGCAGTGTACTTTCTCTGTGCCAACCACTGCCCTAGGATGTTCTGAGGTGTTATGACTCATTTAATCTTCGCACTGGTCCCAAGAGGCTTGTGCTATATGACCTCCTTTTACAGATGAGGAAACTGAGAATCAAAGGATAAAAGTGATTTGCCTAAGTTTTCTAGGTAAGAGGTGGTAGAGCTGGGATTCAAACCTGGTAGACTGGTTCCAGTCTGTATGATTTATGTATGATTTCTCTCTAAAGAGGGACATTATTTAAAATAATTTTTAAACATCTGAAATCATTTTTGGCATAATTATAAATAGCTGAACCCAATAACTAGAAAAGAAAAAGAGGAAAAGAGTCTAGAAAAAAGCACTCTTTTAAAAGTAGACAATGAAAGGCAAAATCAATTTTTGCTTTAAAAAATCTATTACAAGGATTTTACCACTGTCAACATTTTATTATTAAATATCAAAAAATCATTACCACAACATTCACAAAGACATAAAAATGCACTTTGTCCCTTAAGGAAAATGGTAGAAAGATTCAGAAGAAAATATTCTTTTCCTAGAAATAGCAGTCAGCCAATAAATCACCAAGTCATGTATGTCAGCTTTCGTCTCTTTTCCTAAAACTTAACACATGAAGATCTAGTAAAACTAACAAATGGTTCAATAAGAATGAGGAAAAAAAAAAAAGAATGAGGAAAGCTTGTTAAAAGCCACTGTACTAAAACTTAAAATGCCTGTATGATAAAATAAATCATAAAAGGGCAAAAGAGAGTTATAAATAGGGAGTAAACATTCATAACATTTAATATTTAGTAAATGAAATATTATTAACCAGAAATTATAAACAACTTCTAAAAGTCAATAGGAAAAGTGAAAGTCACTCAGTTGTGTCCAACTCTTTGCGACCCCACAGACTGTAGTCCATGGAATTCTCCAGGCGAGAATACTGGAGTGGGGAGCTGTTCCCTTCTCCAGGGGCCTTTCCCAACCCAGGGACTGAACCCAGCTCTCCTGCATTGCAGGCGGATTCTTTACCAGCTGAGCCACCAGGGAAACCCGAGTACTGGAGTGGATAGCCTAAGCCTTCTCTAGCGGATCTTCCCGACACAGGAAATGAACTAGAGTCTCCTGCATTGCAGGAGGATTCTTTACCAGCTGAGCCACAAGGGAAGCCCCAAGTCAATAGGATAAACAACTCAATAGGGGAAAACCACAAATGATGTATTCAAGATTGTCAAAGAAAAGGAATTTTGAGTGGATAATAAACATGGAAGGATGAGAAACCTCACTAGTAATTATGGGAACACAAATCGAAACCACAAGAAGCTACCTATCTCAGATGAACAAAATTTTTAAGTTGGTCAATATCAGATGTTGATGTAAGTGTGGGAAAATGAACACTTTGATTCACCTGGTGGGAGTTATAAATGGTACAATTTGGAAGTATTACGTACCTAAGTGAAAGAGAAAATAAGCAAATTCTGTGATCTTAAAATTGTCTGTCCCAGAGAAACACTTGTGTCAATGCACTAGGGGATATGGGTAAGGACAGTGGTTGCAGCATTATTTGAAATAAACTGGATGTAACTTAAATATCCATTAGCAAGGGAATGGGTAACTAACCTGTGGTATGTTCATTTGATTTACTTAGGGACACCAATATTAATTTAAATGTAGCAAAAATGCATGAAGCTAAAAAGCAATGATAAAAATGAAAAAAGTTGCAGAACAAAATTCAGTGTGATATTATTTATATAAATGTCAAAAATCCATGCAAATAATCTTATGTGTTTCCAAGTATATGCATATGTGTATATATATATATATGTATATATATATATATATATGTAAAACTATATGAAATGACCAGAAGGATATACACCAAGTTCAGAATAGTGTTTACTTCTGAAGAGTAAGGAAAGAAGACTGTAGTTGGATGGATATGCAAAGGGAGATTTAATTTAATAAGATGCTATTTTTAAAGAGAGAATTTACCCATATATAATTTGTATAGTGAAAAAATATATACATATAAAGAAGACTAGATCAAATATGCCAGTGATTAATTTCAGGTGGTGGAATTATTTCTGGTAGCCTTTCTCCCTTTTAAAAAATTAGTTTTATATTTTTTCAAATTTCCAAAATAAAAGAAGTAATCCAAAAATCAGTAGAAATGTGACTGTGGTTTTTAGCTGAACCTGTGGTGTCATGCTCTGGCTTTTGTCATTAGTTTCTCTTTATTTTTATCTTACACAATTATGCTCTTAAATAAGGAAAAATTAGAGTCAGAACATTTTGATCCACCACTTTTTTCCAACAAAAAAGAACATAATGCATTTGGACAACATACTCTTTTTTTGTTCTTGTCTGAGAGAGCTTTGAAATCAGAGAGGCATTCATTTCATAAGTTATGGGTGGCATTGTTTGGAAGACATCAAGTTCATGGGTTGCATCATTTCATGGAATCCCACAGAGATGCATCCTTAAATAACAGTTATTAACAAAGAGTTAAAGAAATCTTTGCCACTCTGACAGTTACATCTAAGAGGCACTATTATAAGTGGTTTAGAGCTCAACTGTCCAGTACACTAACCACATGCCTTTATTTAAATTTAAATTAATTAAAAGTGAATACAAAACCCAAACTTAGCAGATAGGAAGAAATCATAAAGATCAGAGCAGAAATAAAAAAGAGACCACAAAAACAATAGAAAAGGTCAATAAAACTACGAGCTGGTTCTTTGAAGACGAACAAAACTGATAGAGCTTCAGCCAGATTCATCAAGAGAAACAGAGAGAAGGCCCAAATCAACAAAACCAGAAGTGAAAAAGAACATGTTGATTACAACACTACAGACATACAAAGGACCACAAGAGATTACTATATACCTCACTGAGGTATAAACAATCTAGAAGAAATAGACACGTTCCTAGAAATGTACAATTTTCTAAGACTGAATAAGGAAGAAACAGAAAATATAAGCAGACCAATTATCAGTAATGAAGTTGAATCAGAAATCAATAAACACCTAACAAACAAAAGTCTTGGACCAGATGCCTTTACAGGTGAACTATACCAAACATTTAGAGATGAATGAACACCTATCTTTCTTAAGCTATTTTTTTAAAAAAACTTCAGAGAATGGAGCATTTCTGAACTCATTCTATGAGGCCAGCACCACCCTGATAACAAAACCAGATAAAGATACCACAAAAAAGAAAATTACAGGTCAGTATTGCCAATGAACATAGGGATTTTGCCAATGCAAAAATCCTCAACGAATTATTACCAAACTGAATTCAACAACACCTTAAAAGGATCACACACCATGAGTCACTGGGATTTATCCCAGGGATGCAAGGTTGATTTAATATCCACAAATCAGTGCAATATAACACATTAAAAAACCAAAGAATAAAAATATGATCATCTGAATAGATTCAGAAAAAATTTTGACAAAATGTAAAAGCCATTCATAATGAACAATCTCAACAAAGTGAATACAGAGGGAACATACCTCAACATAGTAAAGGTCGTATGTGACAAGCCCAGAGCTAACATCATAATCAACAGTAAAAAGCTGAAAGCATTTTCTCTTAGATCAGGAGTAAGATAAGGGTACCCACTCTTGACACATTTATTCAAAATGGTAGTCCTAGTCATAGCAATCAGACAAGAAAAAGAAATAAAAGGAATCCAAATTGGAAGGGAAGACGTAAAACTGTCACTGTTTGCAGATTATATCATACTACACATGGAAAATGCTAAAGATGCCACCAAAAAACAATTAGAACTCATCAATGAATGTAAACTTTACAGTTAATGTAAAGATCCAGGATATGAAATTAATATGTAGAAATATGTTGCATTCCTATACTTTAACAACAGACTATCAGAAAGAGTAATTAAGAAAACTACCCCATCAAAAAGAATAAAATACCTAGCTAGGAATAAATTTGAGTAGGTAAAAGATTAAAAGATGTGCACTTGCTTCATCTAAGACACTAATGAAAGAAACTAAAGATGAAACAGGTGGAAAGAGAGATCATGTTCTAGGATTGGAAAAATTAATATTGTTAAAATGATGATGGTACCAAGGCAATATACAAATTCAATGGAATCTCCATCAAAATACCAATAGCATTTTTCATAGAACTGGAATAAATAATTATAAAGTATGTAAAGAGACTCTGGATAGCCAAAATCATCTTGAAAAAGAAAAACAAGGCTGGAGGCAGCATGCTTCCTGATTTCAAACTATTATGATGGACTGTTAATCAACCATAAAAAAAGAATGAAATCTTGCCATTTGCAATGACATAGATGAACCTAGGGGATATTATGCTAAGTGAAATAAGTCAGAGAAAGAAAAACACGGTATGATTTCACCTATATAGAAATCTAAAATCAAAACAAATGAACAAACATAACAAAAAAGAAACAGAGTTATAGATACAGAGAACAAAGAGATGGTTGCTAAAGGGAGGAGACTGGAAGGAGGGAAAAAAACACAATTAAATATTCATTTCCTCAGGAGCACAAGTCACATTTCAAATGCTCAGTAGCTACTTGTAGCGAGAGGCTATGATACTGGACAGCTGAGATACAGAAAATTTCTTTCACCACAGAATATTCTATCAAATAGCACTGGTTTAGAGCATGAATTCTAGGGAAAAACTCTCTAGATCCTGGTCCCATCTCTAACACTTATGAACTACCTGGCTGTAAGTAAACTTCTTAATCTGTTTATACCTCTGGCCTCATCTTTAAAATGAAGAAAATCATAAAATCCACCTCACTGGTTTTCTGTAAGGATTAAATGACTTAATATATGTAAAGCTTATATTAACATAATAGACATCATGTAAATAGTAAGCTATTATTATTATGTTTGAGCTATCTTACTGATGGTAGGAAAGGGCTACATAGGTCTCATCATTTCTCACTTCAGAGTACCAGGACATGGCAGGGGAAGAAGCAATGTTCTGGTCACTGGGAAAAGATCCTTGTTCACTTGGAGGCCTGTTGGTCAGTATGTCACTGAATGTTTATGCAACACTGAGTCATAGTTTGGTAATCTTTTCCATTGGAATTCAGAACATTCTCACTTATGCAACAAATATTTACTGCCTATTATGTGTCAGGCAATGTTTTAGGCACTGCAAATGTGTCAGTGAACAAA
This sequence comes from Cervus canadensis, assembly GCF_019320065.1. NCBI lineage: Eukaryota > Metazoa > Chordata > Mammalia > Artiodactyla > Cervidae > Cervus > Cervus canadensis. Next base: position 47,580,735 of record NC_057403.1, read on the forward strand.
AAAAAAAAGATAAGGATCCCGACACTTGTGGAACTTCTGTTCTAATGGAGGATACAAGCAAGAAGTATGATATACAAGTAAATTATACAGTGTGATTGAAGGTAATAAGTACTGTGGAAAAAGTAGAGGAGCTACAGGAAATCTGAATTTGGGGAAGAGGTCAGATTAGAATTTTAAAAGGAGGCAGGGCAGGGCTCACTGAGAAGGTGCCACTGGAGCAATTACTTAACGGAGGTGAGAGAGTGAACATTCCAGACTTCAGAAGCGCTCTCAAGGCAGAGGTAATGGCCAGCGCAAGGGCCCTGAAGCAAGCACACAGCAGAGGTCAGAGTGGAGTGAGCGAGCGAGAAGGAAAGGAGTGGGAGAGAGCTTGGAGATAAGGAGGGTGGGGAGGCAACCGTACTGAGACCTGGCTTCCACTCAGACTGAGATGGGTCCTCTGGGTAGTTTTGAGCAGAAGAGTACCAGGGTCTGACTTCAGTTCCAAAGGGTTGTGATGGCTACTGTACTGAGAAATGATCACGGTGGGTGGAGGGTGGAAGCAGGGACAACAGAAGGCCACAGTGACAAGCCCTGGGACCGACGATGGTGCTGGGCTATTGCGGTAGGAGTGGGGGTAATGTGAGAAGTGGTTGGATTTTGGATTTTGATGTTGACAGATTAGAGAAGGGAAGGACTAGGGAGGGCCAGGTCAGGGAGTTCTTTCTACAGGATGAGGGATGTGAGCAGCTTTCAAAGTCCTCCAGACATATCTCTAAAATCCACATGGAAAATTCGGTATGTTTGATGTAATCCTGCATTCTTACGCTCACATCAAGTATCAACCACACTTATTTCTTGAACACCTCCTTCTAATAAAAGTATAAATATTCTGTTCCTGGACAGCAAATGCTCTTGGTATTTGCTGTCTAAAAATGCCAAAAACCACACCAAGGGATTTCAAGTATTCATTAGCAGTAGAGTCCTTCATCCAAACTTAAAAAATAAAAAAATTTAAAAAATTAGCAAGGCAAATCTCTATTTTGGTAGGAAAGTGGCAAGTTAGAAACATACATTAGCACCTAAATAAATGGATGGAAGGAGCTCAGGAACTCCTTGTAAGTGTCTGCCATGTAGCACAGCTCAGGTTTGCAACTTTGCCAATGGTCTTCTGTACTCACAGAGTGAGATGCAGATTCCATGTTCTCTCAAGGCTACACGGGCCTTGACAGAGTAAACACTGCTTCAAGACCTCACCTTCAACAACCTATGATGACACAGTCGTTTCAATGTGATTAGAAAAAAAGCCTTTTTATTTTCTGCCGTACTGCTAATGTCGGCATGGGTATCGGTGAAGAGAAGAGCAGAGGAGGAAATAGACACACAGAAAGGACGACATCTGCCCTTAACTCTGCACATTTCTCTATCATTTGCATTTTTAAAGTAAGAATTCTGGTAACGTAACTTTTTAAAGTAAAAAATAACACTCTACTTTTATCTAAATACCTCATGAAAAAATGTAAAAGTGCAAGTGTTAGTAGCTCAGTCGTGTCCGACTCTTTGCGACCCCATGGACTGTAGCCCACCAGGCTCCTTATGTCCATGAAATTCTCCAGGCAAGAATACTGGAGTGGGTAGCCACTCCCTTCTCCAGGAGATCTTCCCGAACCAGGGATTGAACCTGGTTCAATTCTTTACCATCTGAGTCACCAGGGAAGCCCCAATCTCATGATATACTTCAATTCGCCTAGCAGGGCTCTCTGGGAGGATGGAAAACAACTAGTCTTTATATTCTGTGAGTCAAAGTCATTCAGTTGTGTCTGACTCTTTGTGATCCCACGGACTGTATAGTCCATGGAATTCTCCAGGCCAGAATACCAGAGTGGATAGCCTTTCTTTTCTAGAGGGGATCTTACCAACCCAGGGATTGAACCCAGGTCTCTCACATTGAAGACAGATTCTTTACCAGCTGAGCTACAAGTGAAGCCCAAGAATACTGAAGTGGGTAGCCTGTCTCTTCTCCAGCTGATCTTCCTGACCCAGGAATCGAACTGGGGTCTCCTGCATTACAGGCAGATTCTTTACCAACTGAGCTATCAAGGAAGCCTGTATTCTGTGAAGGTACCCATAATATTGGAAAAGGAAATGGCAACCCACTCCAGTATTCTTGCCTGGAGAATCCCAGGGACAGAGGAGCCTGGTGGGCTGCCGTCTATGGGGTCGCACAGAGTTGGACATGACTGACGTGACTTAGCAGCAGCAGCAACCCATAATATACTCAAAGACAATGATGATGCTTTCTCCTCAACATTCTTTTCTAGAGGAAACAGCCAAGAACTGGTTATTTTTATACAAGTCACTATATACTTCAAAAGGATTATGGGTTACACTGCACAAATTCTTGAGGGGCATGGGACTCATTTCAATGACAATTTTTACACCTACTTTCTTTAGAGGGCTAGATTTTAATGAGGAGGAGACAGAGGCTAGCGAGTGGCAGGGAATTTCCTGTGGCAGGAAATTTCCTTCTCAATATGAGAAGGACACTTTTTTTTTTTTTTTTGAGAAGGACACTTTTTAAGGTTGGTGTGTACAGTGAAAATGTACAGTGACTTCCCCAAAGGAGATATTGAATAAAGTGAAAAGAAAAATGCTGGCGACGTATTGATTAAGCTTCATGTGCTCTCACCCTTCACCAACGCTCTTGGTGCCCTCATGATGCTTGAGAACAGCCTGAATGGGCTCTGTGGGGGAACTGGTTTCTGTGTGGTGCCAGTGGGAGCCTCAGCCGGAAAGGAAGGGGAAGAGTCGAGGCTTTTACAATTCTGATTCTCTCCCTGAGGGCTTGTCCAGGGCAGATAGCATCTCTTACGTGGTCTTGACCCTCGTCAGAGAGCACTCCTCCAGACCTGGGGTGGTGACAACTGTTATTAGTCCTGAGGTACTGCTCTACACCCTGCCCATCCTTTGTAAATATCCCCTTTACTCGTTCTCCTCCTATTACCCAATTTGATCATGCCATTTTTGTTGTTGTTGTTAAGATTCAGATATACCAACAAAGGAAGCTCTTAATTAGCTTATTTGTGTCTTGAAAATTCTAGTGGACATGTGCCACTCTTTTTGTACCTTCCTTAAATCCCTCACCCTCATCCTGACCCCCAATATGTGAGCTAACTTCCTTGTCTGGGGATTTCCCTACCTCACGGCTCTTAGTGAGACATGGAGACCAACAACCACATGGAAGACACATGCTCATTTTCCCAGCCTCCCTTGCAGCTAGGGCTCAGACATGTGGTCCAGGCTCAACCAACCAGAGGGAGCTTGACTCCTGACAGGACATAGGGCAAAGCAGACTTCAGAGAACCCATTTTGGCTGAGGTGGTGGCTGCACTGGGAGCTACACCAGTTTCCAGAGGGAGCAGCTGAGCCTAGTGTCAGGCTCTGGGTGCAGGGGGTGCATGTGAAGGGATGCACACGCTGCAGCGGTGGCAAGTTAGTTCCCTGTAGAGATTTTATGCATTGCTCCTGCTTCTGATATTCTGCTCCTGCAATGCGGGAGATCACAGTTTGATTCCTGGGTCGGGAAGATCCACTGGAGAAGGGATAGGCCACCCAGTCCCGTATTTAGACCACCCGCTCCAGTATTCTTGGGCTTCCCTTGTGGCTCGGCTGGTAAAGAATCCACTTGCACTGAGGGAGACCTGGGTTTGATCCCTGGGTTGGGAAGATCCCTTGGAGAAGGGAAAGGCTACCCACTCCAGTATTCTGCCTGGAGAATTCCATCGACTGTATATATAGTCCATGGGGTCTCAAAGAGTCAGACATGACTGCACGAGTTTCACTTTCAGTTTCCTGCTTCTGGATTACCCAACGTCTGTCTCTGTGGACCCCTCAGGACATCTTCAAGTAACCCAACAGTCTTCAATTCATCCCTTTCTTGCTTGAATGAGCTAGAGTTGGTTATACTGCTTGAAACTAAGAACACTGTCTGATAAAAAAAAAACTAAGCCAATTCTTTGAGATTCTGGCATCCTAAAATCTTCATCTCATTTTAAGTTAAAAATAAATCCATGTGTGAATATCTACTCTGTTTCAATCACTGTGCTAGGTGTTATAAAGCTAATTAAGATGGAAAAGTAAATAACCATAATCGAATGATAAGTACTAAAATGGATCCTTCACATTTGAAGTACAGATGCAGAAGTGATTAATTCCACCTAGGAGGACCTTGTAAAGTTTCTGTAAGGTAGTGAGCTGAATAGAGGCACGGGTACAGGTAAGGGATAATACGAAATGTTTGGCATGTCCAAAGAATGTACGTGAGCTCAGAGAAGCGGGAGCAGAGCACAGCAGAGTCCACTGGTGAAGGCTGGGAAAGTGAGCCAAGGACCAGCTGCAAACCATCTGAATTTCATTCTCTAGGCAAGCAGGAGAAGCCACAGCCATAGGCTCTGGAAGATGGGTTGAAGAGGGCAAAAACAGAAGCAAGAAACCCATTTGATCTCACAAAGGGCTATGACCACAGCAGAGGCCATGGTGTTGAGAAGGCAGGTAGAGGCTTAAAAAGCATTTAAAAAAATACAAGTGAGAGTTCCTGCTCTGCTAGGTGTGGAGAGCCAAGCAGGATTCCAAGATGGTCTTAAAAGTTCTAGCTTGAAGGAATGGGTGAGCAGCAACAATTCCTACTAATATAGGACACTCATTAACTAGTGTACCTTTGGTTGGAATGGAGGGAGAAAGTTAACATGCCCAGATTCTTTCTTAAGAATGTACTAATACATGCATGTTTATATGCTGGGATTTTGCTTCTATCATTGCTACAAACAAAGGAAGGATGGAGTTGTTTCGAAGTTTTGCTATTATTTGATTTCCCTGCTATTTATGGGGCTATTCTATTTACTATGGATATACTATAGCCTAGCCTTAAATTGCATGATCATCTGGAATGTCCCTGGGTTGGCATTTAGGAAAATATAATGCTTTAGAAAGGCTAAAAGTAAGCTATTTAAATTCTCTCCACACTAACATCTTTCTCACCTCTGATATAAGGGTGACCTAGATACACTTATACCAAGTCCACTGCCAGACCCATACTAGAACCTTTAGGAAGTCACTGGACCCCTGGGCCAACACTAATTGTCTCCCCTGTTCATCTGCTGTTGACCATCTTCATTCCATTCCTGACCCTGACTTCTCCTACCAAGTGCAATTCTAAGAGCTGACAACGGCAAGATTGGCTTCACAATACACTCCCAATACATTCTTTTTATGTAAACTTACAAACTTCAAGAATGTAATTGGCTCTGCATCCCTGTGGTACTAAGCCTCATTCTTGATAGCATTTTGCCTTTGTTGTGAATAGCAAAGTTCTTCTGGTTGGCTTTTTGTTAAGTGGACCTGGGGTTTGACAACATCTTTAGACTTGGATTCTAAAAAGGCACTACCACTGTGCACTTGGCTAAAGGAAACACATTTTAACAGTGAATGACTTTCACTTAAAAATTCTCCACCAGCACAAAAAGCTAAGGCCATGCAGTGAGTACTATCCTACAACACTCCTCATTTCTGAAAGCACAAAACGATGGCTGGTAGCTTTAGAGATGTTATTTGGAAACAAAATACAGAAAACCTTTTGTTATTCCACACCTTACAGAAACAGAAGATGCATGGTCCTGTATTCATTTTTGCTCCTTTTTTGGACAATTATCTATAAGGTGGTATGATTGTCTACTAGACCATGGGCTCCCTGAGGACAGGATAAGCTTCTAATCTATATCTAAATTCACATGGCACAATGAATGTTACATGGCTGGAATCAAATAAAAGTTCACTGAAATAATCTATAATACATGGCAAGAGAACTCACACCAAGAGGGGATTTCAGCCACAGTAACTGGGCAAGTGAAACTGTTTTGCCTCTAGCAGAACTAGAGGCAGAGTCAGTGACTATCACCATGCAATATGAAACTCCTAAATGAATGGAAAAACCAGACTCATGGATAAGTAATGCAGTCATCAAAGCAACAGTGTGAATAAAACTTAATATTGTCAAAAATTTTATGACAAACTTAATTTGATACATATTCAATGACATGCATAATCATTATTATGCAGTACTGTAATCAGGCATTAGTAAGTGTCTATTGGGACTTCCCTGTAGCTCAGATGGCAAAAACTCTGCCTGCAATGCAGGAGACCTGGGTTCAATCCCTCGGTCAGGAAGATTCCCTGGAGAAGAAAAATGGCAGCCCACTCCAGTATTCTTGCCTGGAGAGTTCCATGGACAGAGGAGCCTTGTGGGCTATAGGCCATGGGGTTGCAAAGAGTCAGACACGACTGAGCGACGAACACAACAATGACTGTAAGAGTCCTTACTTGCGTTTAGCCAAACTAACTGCTTAGGAGTTTCCTCTCTCTTAGTAATTCTCCACACCTACCACAAGCATCAGTTGTTTAGGCGCTAAGTTGTGTCTGACTTACTGTGACCCCATGGACTGTAGCCCGCCAGGCTCCTCTGTCCATGGAATTTTCCAGGCAAGAATACTGGATGGGGTTGCCCTTTCCTTCCCCAAGGGATCTTCCTGACCCAGGGATTGACCCTGTGTCTCCTGCATTGGCAGGTAGATTCTTTACGATCAGTAATGATGGGCTTCTCTGATGCTATGAATAATTTATTCCTCGATGCACAGATACAGAAACCCTTACTAAGTCTCAAGCAGGTTAGGCTTTCCACACTCCCTCTACTACCTAAGACACCTCAAGCAGAAGCATATGGGTGCTCTGCCCATAGAACTTGACCACCTTCAATGTATTCCAACTCTGATTGCTGGAGGTCTGCTGTTGGGAGGTGGATCACTGGGGAAATGGAGAGTGTTCTCTGGCTTCCTGACAACTTGGAAGAGAGCAGAGGCCTTCTGGCTTGAGCAGAAAGGGGAGAAGAGAGAGCAAGCTCAGGCTAAGAATCCCGTTGCTCAGGATGCCTGATGTGCAACAACGATACAGTCCAAGTGTCTTGGGCAATAGGTCTCTGGGGATCCTGATGTTGAGACCAACTCCCAGCTCATTCTTCTCAGGGAGGAAGCCAGGATATTCCAGAGGCTTTCATTTTATAGTTAGAGCAAAAGTTAGGCGCAGGCAGCCATACTAAAGTCTAAATGACTCATAGATCCTTTTCTATTTTTATGGTGGGGGAGGTGCTTAAGAACACAAAAGCACTCATAAACTAAAGTGGGAAGGAATGTCCCTGTCAAATAAAAGGCAGAGAAGGGGGAAGGCAGCAGTGCCAAAGACCAATCCCCTCTCCTAGATCTGGCCAACAGCTCTGCCTATTACAACTCTGGGGCTGGAATGGGGACAGAGATGCTGTATATGCGGGTATTCCATGCCATTCCTGCCGCGGTGGGCTGCAGTGTGTAGGGGTCCCTGATCAACACAGCCACCCATAGAGTGTTAAATTCCAAGCCAGAAACACAAATGTAGACAATACACCCTCACTAGTGTCAGAAGAAATCTGACTGGTAGCAGTGCAGGAAAGGGTTACACATAGAGTTCATGGTCCAGTGCCACTGCTCATTACCCTATATTTTGGTGGGTCACCTGCAATATAGTGACATTGATTTTGCCATCTGTGAAACAGGGGTGCAGAATCCTGTGTATCTCAGAGTACAGGGCTCATGTGACGTATCTCTGGGAAAGATGTGCTGTTTAATTGTCTAGCAGGTTGAAATCACCATTCAACACGTTGCAACTCAACCTAGGCAGTCTATTTACTCTTGGCCTCCCCATCTGTGAAGAGATTTTCAAAAACCGTAAAAAAATATGGTAGTAAGTTTTGTACAGTCTTGCATAGTCATAAGACTATACGTAAGTCTTGTATAGTCATAAGACTGTAAGACTACTACAATGATTAATTAACAATTTGTCGTTGTTGTTTAGTAGCTAAGTCATATCTGACTCTTTGCAACCCCACGGACTGCACCCCGTCAGGCTCCTCTGTCCATGGGATTTTCCAGGCAAGAATATTGGAGCGGGTTACCATTTCCTTCTCCAGGGGATCTTTCTGACCCAGGGATTGAAGGATTGAACCCGTGTCTCCTGCATTGGCAGGCAGATTCTTTACCACTCAGCTACCGGGGAAGCCCAATGTATGTAGAGAATTTAGCCTGATCTTTAGTACTTATCATATTAACTATTAAAAGCAACATGTAAAATACAGAGTACTATATAGATGTTTAGGCATTGAAAATAAACTCATTGCTTGCTGCCATCGTCCTGAATCCTTTCAGAGGGCTAAAGTCAGAACAGAAAAGGTTAATGATTTGGCTATGTAAACGTGGTATGCTTCTCTTTGCTCTGGATACAGTGGGCTTACCCTGTTATTAAAACTTGTTTAGTGGATATTGAGCTGCCATGAGGCCTAACATTTAGTTCCAGTTATTAGATTAAATATTTGCTCAGAATGGTATTTGAATTGCCAGGTTCTAGATGTTTCTGGTTGGTAAAGTCTCCTTTGTATTTTGTACAGAGGCTAAAAGTGATAGACTGACTACAGAACAGATGCGCCATTTCTCAAAGGATATTAAAACCATGGTTCACTATAACATTGTGCCTGGTGGCACAGAATTTAAAGAGTAAACTGAACTTTATTTGGTGAAGAAATATTGAGTGGAAGAGATAGGACTTTATTTTAGGTATTTTTTCACGATCCAATCATTCTGGCTTAAACACATAAGACATTGTTGTCATTCTCTTTTTCCCTTACTTTCAGGCGGCTAAATGCACCTTTATGATTTAAGAGTTTCTAATTTCTAAGTACCTTTCGATTTAGAGTTTGCTAACAAAAGAAGATATCATAATGTAGCCAAACCAATGTTAAGAATTATAAAAGAATTTATAAAATTATAAACTAAACACACAGATGTGACTATGCTAACTTTTGTTAACATATGCTTACCAATGCTCTCTTCACAGGCACATTCCTTCATGCTAAGGTTCTAACATAATACGAAAATAAGGCAGATGCATTTTTGAAATCAAAACAGGAGTAAAACAAAAACACACGTTCAACAAAATCTTATACATCTCAAACTCATGATGAACTAAATTTTAAAATGCAATAAGTTCTTTAGGTTAGTTTGCATGTTGGGTGCTTCTTGATCTCTAGGGACTTCTGGGTCCATGTTACACAATAATCGCATGACACTTTCCAAAGTTACTCATATCATCACATCAGAGGAGGAAAGGTCATATTCCATGTATATTCTATGTTTTTACGCCATGTGCTCAGAAAATCTAGGGAAAATGAGCCTGGTATTTAGAAGATGAAGCTCTCTGAGTGGTGTCAAAGATGTGTCAGGCTAATCAGTTTGCAACTGTAAAAGGAACACTGATAGGTACAGAAGTGGGACAGGAAAGGGGCAACAGAATAAAGGACTTCTTGTTAAGTGATGAGAAAGAAACACTAACGGTGCATCTCAGTAAATTAAGCTTTAAAAATATCTGAACTTAAATCTTCAGAATGACAAGAAAATACAAACAATTCACAAATAAACCCAACAGGTCAAATCCTATTAAACGCCCAATTGAGAAGTTCAGTCAGTTCAGTCTATATATCTGAATCCACTGGCTCACTCTGCAGTTTCTACTTACTTCTCAGTACGTTATTAATATAAGTTTTGCAAAAGAACATATTGGTAAACTGTACACGGCTCCTTCTAGGTACCATCATGTAGCCTCATACAAAGTTCCAGGTTCTTCCTACAGTTAAAAAATGGGGATGGTGTAAAAACTAGAAAAAGAAACATCCTACTGCTATGTTCTGACCAAGTTTAAAACATGTGAATTTCACCTTTATCCAGTGAAAGGTTAAAACCTAGATATTAAAAGGTAATGCAGTAGTAATAACTCATTTCCCAAAATGTCAGATCACAAAAGTTATCACTTAGGTAATTGCTTGTAGTTTATTCCTTTGCTTTCCTCTTTTCTCTGTGCATCTTTTAAAAAATATTTATTTATTTTAATTGGAGCAGAATTTTTTTACAATGTTGTATGAGTTTCTGCCACACATCAACATGAATCAGTCATGTGTTTCCTCCCCCTTGAGCCTCTCTCTCTGTGCATCTTGGTAACAATGTTTTAAAAGTGGAAATGTAATTGTCTTGTGGATAGCTGTAAAAATGGTTAAAAGGTATGGAAAAGCATAACATGAATGCCAAAAATATGTTTCTGGCAATAATATATGTGGGACGCTATTTAGGGGTGTCTCATATATATTTTTCTTCCTTATTTAGGAGAGAGAAGAAAAAATGGAGAGAGGCTTATCATCTTTGAAATTTTATTTTATTTTTTTCATCTTTGAAATTTTAAAAACTGAACTTCGTTGCATAATAGGAAAAAATTCAAAGTTAATTACAGCTAACCCCTAGCTAGAAACATCACTGGATACTTTGGATACAGCAGGGGCACCTTTTTAGAGGTGTAATGTTGCAGAAGAAAGTTGACAGGTTTTTAGAACTTGGGGGACAGAAAATAATACCACCTTGGCCAGCTGAATTGTCTTAGGCAAATATGTCTGCGAGACTACATTTTGACATCCAAAAATTTGATACCTGAAAGCCTCACATTGAGGGGATTATTTGTCTGTTAAAGGTTTATTGGCTTTTAAATAGATGGCACTGTGCAAATGAAGTCTATTGCTTTGCATGGTAAATTGTCAAACATACTATTTAAAATACTATTTAATCCTATCCAACTTACATACCTATAGGCTCCTAATGGTCTTTTCAATGGCTAAAGGTTTATGAATAAGACAATTTGCCTTCTGGGATTCACTTGATGCTTTTCTTAAACATGTAACCTCGAGTCCAACCCACAAAATAATGCTTTGATTAAAACAATGCACATAATAAAGGTTATCCTAATTTCTAAGATGTCAAACATCAATCATAAAAGAGAACTACTTCTGAAAGAGATGTATGTGTGTTGGGAAGAAAAGATTTCTACTTCTAATTACAGATGATTTGTTGATGAATGCAAATCATAGCCTGTCTGAGAAGCATTGCTATGAGCATCCTCAGGTGTGGTTTGCCAGTTAAGAAAGAGGGAAAATGCCTTGGTGGTAACAACGGACAGTATGTGGACTTTAATACTGCTATAAGGAAATTCTCTTTCAAGGCATTAAAAAAGTTGAATGAAAACACATTTACTAAAGTTTATGGAAAGCTAAAAAAACCCCATAATCCTAACCAAAGACAGTAACTAAAATGCTGATTAATATATTCTACCAGTCATCTCCTATAAATAGTTCATAGGAATTTCATAATTCCTGTACATAATCCTATAAATATAATTTTGCATGTTGTTGTCTTCCCACTTAATAGCAACAGACTTTAAAGGACAGTAACTTGGAAACTGTCTCAGATATGTGGTGAGATCCGTTTCAATTGAAATAATTGAGTGGACAATGGAACTATCATGAGGAGCCCTATTTTTTTCCCCATCTTGTTGAATGGAAACAAAGATTCTTAATTAGAAGAAGTGGGAATAACCAAACTGATTTAGGCCTCTATTTATCCTCTAGTTCAAAAAGACAGTCCCACCTTGGGACAATACTATGGTGGAACTAATGAGAAAAAAAAACAAAAACAAAAAACCTGTGTCAATTTGCAGTAGGGTGGTTTCCTCAGACTACCAAGCACATCTATATACCAGCTCCATGCTTCAGGCTTAAAATGAATCTCTCTGAAGCAATGACAGAATTTTTGCCAAGTGGCTAGGATATAAACACCGTTTGGGTCAGACAGTAAGACATATGCTATGAGGAAAACAGGTTCAAACTAGGCAAGTGGGTTTCTCTAGAATAAATGAGATCTCATGCAAACAGCTTCATCTTCAGAGCATCACGTCTCCGCTGGCATGGAAAGTCTTTGCTTCTTCCACGGGGGATGGCGGCACCCTGTTTTCCTGCTTCCTTATACTAATGAACTGCTGTAACTGTGTTTGCGATATTCCAGAGCGCCCTAACTTTAGCTTTCAGGTAATGCTGAGGAGGCATCCTACATTCTAGACTCACCTTTTGCAAGGTGTACTCTCAGCATTGTGGGCGATTTCCAGGGGAGAATATTCTATTTAAAGAACTACTGTCCCAGCATAACACAAAGAAATCACTTAGGAAGATGCAAGAGACAGGGAAAGCTTTCAATGATGTTTACACAAGCACAATGTCAGGGCCTCCCTTTCCAGTTCCCAGAGAGGATGGGGAGGAGAGAGCTCATTTGTGGCTACGAAAGTAGTCAAGCAGCCATGGGAGTGGGGAAATGGAAGTTATTCCCAAGACAAGCGCACAGACACTCCTTGAGCCCAAGAGTGTGCTGTGTGACCAGACACTAACATAAAGGAGGGAGGGAGCGAAGGAGCCTAAAGGAGAAACCCAGGCTCTGCATACCCTATTTTTTACCACAAGCATAGATATCAAATTCTTCTCCTAGCATGTTTTAAAATGGAATATTGTTAAAACAAGACATATTTAAAGGGCACATTAAAATGTATTTTAAAAACTTCCCACAGATGAACACCAAGCAGACCATTCTCCATTGACAAAATATGCCAAGGCAACATGATAATTACCTTCACCTTTCACTGACGGGCAGCCAGATTCCCAGTCCTCGAATTTGCTTACATTTAAAAATGGAAATGGACTTCCCTTGTGGCTCAGTTATTAAAGAATCTGCCCGTAATGCGGGAGACCTGGGTTCGATCCCTGGGTTGGGAAGAGCCCCTAGAGAAGGGAAAGGCTACCCACTCCAGTATTCTGGCCTGAGGAATTCCATGGACTGTATAGTCCAGGGGGTCGCAAAGAGTTGGACACGAGACTGAGCGACTTTCACTTCAGAAATGGAAATGACAACACACAGTTTATAATGTTGATGATTTCCCAATTAAATCTCATGATAGGAGAAAAATTAATGTCAGAAAAACAAAAAGATAGCCAACTCCTGAGTCGTGTGATGTTTGAGCAGGAAAAAAACTGTGGTCTCATAATTGTGTGATCCAATGACATCAGAGTGATTTAGCTTTAGTATTACAGGGATAAACTCATAATGAGAAGAACATGGCTGTCACAACATCACATCTCTCCCACAGATAACTTCCACAGATGGCAGGAAGTTTGGCTGGTGGTGTTCCCTGATGTCTCCCGGGCGGCCACAACAACTACCTGTTAGTATTTGAGGTGGTCAGTTCACATCAGGTGAATGAATACAGAAAGAAGAGTGCATGGTATGCCTGTGAAACTGCGCCAACTCTACGTATTGTGGTGCATTAGACTTTGTTTTAAATTTGGGAATGAGGACTTTCCATGGACTATATCTACTGAAATCAAACAAAGACATTCTTGCTTGGACTTCTATGTGGCAAGAGAATAAAAAATCACTGGCACAGCCAGGGGAGTGGCTAGCTCATGTCAAGAAAAGTCTGGAGCAAGCCTGGGGCAGTGGGGAACGCATCTGGGCATCTCATTCTAGAACTACCTGGGCACCTGACGAGGGGAGCAGAGGCACATGTGGGGTGGAGAGCCCAGGCCAGGTGCAGGCTAATCACATGGGTGAACTAGCTCATTCCATCCTGAAAACCAGCCTTTAAGGTAAATACTGACTGTTATTCCTGCTTTGCAAATGAGGGAGCTAAAGGCAGATTACCCCTTATCAAAGGATTCCTGCCTATGAAGCGCCACTAAATTATTTCAATTGAAACAGATTTCTGGACTATGAGGCACCCTGATTTTAGAGCCTGTGTGAAAGGCACTGTCTTAGAGGAACTTACCCTCCCTGGTCTTCCCAGGTGGTGCTAGTGGTAAAGTATCTGTCTGCCAAAGCAAGAGTCACAAGAGACGCAGGTTGGATCCCTGGGTCGGGAAGATCCTCTGGTGGGGGGCATGGCAACCCACTCCAGTATTCTTGCCTGGAGAATCCCATGGACAGAAGGGACTGGTCTACGGGGTCACAGAGTCAGACAAAGCTGAAGCGACTTAGCACCCTCCCTGGGCCTCAGTCTGCAAAATGAAAGCAGCTGACTTATAAGAATTAGGGTTCAATATTGAGGTTCAAAATACTCCAGGATGAAGACACAAAATCCCAATCTTTATTGATCTAAAAAGGCCACAGAGGTCTCACTGCATTAATACCTTATCATCTTGATGCATTAAATAGTAGGACCAATTTCATCATGAGGCAGAAGATGCAATTTACAATATACTGACAAAATCACACATAAATTTCAATACATCTATAATTACTTAAAACATATCAGCATGTTACTACAATAACCAAAAGAAACAGGAATTTAACTAGCCTGTTCTCCTAGACCAGTAAACACCAGAATTGTATAGGTATCCTAACTTTTATTGCCATTTGTGAATAGCTTACTTTCTAATTGGTCTATATTTCCTAACTAGCCTTTAATACTGTTTTGGTAAGGACCTCAAACAATACTGGGCAGCAGGTATGAAACAGATAGCTAAGTTGAATGGATGACTTAAAGGACTCCCTCATAAGTACCTATATATTGAAACATATTTTATTATGGTTTGCTTTCAAACTGTTGTTTTAAAACCTAAAACATTACCTATTTCAGAGGATAATAGTAAAGCCCTTATTTGTTAAGAAATGCAAGATAAAATTTTAAAAATTGAATAACAGTAATTAGCATGCTTTTCAATAAGAAAATCACATTTTATTTTCATATCTTAAAAGGTTTTTATATTTTAAAAACTCAAAATTAATTTTATGAGTTCACAAAGTAATACTGTATTTTTCTCAAGATATTAATATACCCTTATATTGTAAACATTGGATGTATTTTACTTGGAGTATTTGCTTTTTTAAGATACGCTTCTTTTGATTCTTTTCATGTTAACATTCTGAAAACAGTACAGTTACATTTATCAGCAGTTAATTTTTAAAGCTCAAGATGAATAGTTTTGTTTGAAATATATAACTTGGTAACATCATGCACCTAATCTGAACTCAAATTGTGTCAGGGTTTTAATTTGTACTGACTTTTAATATGACCCAACTAGTTACTAAACAGCTAACCGTTCCACAAGACGATAAAATATGTCAAATCTGTTGGTTCTGAAGGTGAAGCAAGATGCAGTAATGATACAGCCTATCACTGAGATCCCAGAAGGAAACAGAATTAAACTCAGTTTGAATGGAGGGATTTTAATGAAGGGACAACCTACAGAGGTGTTGGCAGGGTCTGGAGAATCAGCAGAAGATGCTGAGAACCCAGAGAGTGGCAAACCTCCTATCCTCAGCTGAAGATACAGGGGGAGGTAAGAGTACCGCAGGAGGGAGAACTGGAGCCCAGGAAGGCAGGAGGGGTGCTGGGCAAGAAGCTACCATCTTGGAAGCGGGAAGCACCACCTGAGATTTTACAGGGTCATTGCTTCACACCACCTAGACTGCGGCACAAACACCCCAGCTTCTCTCTTCCCCTGTCTCTGGTCCCCTACTTGTGCCTTTCTTCTGCTGGCCAAACCAGAAGCCAGTTGGAAGGAGTCAGCTTTGAGGGGCAAGAACAGCAAAGAGGAAGGGGAATGGCTCCAGGGAGGGGCTGGGGGCCGGGGGTGGGGTGGCAAAACCACTAGGAAACTCAATTACGTCACTGTCCCTGGGGTGTGATTCCGGGTGGCAGGATGAAGTGTGAGCCTCTGATCTCATTTCTCAGAAGTCTACCAGGAAATACCATTTTGGGAAAATAATGTTTTAAAAAAATACAAAACCCTCTTGTTCTTCTGCATTCCTCCCCCTCTTCAAGTTTTATTTAAATCCTTCCTTTCGTTTACCTCCTAGTAACACAGAGCTATTTGGTTCCACAAGCCCTCCAGTTGGCAGACTTTGTTTTCATCCTGAGAGCCTTCTGAACTGTAGGAAATCTTTATACAGCTGTTAAGATCTGGGAAATTTCCCTAAGATCCCTATTAAAGTTGGTGATAACTTTTCCCAAAAGTCAATCCAGCCTCCCACAGATGATAGCATTCATCATTTCTTCGATAAATGTCAAATGCATTTGAAGTAAAACTTGAAGTATTTAGTATGAATGTTCTCTAATCTATTAATTTTGTACATGTGCATAATTTTTGTGTAACTTCTGGTTATAGGACAACTGTAAACAAAGACAGAGACTAATCAAAGCTACATGGTAAGAACACATACTAAGAAGCCTTCTCAGCAGAACCAAAAGTTCTTAAATGGAGGTTCCCTGGGGTGCAGCCCTGACCGCTGTCAAACATGAAGTCCAGGGTGAGGGGGACAGGGATCATGGATGATTCATCTTTGCACTAGCCAAGGCCCTAAAACAGTGTCTTGCACATTTCATGCACTCGATAAATGTTTGCTGAATTGGCCGAACCTTCATTTGCCCCATAATCACTACCCAAAAAGCACACAGATAATTACTTCTTGGAAAAATTCCAACAACTGGTGTTTGATGTCACCTATGTGGTTTCTCTCTCAAGAGCAGTTCTGTAGGATTACATTATTTTATGTTTCTTTCTTCCCCCTTTGGCCTTAATGTAATATATGTGAATAACAGCTTTATGCAAAATTCCTACCAGCATAACCACAGCAGATTTAAGGCATCATATTAGAGATGAGGCTGGCATCTTTCAATTTAGCAGATGACAATGGCTAGGGAAATGCATAATTTGGTATTAACTAAAGACCTAAAGATATTTTGAATATATTCTTTGATTTTTTAAGATCAGAGTTTTGTTTTGCCTTTTTTAAAGAATTAGTGTCACCACAAACTTGGCCTTCATTAAAAAATAATTCTGCATTTCTTTGCATTGAATGAAAGTGCCCAATTACAAAGTTAATTCTGTAACATAATTTTTAAATTTAAACAGCAAAAATGTTGCATCCAAAATGAATCTCTATAGCCCCCCAAAAGACACATATGCAGGAAGACCAAGGGTTTGGTGAAAATTAAAAATATTTCATACTTTGAAATTTAGAATTAATTTAATTTAGAATCATTCCCAAATTTTGTAGTCTAGATTGAAACATTAATTTGAAATGACCTTGACCACTGATATCCTAAATTTAACACTCTTTAGAACAAAATAGCCTTTCTCTTCTGCTTTATGGGCAAATGAACTAAATGCTAAGAAATGGTACTGCCTGGGCCTTTGAACCAAGGCTAAAAGAGATGAAATGCTATCTGATGTGTATAAACATTAGAGGATCCATTTTGAGTTAATAAAAGGATGAGTTTGTTTCATATCCTGTGACAAAATATTCCCTCTTTTCTGAAAATGCTCTTATTTCAACAATAGGGGGTTGTTATTATTATTATTTCCTCCAGGGTAGGGGCAGAGGAATCAAGATAGCTGTTATATTCATTTATCAAAATGCATTGTGGTGAGAAATTCAGAGTGCAGATGGGGAAACAAACCTTGACTTCACCAAAACTTAAAGCTACACTTAGGGTAGCAGGTAAAGGATTAACAGCAACAGTACAAATTCATTAGTTGCAAACTTGACGTTCCCTAAATCTCTCTAACACATTGCTTTAAAAGCCTCAGACAGATGATTTTATAATACTTCACCGACATTTCAACACCTGAAAAGCCTCAACAAGTTAAACCTCTAGTCTTAAAATTTCAGACGTGACCTCACTCAATTCTTTCATTTTTCATTGCTCAAATTCTAATTTGTTTTCATTAATCAATGAATAATGAGGAATTTTACATACCTATACACAAAGAAAGTAGATTTTCACTTTTTTAGGAACCTAAGAAATAAAAAGGAGAAAAAAAACCCAAAATGCTGCCACAGAAATACTTTAAAACAGAATGTTAATTATTTATACTTATCACAGCTCTACCATCCAAAGTGCATGCAGACTTCAAAGCAAACCCTTCAGTAACATCAGTGTTGATAGCACCTGATTGCAGGTTTAGCTGAAATCTTGAGGATCCCAAAGGACCAAGATAAACACATACATACTGTTCTGGCTACTTCATTGCTTTTCCTCACTATTCTTTTGGGGTGACAGACATTGCAGTTGACCCTTTGAGAGGGACTAAAATAGACATGTAATGTTCCTGCTTGCCCAGCATCCTTTCTCTAATTTTTCTTTGGAGAACTCCTCTACTCCAGATAACGTGGATCTGACATCAAACCCCTTTCTGAAGGAAGACATCTGAACCCAAGCTTAGTCAGTGGAACAGTCTATTCTTCATGTTCGGGGAGGGGCAAGTGACTGACACCCCTGTAAGAACAGCTCTACGACTTTTGCAGAAAATACTGAAGAAACAGCGCTATCCTTTCCTTGCTCTGAGTTGGCAGAGGTTCTATTGGGCTATAAGTCAAAACCAGAAAACAGATCCTGATAACCTTGCCTGATGGATCCAACAATGCTTTAACAGGCAAGACCTACCTGTAGGCTTTTTCATCAAATGAGTGAAGTCCTTTATACTTAAGCCAGTCTGAATTGGTTTTGTCACCTGCAGCTAACAGAATCCTGAGTGTAACAATGTGACAATATTTAAAATAAACAGGACTGCTTTTGAGGTTTCTCCTCCTCCTCTACATTATCACATTTCATCACACAATTCAGGAAAGCATATATCCATTAACATTAAATTAATTATTTTTAAACACACAGGATGTGGAAGAGGGACAAGCAATACCAGGGGCGTGATCATTCTGAAATATGGTGGTCAGGGAAATCTTCCTCAGGTGGAAGAAAAGCGGGGATTACATATTTCAGAGAACTCAATCATTGTCCATCAAATGAAAGAATAAACAGTTTATAGCAGAGCCAGGAGTGATCCTTATACTAATTCCCTGAATGATAAATGAGGAAGCGTCTGCAGTATCCTAGGCTAGACATGATGAAGCCCAAACAGACTCAAACAAATAGGACATAAAAATAGTCAAGTTAGATGTGGGGCTCCCTAGGTGGTACCTGTTGTCACTGGCATAGGATGAGAGACAGAGTTTGGGTGACAAAGGAAAGGAGACAAAGCATGGGTCAGTTAAACATGCCTGCAGGGTATCTAAAGCGATCCAGCAGGCCCTCAGAATGGCAGGCCTGGGATGCAGGCAGGCTGAGACTGGTCATACAAGATCCCCAGTGGCACAGGGATGGCAGCTCAGGCTTGGACATTGCCCACTAGAGCCTCCCCCGTGAAAGAAGAGGAGAAGGCTGGGGACCCACCATCTCCCTCTAGATAATCCCAGTCCTGTTTGTGAGCTCCACGAGAACGGGCTTCCTCAACCAGAAAGCCTTCAGTAAAAATCTGCGGAATATCAGAGAGTGTAGACCCTGGGCACTGAGCAAAGGCTGTTGATTCTACACGGGCATTTCTCCAGGTACCCTCCTCTGCTGGGGCTGCCAGGCTCCGCGGCTATACAGGGTACAGTGTCATTATTCAGATCTCACCTCCTAAATTAGTTCGTGCTCTCACATTAGGTGTAATCACAGCTGGCAACGCTTTCTGGGGATGTCTCAAACAGATTTGACTTGAAAAAACAGTTTTCTGTCAATTAATTTGAAGGAGAATTGTTGCCTCTTCTCCCGCCCCTCCTCTTTCTCCTGGGCGAACCCAGTGACCCCAGCAGGCAGGCGTTCCAACGGAAGCGAGGTTCCGAGATGGGTACCTCCAGATGAGTCTTTAAACAGCTATCTTAAGTCTCAAAGACACAAAGCTGAAACGTGTGGCTGTTGTCCATTCCAAAGCAGTCTTCCTGCGTAGGGGAGAGCCTACCCTAGGCTGCCGCAGACCCCGCCGGCGGCGAGCCGGGAGACCGGAAGGAGGTGCTGTCAGCCCGCGATCTAGGTTTGTCCAGATCCCCGGGCTGGCGCCGGGCCGCCGCCTGCCGCACGTCTGCTCTGGCTCGGCGGAGCACCGGGGTTCAAAGGCGCCCGGCGGGGACCCAAGCGCCAGGTGCTCCGGGGGACAGCATTCCCGCCCGCCTCGCATTCGGGTCCGAAGCCTCTTGCTTTGGACTTGACGGAGAGGCCTGACCGCCCTCCAGCTTCCACCTAATGGCAGGTTAACCGCCTGCATTCCACGCCTTTCCTCTTACCACCTCCGCAGCTCCCCTCTCTTTGTCACTTAGCAAAGCTGTGTTTTACTGTGTTGACTACGTGTGTGTAAAGCTCTAAGTTAACGCGTGAGGTAAAAATTCATTCGCCTTGAAATTTCAAAATCACCCTTGAAAACTCGCCCATAAATCACAAGATTTGGTGTCTATATGCAAGGCAATAGTATGTAAGTACACGTGGATAGAACATGCCACAAAGGTGCACAGTAAATAAAATGCGGATGCAAAGTATAAAATTTTAAGTGCAAAAGATAAAAATGGTATCAGGGAAATGAACCTGTCTACTTGCCAGTGCCTCCTGCACTGGACTGTAAGACGCACGAAGGCAGGCTTCGTCCGATTTTGCTCATCACTATGTCCTCAGCGCCTGGAAGCCTGGCACTTCGCGTCCACAAATGTTCAATGATCTATCCCGAATAAATGAAATGAAGAATAAATGAGTGCACACTCGATCCGACTCCGCGGCCCGCAGAGCGAGCACTTCGAGAAGCGGGCTAGAGCGGCCGGCCCAGCGCCATACTCTTGGCCGCGAGGCCAGGATGTGGACACTGGCCTCGATGCCCCGCGGCGCCCGCTCCCAGCGGCTGCACGTGCACCTCCTTGCACCGCGGCCTCGGCGCACGCCCCGCCCCGCCACGCACGCACGCGCCCTGCAGCCCGGCCGCCGGGTCGGCCCGCTTGCCGAGGCTCACCCGCGCGCCCGCTGCCCCTCACCCCTTTGCCCACTGGGGGGCGCTCCCCTCCCGCCCCACTCGCCCACACTCGCGCGTCTCTCGGCCCCTGGCGACTCTACTCCGGAACCTGGGCGTGCGCGCCGCCTCCTACCTGAGGGCCGGCGAGGGAGGCGGGCGGAAGGACTGAGGGGGCTGAACAAGATCGTATCGGGAGGCGGGAGACAAGTGAACGAGCGGCCGCCGCAGACGGCACAGAAACGCGGGCGCGCGCGCGCGCGCGCGCTCCCGGCCCTCGCTCCCTCCGTCGACTCTCCGCCTGAGCCCAACCCCGCTGCCGCGCGCCGCCGGCCTCGCCGCGCCTAATAACAACGGCGCCCAGGGTCAGGTGGCCGCGCGCGGACAGCGCCGTCATTGGCTCGGCGGGGAGCGCGGCGCGCCAGGATTGGTCGGGGGGTGGAGCTTCTGCCGGTGAGGGGGCGGGGCTGGAGAGGGAGGCGGGGAGGGAGAAGGTAGGGGCGGGGCCAGGCCGCGGTCCGCGCCTTTGTGCCCGGCGCGCGCTCTCCGCCGGCTCCGGCTGCATCGCCGGCTGCATCAATAATTCAGAGCGGCGGCGGCGGCAGCAGCAGCCGGTGCGGGCAGGAGGCGGCGGAATCAGCGGGGATCGAGCGGCAGCGGCTATGCATCCAAGTGCGGTTGGGCAGCCACGGTACCCGTGAGGCCCGGGCGGGGCTCCGGGAGCATCGCTCGGGGGGCACGCTTGCCCAGGAGTGCAAGAAGACCCGAAGTGTCCAGAGCGGCGTCGGCAGAGCTGCGCACGGATCTGAGGAGGGGGCTTCGGAGCCGGGCTGGGGCGGGGGGGCGGCTGGCGCAGGCAGCCCCCGGGGTGGGGGGCGGGGTGGGTGCCAGCGCCGCGATGCTGGGCGTCGTGGAGCTGCTGCTGCTGGGGGCAGCATGGTTGGCGGGCCCGGCCCGCGGGCAGAACGAGACGGAGCCCATCGTGCTAGAAGGCAAGTGCCTGGTGGTTTGCGACTCCAACCCTACGTCCGATCCCACGGGCACAGCTCTGGGCATCTCTGTGCGCTCCGGCAGCGCCAAGGTGGCTTTCTCTGCCATCAGAAGCACCAACCATGAGCCGTCCGAGATGAGTAATCGCACCATGATCATCTACTTCGACCAGGTGAGTGCTCCAGGAAGACTGGATGGGTGTGGGTTGGGGGGGAGGTAGTAGGTAGATGTTCGACCCTCTCCGAGGTCTCAGCGAAAACGGCGGGGGTGGGGGGGAACAAAAATTCGGGACAGATTCTTGCCCACTCCCCTTCGTTCCCGTCTCGTTATAGGTACTAGTGAACATCGGGAACAACTTTGATTCAGAACGCAGCACTTTCATTGCCCCGCGCAAAGGAATCTACAGTTTTAACTTCCACGTGGTAAAAGTCTACAACAGACAGACCATCCAGGTCAGCTGCCGCCTCAGGGCCAGGCCCCAGCCCCGGTAGGGGGCTACTGGCCGCGGGAGTGAGTCGGCCCGGGAGGAGGGGTGGGAAATAGAAGGGGCAGCCGCATGTGCCCAGGGCAGCTTGGAGGAATGGGTAGCAGGGCCTCACGGTTCTATGGCTTGGACTCTCCCTTGCTTTCCAGTCATGGGTTCTTGAAACCACCTCCAGGCACAGTTTTCTGCCTCCGCCTTGTGGGACCCTCCAAAGAGGTCCTCCCGCTACGGAACTCCGGGGATTTCCCTTAAGAGTTTCTGCTAGCATCCCAGACAGTTTCCGCTTCTGGAAGCTTTCCGCGATCCTCGCCTTCAGCACCGCGGACAGTATCCCCGACTCCTGTCCCAGCACTCCAGCCGGCGAGAATCCTGTGCGCTTGCATTCAGCGCCACGCTCCGGGGGAGTCCTGGCGTCCCTCTGGGGACCCACTCCGGAATTCTTAACAAGTAGCGCCTAACTATATCAGTTGAAAGGTGGAGAGAGAAGGGAGGGGCGTAGTGCCACACCCTCCTGGCTCCAGCCTTGCCCCAGCCAGCACTCACAGGCTCTCCAGGGTTCCCAAAGGTTTTCGGGTTTCCTCTGGGCAGACACAGAAGGCGGAACGCGCGGCTGGGGGAGAGGGCGCTGGGCCTTTATCTGCTGATGCCACCGCAAGGGCAAAGCTAGGTGGTGGAGGGCGAGGCTGGATCTGGGACGGAAACTGAGCCCGGAGTTTGGGGATGAAGCACGGAGTGCAGCTCTGCGAGAGATTTCTCCTCTGCCGAAACCTCGCCTGGCTCCTCCGCTGCGTCTCTGCAGTGTCCCGGCATCTGGAATCGGGAGGAGCCAGGGTTTTTGTTTGTATTTGTTTGTGTTCCCGGAAGCGCCAGTTGTCTGAGTTTCTCTCTGAGGCTGGAGGGGAGGGCAAGGCCGAAGGTCTCTGGGCGCCTGAGCCACCTATGAGTTCATTAAACTGGATAAAAGAAGGCAGTCAGGGTTCGATTGGCGGGCCCAAGAAATGAAAGTTACTCCCGTTTGGGGAGCAGACCCTTTCTGTCACCCAGATGGGCCGTCTTTCGCCTCATTGGGCCCTCGGCAGTAAATTACAAAGCCCCTTTTCTTCCCGCCCCCGCCCACCCGCCGTCCCCTGCTTCCAAGCTTTACGTGTCAGCCAAGCGATGAAGTTCGCGATTTCATCTACGCTTCGGTACCCCGCAGTGGGGTACCCCACTGGGTTGCCCCTCTGAAGCCGGCCTTTTTCTTTCTCAGGTGAGCCTCATGTTAAACGGGTGGCCGGTGATTTCAGCCTTCGCTGGTGACCAGGACGTGACCCGGGAGGCCGCCAGCAACGGAGTTCTAATCCAGATGGAGAAAGGCGACCGAGCATACCTCAAGCTGGAGCGGGGAAACTTGATGGGGGGCTGGAAGTATTCGACCTTCTCCGGATTCCTCGTATTTCCCCTCTGACTGGCTCATCTCGGGAATGGAGGCAGGAAGAGGGCGAAGGCAGGAGGGGAAAATGATAAAGAGGCTGAACTTTAGAGGACGAGAAAGCGGCACGACTTGAAACTTCCTACTTGTTCCCCAGCTGTATCCGGTAAACGAAGCGCAGCCCGGCGGTTGGACAACTTAGTCCATTTCCTCTTTAGGAGAAGTAAATTCCGCTTAGCTCTGCGCACTCCCATTTCCAAAATAAACTCGCCCCCAACTCCAGTTGCAGTAATCAAGAAAGACAGACTGCCTTGTCACTGTTTCTTACCCCGTGTTCATGTTCCCTACAATTTATATAAAAGAAACTTTGCATTTCACTGTATAATGTGAAATATCTTCCTCCTCTGAGTCCCGCTCTGAATCTTTTCATCCGCTGAAATCTAATGTGTCCCTCCCCCCTTTTTTTATTTTGGAGAGGGGGGGGAAGGATTTTTTTTTTTTGGATGGGGAAGTAGTTTTAATTTGGCAAGTACTGCTCTTAAAACACCGCTCGAATTAATTAGCTGAAGGTACTTTGTATGTATCCTCGGCTGCTTGTTAGCAGAGAAAGGACTCACCTTAGCGGTGACTGGTTTAAAAAAAAGAAATATATATATATATAAATATAAATATATATCATTTGTACACGAAGAACTGTTCCCAGTGGAAACTGGCTGTATTTCCGTATTTCTATGTCCCATTTGGAGTGATCGTGAAACCTAAGGCTGCTTGATGTTCTGACGCTTGTCAATGCCCTCGTGTTCTGTGGCTCCACTAAACGCCAGGAGGTTCTTCCGGACGCTTCCTCGTCCTCTGTAACATACCTGTGAATAGCCAAGATTTAATTTTGCTTTAATCCAATAAAGTTCAAGTGGAACTTTTATTTTTCTGAAACAGCTTTCTAAACTCCGCATCTCCCCTAGTTGCGAGGTCTGGGGGCAGGGGTGCGGAAGGGTGAGATTCAGAGGTGTAGGGGACTTGGCGGCGTGCAAGCAGAGACAGGATAAGGCAGGAGGGCTTCCTCGCGATGTCGGCGCTCGCTCCTTCCTGCGCGGGCCTAGGGCCAACCCTGCATTCCGCCCTGTGCTCCCTGCTTTGGCGCAAACGTAAGAAATTTGGCTGAAATCTTGCTAGGCCAGGCCCGACAGCCGGCCTGGAAGCGAAAAAGGCTTTTCGCAGGCCAAGTGCATCAGGAATAATTCCAACTCGAGGAGCCAGAACCTTTCTGCCCTTTCGTCACGCTTCCCACGCCTCGGCCTCCGGACCGTCCGCTCACAGATCCCGAAGCTGCGTCTGTTTTATTCCGCCTCCTCTGAATCCCGAGTCCGCGCCAGCGGTATTATCCGGCGCCGGGGACCTGTGATCGCGCTCATCGCAGGACTTTTATTTAAGAGGTTCGTCCAGGAGTTTTGATTGTATCGGAACATAATGTGAAAGCAAAATTGAAATAAACGACTTCGTTTTAAGTCTGGAAGTCTGACTCAGTCGCTTCGGCAGAGGGGAAGTCGGGCCGGGGAAAGCAGGTGGGCGGCCAAGGGGCGGGAGCCGCGGCCTGCATGGGCCCCTCTGGCTCTGGTCCTTTTGGAGGTTTCTCCTGGCCCGAGATTCAGAGACGAATTTAATTAGAGGGTGGAGAGAAGCGGGAAGGAGGTTAATAACAGCACCGTAAACAATGTTTCTCGATTTATTCCTGTGGCTCCTCTTGATTTAGGGTCAACAAGCGAGCGGCCTGAGCTGAAACTCAACCAGGGCTTCTCCGGACGCAATCCAGGGGCTCGGGCGTCTAGCTGGTGCCCTAAGCGGCCCCAGCAACCCCGGACCCTCACGGGTTAAGTAGGGCCTTAGGGAATGAGGGGGGACCCGGTCTTTTTCCTGCCCCACAGTTCTCCACCCTAGTCAGTCCCCAGGGAAGTGAGGATAAGGAGTCCTAGAGGAATTTTGAAACTATTCTTAAAAAAAGAAAAAAAGACTTAAAAAAACCCCAACTTTCTCCGCATTCTTCCGGTTGGAAGGGAGAAATCTGAGAGCTGGGGCGCTGGGCAGCGGAACTAGCTCGACCCCCGCTCAGCGGGAGCAGAGCCAGCCCGCCAGGCGCGCGCACGCCGCACAGGCTAAGGCTCACCGCCGCGCGGGTGGGGTAGCCACCGCTCAGGGGAACTGAGCCCCAAGCACCCTTGAAACTGACTCGGCTGTGAGTGGGTGGTCGGCGAGCAGACCCGCACGGGTGGATGTCCAAGCGGTGCGACCACCAGGCGGTGTTCTGCAGGGATACTTTGGCAAGTCCTCTTGCTTGGCCTCAGTTTGCCCATCTGTATAAAGAGGGAGGAATCTGAACATCTCCAAGAGTCCTCCTGTCCTGAGGTTCTAGCCTTTCTCTCTGGTCTTTTGCTTGGATTTCCTGAGTCCTGACTGCAGCCAGGCTGAGCTGGCGACTGTAGGCTAGCCCGGAAGCCAGGAGAAGTGGACTATCCAGGAACTCAGGCTCACTTTGAGTCCTTGTTCTGGGGCCTGAAAGGTGAACACAGATAAGGAGTGAAGGGGCCCCAAGTGACAAGAGTGCAAAGTTACCCCTTGATTCTGCTGGGGCTCCAGCTGGCCCCTTCCTGGCTGGAGCTCTTTCTCTCCAAACTCTGACCTTGGCCTTGGGGATCCTTCTCATCTGGTTCCAGCCACTTCTTTCACCTCCTGATTCCTTCTCTCCACCATCTGATGAACCCGTCTCCCACTCCTGTCTTCATGCCTTTGCACCTGCCATTTCTTTTCTTCAAGTTGAAGTACCCTTTTTTCTTCTTCCCTACTTGTCAGAATCCTTTCTTTCTGAGGATCTAAGCAGTTCAACTGAAAGGCCTTGTCCTCTGGGAAGTGGTCCTGTCCATACAGCACAGACCCTGCCTTCCTGTGGCTACAGCCCCCTCCTCAACCTTCCACCAGATCTTACCTGGAGTTGGCAGGGAGGACAACTTCGGGTCGGTCCTGTCTCCCAGCAGGTTCCAGGACTTAATGGTGGCCCCCACCAGCAAGTGCTAAGCGGGTAGTCCTGCCCCAAGGGCTCTAGGGAAACAGGGTCCGCCCCCACACACTATCCTCCTCCTCAACTGTGAGCCTCCCACCTAGCCTGGGGATGGGGGACTGTGGGCAGCTCTTTCTCTAAGACCATCCGGGGCCTGGCACTTGGCAGTTGGGCCACCTCCCTCACCTCTGGGGCGAATGTGGAGGTGACTGTTAGCTCTGCCAGAGGCAGGCGAATGACCTTCATCTGAACATTGTGCTCCAGCTTCAAGGAGGGTGTGTTGGGGATTGAGAGGGTTAGAGAAAAGGGGGGTTATTAGCTCAGTAGGGACTACCTCCCTGCCCCCAACCAGAGGCTAGGAAGGTGGGGGGAGGGTGTTATTCTAACCCACCTCAGAGTGGCTTTCTTTAAAGCTTAGAATCCTCTAGGCCTTTCTAGATCTGGGTCTTGCTTCTTGCTTTGATCTCAAATAAACCTGACCAGAATCAAGGCCGTAGGGGGTCCAGGACCACACCTTCATCAGCTCCATCTTCTGTCTGAAACACTCCTTTCCTGCCCGGGTCACCTTGGTGACTTCCTTCCTTCTATCCTGCCTCAGTGGTCACCTCCCACGGGAAGACTTCCTCACCCCAGAGAGGAGAGTGCCTACCTCTTCCAGGCCTTCTGCTTTGGGCTGTGGTCTATCTTACCACAAGTCCTCCTCCCCCACCCAGTCCCCAGAGCGCAGAGCTTGAGTTAGGGGTCTGGTGGAGGGGGACTATGGAACTACCCAGAGCGGGCGGGCGGGCTGAAGCGGGAGTGGGGGTGAGGGTGGCGGGTGTGGGGGAGGGGGAGAAGGGGTGGCCGGATGGGGGGGTGTAGTAGGGGTGGTTTCTAGGACCCAACGAGCCCAGACCCGACTCGTAGGCAGAGGTGTTCCAGGCAGCATCTGAGCTTCTGGGTGTCTCCGGACCAGCGCTGGATCCCTGGCCAGGTGCCAGGGTCACTGTCGCCTGTGTTGTCTGCTGCGCAGCGCGGGGTTGCGCGAGGTTTCGCGCAAGGTCCCAGGGCTCGCTCGCTCGCCGGGGCTTCCACTGTTAGCAAAGCTGGGAGCGCGCCCTCCAAGCTGCGCTGGAGCTGATGCTCGTAGCCCGGGCGGATTGGCTCCTAATGAGAACATAATTACCCAGATGGAGAGGGAGCCTCACCCCGCTCCTTAATTGTTACCGTTATGGGGTAGTGGAGAGGCGAGAGAGTGCTGGGCTGAGCGACGCGGGCCGGGCGTTTCCGCGAATACAGGGCGGGGTCCTGGTACCCCCCGCCCCCACCCGCACACCCAGCTGAGGTGAAAACCTGGAGCCCTGCTCTCGACCCCTGGCGCGCAGTGCGTCCTGAGGCTACAGCCCGAACCGCGTTTTCCTCAGCTCCTAGATGCAAGGGGTGGGTTAGATGTCTAGGGTATCCTCCAGGTGATCTGACTTTTCTGATGAGCACGTCTGTGAGTCGTCTTCCCCTTCCCCCACCCCGCCACACACCTCCCGGCTGCGTTTGTCACCCCTACTAGCTTTCAAAGAAAACAGTGCAATCTTTTCCCGGGTCTGTGAGGCCAGCGGTGCCCTTGAACAGGAAGGTCAAGCTGGGAGGGAAAGTGGAGGTACCCTCCCTTTGAGCCAACTCAGTGGGAAAGAAAAGCTTTCTGGGGATGATAACAAAGGTCTCTTGGCCTCTTTGCACAGGGCTGCTCATTGAAGATACATGCACACTCTGTCTGAGCCTCCGTTTGCTCATATTTCAAATGGGAACAATAATGTCTACGCAGCAGCATGGTTGCTAAAAGGTATAAAAATGCTCAGCACTGCCTGACGCAAGGTAGGTGCTGAATAAATGGAAGCAACAATGAGGAGGAATGGCCCCAGTAGAGCTATCACTATCACAGAAGCAAGACTTGAAGGAACATCAAGAAGACAGGAAAGCTAAAACCACAGGGGAAAGGACACAGAACATGTGAGTTAGAATCCCGTGTCCTTTCTTCTTCCTGCACATTCATCTCCCCACCCACCTCCAGTTAATCATGAGAACAGGAGGATTTTACCTGGGAAGTGTCTTTCATCTCCATCCCCGTTGCCCATATATTTGCGTCAACCACTGTGGATGAATACTCTAGCTTTATGTCTGCTTTCCCTTTGGGTGTGAGCGCTGTTTACATATCTGTGTTCATTTTTTAAAAAATGATGCCACTTTAATTTATTTTTAAAAATTAATTATTTTAATTGGAGGCTAATTAGTTTACAATATTGTGGTGGTTTTTGCCATACATTGACATGAATCAGCCATGGGTGTACATGTGTTCCCCATCCTGAACCCCCCTCCCACCTCCCTCCCCATCCCATCCCTCAGGGTCGTCCCAGTGCACCAGCCTGAGCACCCTGTCTCTTGCATCCAACCTGGGCTGGTGGTCTGTTTCACATATGATAATATACATGTTTCAATGCTAACAGTCTTTTGGACTCTGTGGGAGAAGGCAAGGGCAGGATGATTTGAGGGAATAGCGTATCTGTGTTCATTAAGAGAGTGAGCCGCTTGCATCCCGCGCATCTTGCTTGGCCCAGCGCCTCCTGCGGTGGGCACAGAGCAGGACTCCTGTGATTGTGTCAGGAGTGGAAGCAAATGGTGACTGGCCTGGTTGCAGGACATGGACCCAGCCAGTGAAGCTGCCCTTCAGGGGACCTCTCAGTCCTGGAAGCGCCCCATCACTGATAGGAATGCTGACGTGGAAGTGCTTCCACACTCTGTGCTGGCTGGGAAACCTTGCCTGGGCAACTGCACTTCTCATCTCTTCCTGTTTCATTTTGTGCTCAGCCTGTCCCTGGAAGTCCCACCTTTGACCCTGGGAAAGTCGTGAGCAGGGACAGTGAGGAAAAGGCCGAGATTAGATGTATGGGTTGGTGTTTGGATTTGTTGCTAGGTCTTCATGCTGAGAAAACACTTCCGGCAGCTGTGAGAAGACACTGCAGCTGAAGTCAGGAAGGAGAACTTTATGATTAGAAAGAAAGAACTTTCAGGTGTGTGACCACAGTCCAGAGCCCAGGGGGTGTCTTTGTTCATCTTTCTAATCCCTAAGAGATCAGGGAGGAGATGCAGAAGGAGGGAGAAGGGGAAAGGAGCAGGCTCCAATCTGACCTTGAGGTCCACCCAATATACGAAGTCCTCTCTGAATGCTGCCCATCAGGGCTTGGCCCTCTGCTGACCCCCTGAACTCCCTTATTCAGGTCACACACTGACCACTTGGATGTTAAGCTTCATGGGGCAGCAGCTGTCATCTGTGGTTTCTCACAGTGCATCCAGAGCCTGGCACAATGTCACGGTTGGTAGATGCTCAATAAATTCTCCCTGATTGAATGAGTGAACATGTGAGGGGGTGAGGAGAAGGAGGGAGGGATTACTGGTTGTGTGGTGAGTGCGTTTGTCTGACCCAGCAGACTGTGAACTCCATGGAAGTATCCACCTTGTTATTGCCATATTTATAGCTACATTCTCAATGCCTAGCACACTGCCTGGAATAGAGTCAGCATGAACAGTTTTCCTGAACAAATGAACAAAGAATTATGGTACTTTGGACCATGGGATTCTGGAATGCAGGCTTGAAACATTGTTCACTTCTTGAGATCCCCACTCTCCTCATGAACAGTCACATTTTATAGAGTGAAATTGAATTGTACTAGTTGTCTGCAGTTGACATTATAACACAAGTCTTTCTCACATGCAGCTTGCCCCATCCTGCCCCCAACATATGGTCAGCTCCTTAGAGGGTAGGGACCATATTTTATTTTAAAGGGCAACACCTAATAACATGATTCACTATTGGTCGATTGGTTGCTTAATCGAGGATCAAGCCATCAAGTCTGTGGCAGTGGGTAGGGTTGAAGCCTCTCGTGATGGCACCAATCAGCTGGTGAAGCCCAGCAGGGTTTTCCATGGTGCCAGCAGAGTAGCCAGGTATAAGCAATAGCCACGCAGCACCTTGGTCAATGGGGGAGCTGGTATTTCCTCAGCAGACCCTGGCTTGTGGCTGGGAATGGGATTTCTGGGGTTTTGTTCTAGCTAAATGCAGAATGACCTCTGAAGTCCCTGCACATTTTGGATTCCCTGGTGGCTCAGATGGTAAAGAATCCACCTGCAATGCAGGAGATTGGGTTTCGATCCTTGAGTCGGGAAGATCTCCTGGAGAAGGAAGTGGCTACCCACGCCAGTATTCTTGCCTGGAGATCCCATAGGCAAAAGAGTCTGGTGGGCTAAAGCCCATGCGGTCGCAAAGAGTTGGACACAACTGAGTGACTAAGCACACAAGCAGACCATGGAGGTGGAGATGGTTTCATCTAAAGAAAATAAAAGATTTCCCAAATCCCCCTCCTTTCTCTGACTCAGTGTCCAGCTGGGTGTTCAGCCCAACAAAGAGTTTTCTGGAATGCTCTGCTTGCCAGCAGCAATCTGCTTCCTCAGGTGAGGCTCTAAGAGCCCTTTATTCCATCATCAGAAATTGCCTGCTTTCAGGGAAATTTACACAGAGGGAAGAGGGTATTAAAAGGAGAGACAACTGGGCATCGTGTCCTCCTCATTTAAAAGGGAGCCGTGTGCTCTGCCCAGATCCTGTGTTGGAAGACTCTCCTTTGTATTCTGAAAAGCTCAAAAATAAACTCCCCAAAGTGTACTTCCACTGAGAAGTTCAGATGATTTTATAATGACTCCAAATATGGAATTAAAATGCAGCTGATGAGGAGCCTACAATTTTACTAACTCATCTTGATCAAAGTTGGTCAATTTAAGTCTCAGCAATGTTCCAAATGCTCACTCACTCTCTCTCTTTTTGAAGGAGTTCATTTCAGGTAGACAGATTATTTACTTATTCTGAAGATGGCAAGGGAAAGGGTGTGTTAGCAATACCAATTGAGCTGTGGGTGCAGGCTTGCAGCTCAGCCTTCATGTGGCATCTGAGTGTCTGTTGCTTTTCCTTCTTTTCCCTCTGGGTTCTCTGTGCTTCACAAGTGGGACCTTGCCTGACAGGTCCATCTAAATCACCTCCAGCATCAGTATGAGTGACGGTGGTGTGTTGTGAGGCTGTGAGTTTTGTCGTTGTTTTTCTTGATTGCCTAAATGTGTCCCTGTCTCTGTCATAAGAAGTTGGGATCCAGGCTGAGGACAGAAGCAAGCCTGTTCCCCCAGGAGCGAGACCATAGCACCTCCAGATGTGACCTCTATGGGGGCAGTGGGGGTCTTCATGTCTGAATTTCCACCTTACATCTGTCACCAGGGTCCTGTCTTCTAGCCTCAGCCTGCAGAGAAAGCCACCTGGTGACACATGGATCTTTTTTGGGCCCCTCATAATTAATTCTTCCCTCAGTAGCCAGAGTGAGCTTCTCAAAACATAAACCAAAAACCACACCGCATGAAACCACCTTGTGCCTCCACAAGGCATTTTTTGTGCCTTTTTACTGTGGCTGGCTGCGCCTCTCTCATCCAGCTCCAGCTGACCTCAAGGAGCTCACCTTCTACTGTTTTTCTCTACTGCAGAGGAGCTTGTTCTGGCTTTCCGTCAGCTCCTAGAATATGCCAAGCTCTCACCTGTCTCAGAACCTCTGCACTGGGTGATCCTTTGGGGCCATTTCCTTCTCTTTCAGGTCTCAGCAGGCCACCTTTGATTACTCTCTCTGATACCAGACCACTTCCTCTATTACCAATTGAGCTCTATTTCATTACCCTGAAATGCTCATTTATCTGTTTGCTGGTTTGCTGTTTCTCTCCCTCCCTAGGAATACAGACCTGATCTGTCCTGAGTGTCACTTTGTCTGCAGGGTTTGGAATAGAACCTAGAATGGTAGGGGCTGGCTTAATATACAAATGAGTGAGTGAGTGAGTGAAAGTCGCTCAGTCGAGTCCGACTCTTTGCGATCATGGACTATACTGTTCACGGAGTTCTCCAGGTCAGAATACTGGAGTGGGTAGCCTTTCCCTTCTCCAGGGGATCTTCCCAACCCAGGGACTGAACCCAGGTCCCCCACATTGCAGGCGGATTCTTTACCAGCTGAGCCACAAGGGAAGACCAAGAATCCTGGAGTGGGTAGCCTATCCTCTCTCCAGTGGATCTTCCTGACCCAGGAATTGAACCCAGGTCTCTGCACTGCAGGTGGATTCTTTACCAACTGAGCTATCAGGGAAGCCCTGATATAAATGTACAAATGGCTGATTAGAAATTAGCCATCCAATCATAATCCATCAGAGCGGAGGTGTCTTCTCATTGGTCTCCTCTCCTCAGGAGCTCAGAGGAGCCATTAAACATGTCACCCACCAGAAGCATATCCATCCAGAGGAAAAGCAGGCTGGAAGCCTTGGGGTCAAGGATGGGGGCTGGAAAATTGACCTCTTATCATTTACAGGCCCAAAGAATGTTTTGGATGTCTGTTTTGTTGTTCGTTTGTTTTTGTTTAATTCAGCTAACCATGCTGTGCACTAGGGAAAACTGAAGTGAGCTGTGGATGGTTGGATTTTTTTCCCACTGAAGTTATCCTGCAACAGACAAGCATGAACAAGAGAACAAGGAGAAGAGACCTTGGTCTGCTGCAGAGGTGGGAAGCAGCCAGGGTACCGTTCCTGGAACTGTAACTCTGCTTGGAGCAAAAGTGGGCAGTGAGGTGGGGACTAAGAAAGGAGAATGAGGGCTGGGGAATCATATGCATGAGACAGAAAGCAGGCTCTTGACTCTCTCCAAGATGGGAAGAGGCAGCACTGGGGGCAGAAATGACAACAGTGTGAATCTAAGGCTGTAGAGAAAGGACATGTATGTTCAGACTGCAAAATATTCACCACTGAAATACCCAGCTAGCCTGGAGCCATCAATCACACATTTATTCAACAATACTCACAACACTGCATGCAGGCCCAGCACCAGCTCTGCTCTATAGGTCCAGTAGAAAAGCCCAGGCAGGGGGCCAACCTTGCCCGAAGTCCAGCTGAAGGGAGAACAGTACAGAGAAGGATAGGAAATTAGGGTAAGGGGCTTAAGCTGTCTGAGCAACTTGATTTAACCCTCCCCCTGCCACACCACTGTGAACTCCTCCTGGTCCAAGTCAACTTTCATGACCTTTGGGTTTCACCTTCCTTTCTATGGCAGAGAAAGGGACGCTGGCTAAGAGAACAAGCTTTGACTTAAGTAGAGCTGCTTCTGTGGGCTGCCTTTGTTGTTATATTCATCAGGACTCTTATGGCTTCAAATCATAGAAACCCAACTCAAACTGACATTAATGCCATCCTCCCTAAAGAATTTATTGAATCCTATTACCAAAAAAATAAAAAAATCAAGGATAATTAAATTTAGGTGTGTCCAATTCAGACACTTCAAGCAATGTCATTAGGAATCTGACTCTTTTTACAACTGGATTCATTTCCAGGCCCCCAGTTGTGGCAGCAATATCAGACTCACATTTTGTCTAGTTTCCCCATCAGAAAGATAACATTTTTTTCCCCATAGCTCCAGAAAAAATTCTAGAGCTGATGAATATTGGACTGCTGCTGCTGCTGCTGCTAAGTCGCTTCAGTCATATCTGACTCTGTGAGACCACATAGACGGCAGTCCACCAGCCTCCCCCGTCCCTGGGATTCTCCAGGCAAGAACACTGGAGTGGGTTGCCATTTCCTTCTCCAATGCATGAAAGTGAAAAGTGAAAGTGAAGTCGCTCAGTCATGTCCGACTCTTAGTGACCCCATGGACTGCAGCCCACCAGGCTCCTCCGTCCATGGGATTTTCCAGGCAAGAGTAGTGGAGTGGGGTGCCATTGCCTTCTCCGAATATTGGACTGACTTAAGTGCAAATCGGAACTAGTTTCCTTGAGCAGAGGAATAAAGTGAGCTAACTGGTCAGGCATGGAGCCTGCTTGGGAGTCGGGGTGATGTTGGGGAGAGGCAGTCCTATCTGGGGCCAGCTGGTACCAACGAAGGGTGACTGCAGGTGAAGTGAACAAAAGCAATAAATGTTCACCACATAGGCACTTCCTGTAAGGGAAGTGTGACTTCAAGTAAGGGGTTAATTTCCCTGAGTTTTGGTTTCCTTGTCTGTTAAAGTGAGATGAGCCATAATATCTAATTCTGTATTAATGAGGTAGTATATACAAAAGATTTAATAGAGTAAAGGACATAGTAAGTGCACAGTAAATTGTAGTTATTATTTTTGCTCCTGAGACAATTTTACCGATGCCCATGCACCCTGGCATTGTTACTCATTTATATCACAAAGATATCTTTTTTTTTTTTCCCCCCAGGAAGAGCACAAACAAGCAACTCATGGCCTATTCATGCTTATTTGTGCATTCCAGTCATGTGGAGATCTTGTTAAAATGCAGATTCTGATTCTTTATATCTGGGCTGGGGTTTGAGATTTTACAATTCTAATAAGCTTTTTAGAATTGACTTTTTAAAAGAATTTTTCAATTTTAATAATCTTTGCCAAATTCTACATGACAAGCTCACTACAGATGACATTTGAGTAGCAATGGTGTAGGACCATAGGTATCCCACAGCTATTTCCTAAATATTTGTCCACAGATGTGTTATATGAGAATCAAATGGGACTTTTTTGGGGAAGAGAATTTACTGGTGGCTCACATAACACAAAGTAAACATGAGAGATAAAGGATGATTCAGTCATAATTTGATTACCACTGCTTGCTGTCTACCTCCCTCTCTCTTATGCTCAGACCCTTTCACTCCTCACAGTCACAGGACAGCTGCAGGAACCTTGGCCCTTTCACTTTCTCTGCTTCAAATTCTTTACCCAGAAGTCTTTGCAAAATTCTTATGGCATCTCATTGGCTCTAAAGGAGTCTGAGGCCAATTTCTAGATCCATTTCCATGGAAAGGCAATGCAGGCTCTGATGGGTCAACATAAGTTTTACTCCCCTTGCGAGGTCAGAAAATGAAATCCACCTCATTGAAGCATTCAGGATAAAGTGTGTGTGTGTGTGTGTGTGTGTGTGTGTGTAGGAGGAGGAGGATTTTCAAACTAGAATTGAAAGCTAGCACAGAAAGCCAAGGGCCACCCCGCTCCAATCCCACCCCCCAGGTTCTTATACCCAATTCTCTACTCACATAGTTAACAGGCATCTCAGATATATATCTTCAAAACAGATCCCTAATCTGCTCCTGCCACAGCATTTTCTATCTCAGTTCTGGCAAATCCATCCTTCTGGTAATTCAAATCAGAAACCCCAGCATCACCCTTGACTACTGCTTTCTTCTACCCAACATCTAATCCATCAGTAAATCTTATCACTTTACCTTCAAAATAACCCAACAGTCAGCTGATCCAGGCCGCCAGCCGACTGTCTCCCTGGGACAATTGCAGTCGCCCAATTTGTCTCCGAGCTGGCACTCCTGCTGCACCACGTCTGCAAACACACACGATCACGGCAGCTACAGAAAGATCCTGCTAAGTGGTGAGTCAGATCCTGCCATTTTTCTGCTAAAACTTCCAGATGGGTTCTGTGCTCATTTTGAATAAAATCTAAACTGTTTGTCCCCCAGCACAGCCCACCCCTCCTGACTGCTTCTCTGACCTCATTTACCTTTCACCTGAGAGCTTATGTAAAGTTCACCTGCCATTCCCTGCCCTTAGAGATTCTAACTCAGTAAAGCCCTAGGCGGGGTCTGGTGGGGGGTGGGGGTGGGGCTTCTGTGTTGCTACAAGTCCCACATGTGATTTTGATGGGCTGCCCAGGTTTGCAAACAGTTGCTCCCAACACCTGGCCTGGGTTCTGGCACAGACATAAATGTCTGCTGAGTCAGCACCTCATCTTCCCTCTGTGCTTGTGTGTGGTTTTTAGGGTGGCGCAGAAAGTGGGAGGGGAGCGAGATTACTTATGAATTCCTCTACTGAAATCCGATGATATAAAGGTCGTCCCTTGTATAATACTGGGGGAGGTCTTCTGAGGAGTGTAATTAGCGCCAGCTCACTTTGCAGAAGGAGGGATGTCCTGGCCCTGTTGGCTAACGTGCCTGCCTCTCAGCGGGATGCCTGGGAAGCTGTTTGGTGACCGCATCCTTCACTTTCATTTAGTGGTGACAGCCCCTAGCAACACACGGAGATTCTGCCCGGCTTCTGTGCTGATAATGAAGGCAGCTTCACAAGAGTCCTTGTACAAACTGTACCTGCCAGAGAGCCTGCCCGCCTGACTTGTGTCATTTTAACTTGGCCCTTCACGGTGCCAAAGCCACCTTGCCTGCTGTCCCTTCTTGCCCACTGCCATTCTTTGGGCTGCCTGCCTCTGAGATGCAAGCACCAGCTTCTTCCCTCCCTCACCCCTACTCCCTGGCTTGGTCCTGGAAGCCCCTGCCCACCCACCACCAGCTCCTTCAGCTGTCCCTGTGACAGGCTCTGAGCTGGAGTTCTGAAGAGTGTCTATTAGATCAGGGGTCCCCAACTTCCGAGATCTAATGCCTGATGATCCGAGGTGGAGCTGATGCAATAATAATAGAAATAAAGTGCACAATAAATGTAATGCATTTGAATCATCCAAAAACAATTCCACCCTCCACCTGCTCCCCGCACCCCAGTCTGTAGAAAAACTGTCTTCCATAAAATCAGTCCCTGGTGCCCAAAATATTGGGTATTACTGTATCAGGACATCTTGGTTATAAGAAACAGAAATTGGCCATTGTAAGCAGAAGAGGAATTTCTTCATATGCCTTATGCAACTCCATAGAATGGACATGAAGCCTGGAGAACTAGGCTCGGGAAAAGCCTGGAATTGGGACAGCCCTGAGGTCAGGGACTCAGGAGCAGGAACTGATGATGATCCCTTTGGTAGCCCACCTTCAGGATGCAGCAGTGAGTGTAGTTTCCCTTCTCATGTCCCTCAACACTGAACAGCCCTGGAGAGAGGATGGCCTCAAGCTCACCCCTCATCTAGGGGAGCCCTGAGCATCCTGACTGTCCATCACACCAAGGTTGCAGACCACATAGCCAAGAAATTTTCTCAAGATGAAATGTGGACTCTGGAGGCAGGCTGCCTGGGTTTATATCCCAGCTCTCCCTTGATCCACGGTATAGCTTTCAGCAAGTTATTTATTTTTGTCTGGACCTCAGTTTTTGCATCTGAAAAATGGGAATAATAATATCTACTTCATTAATTAAACAGAAATATGTAAAGCATTTAAAATAGTGCCAGGCATACAGTAGGCACTCAATGCAATGTTATTAGTAGTAAGACCAAAAGGAGGAGTGTGGAGGTGGGGTGCTGGGAAGGCAGAGCTTCAGGTGCTCTCTCCCCCTACCCAGCCCTGACTCAGGTTTCCATATGGCTTGTGACCCTCTCCTCCAATGTGAGAAGTGCCTGGTCAGGAGGAAAGAAGCCTTGGGAGCTTTCTGGCCTGCAGGTCTCGCTGATACAGAGGGACAGGTCAGGAAAAAATACTGATCAAGAGCTTTAGATATAACTTGACCCTGTTTAAATTATGGCTCTGCTACAAAGAACTGTATGACCGGGTTGGTTGTTGAGTGTCTCTGAGCTGTGCAGGAAGCAGGATAATAAAAATCTACTTCTTAGGGTTGTTAGGAGGTTCACTCATTCAAGTAAAGAACAGCTATTGAGCTCTGGCTGGAAACAGACACTGTTCTAGTGCTGGGATGACAGCTTGAATCAAAGAGATATCTCCCTGCCCCCCTGTGACTGGGCATACCAGAGTCCAAGCATCATTCAGAGTTGCATATTTACAGAGTAATAAGGGCTCTGGAGAAACTGCCTGCTCATGGAGCTGTGAGCTATGAGGGGATCTGACTTTAAGCTGAGAACTGAAGTTTGACCAGGAATGAGCTAGGCCAAAGTTGGGGGAGGGGAAAGCATTCCAAGCAGAAGAATCACATGTGCAGAACCCCACAGTGGGAAGCATCATGCATCTGGGGGCTGAGGAGGGGCCAATGCCACCCCCATTTAGGGAAGGATGGGGGATTGAGGTGGGAGGCTGGCAAGTTGAGGGGCCAGATCCTGTGAGGCCTGATAGTTCAGGGCAGGGTCTGATAGCTCAGGGCAAGGATTCAGGGGTTCCAGGTCTTCATTGTGAGACTGATGGGTCCCTCTTAAAAGACTTAATCACAACTGTCTATATTTTCAGAACGTCAGGTTGGCTGCTGGGAGGCGAAGGCCTGGAAGGGGGTAGGAGAGTATGCAGCAGTCCAGTAAAAAGTCTGCGACAGCCATTGGGCTTAGGGATAAAGGCAGCTAGGACTACAGCAGAGAAAGCAAGGTTGGAGACCAGTAGATGGATTTAAGAGGTATTATGGACAGAGGAGCCTGGCGAGCCTAAGAGTTCATGGGGTTGCAAAGAGTAGGACACAACTAAAGCAACTTAGCACACATACTTCTGTGTGAAATCTAGAAAAACGGTGCAGATGAACCGACTTGCAAGGCAGAACTAGAGATGCAGATGTAGAGAATAGATGTGAGGACATGGTACGGGGGTGGGAGAAGGGGAGTGGTGGGATAAACGGGAGATTGGGGTTGACATATATACACTACTATGGTGGCTCAAATGGCAAAGAATCCACTCGAAATACAGGAAACCCAGGTTTGATCTCTGGGTTGGGAAGACTCCTGGGAGAAGGGAATGGCTACCCACTCCAGTATTCTTGCCTGGAGAATTCCATAGACAGAGAAGCCTGGTGGGCTACAGTCCATGAGGTTGCAAAGAGTCAGACACCACTGAGCAACTAACACTAACGTGTAAAATAGCTAGTTAATGGGAAACTGTTGTATAGCACAGGGAGCCTACTTCAGTGCTCTATCGTGACCTAGAGAGGTGGGTTGGGGGCGGGTGGGTGGGAGGTTCAAGAGGGAGGGGATATGTGCATACACACAGCTAATTCATATCATTGTACAGCAGAATCCAACACAATATTGTAAAGCAACTATACCCCCAACTTTTTTTGTTTTGT
Source organism: Cervus canadensis (assembly GCF_019320065.1). Classification (NCBI taxonomy): domain Eukaryota; kingdom Metazoa; phylum Chordata; class Mammalia; order Artiodactyla; family Cervidae; genus Cervus; species Cervus canadensis. The sequence continues at coordinate 47,620,406 of NC_057403.1, forward strand.
TTGTTTCTATTTTTTTCCATTTATTTTTATTAGTTGGAGGCTAATTACTTTACAATATCGTAGTGGTTTTTGCGATACGTTGACATGAATCAGCCATGGATCCACATGTGTTCCCCATCCCGAACACCCCTCCCACCTCCCTCCCCATCTCATCCCTCTGGGTCATCCCAGTGCTCCAGCCCCAAGCACTTGTCTCATGCATCCAACCTGGATTGGCGATCTGTTTCACACTTGATAATATACCCCAAATTTTTTTTAAAAAGGGGTAATTTGGAGTTAAGGGCTTAGGGTTTAGTGATGGATTAGGACACAGAGGTGAAGGGTAGACCACCAAGGCTGGCTTCTGATTTCTGCAGGATTTCTGGTGATTCTACTGTAGGATAGGCAGCATCACCACTCCTGGAGAGTGAGATCTGGGGGCAGGAAGGCTGTGAGCTTAGCAGGGGATGTGTTGCTCTGGAGGTTCCTTTGAGATATCATGTGTCAAGGTCAAACAGACAGCTAGATAAGGAGGGTCTGGAGGCCAAAGGGCAAGTCTGAGCTGGAGGCATAAACTCGGGCCTCACAGGCTTTAAAGCAGGTCAAGAGCCCTGAGATGAACAGGCTGAAGGGAAGCATGCAGACAGTGCAGGGAAAGCTCTGAGGAAATGCTGCCATGTTACAAAGACTTCAACCATTGCTGTGTGTGTGTGTGTGTGTGTGTGCGCGCGCGCATACCTGCAGCCAAATCTCACCTGACAAGGCTGCCGCTATGATTGGCTGCTGGTTGGGTGGGCTTCACCTCATGTTGGGACTTATTTGTTTGATTAGCTCCTGCTGCTGCTAAGTCACTTCAGTCGTGTCTGACTCTGTGCGACCCCATAGATGGCAGCCCACCAGGCTCCCCTGTCCCTGGGATTCTCTAGGCAAGAACACTGGAGTGGGTTGCCATTTCCTTCTCCAATGCATGCACGCATGCTAAGTCACTTCAGTCGTGTCTGACTCTGTGCGACCCTATGGACAGCAGCCCACCAGGCTCCTCCATCCCTGGGATTCTCTAGGCAAGAACGCTGGAGTGGGTTGTCATTTCCTCCTCCATAATTGGCTCCTATTGTCACCTAATAAAGCTTAAGACCCACAGGGGCTGTGTTATGATGAGGTGGGGGTGGGGAGCGGGGAGGGAGACGACAGACACAAAGAAGGGAGTCGTGTTAAGCTCCTCTCACCTACACCCCAACACACACACAACTCAGACCTGACACTTTGATTGGGCTTAATTTCTTTCTTTCTAAAGCCTTCCCTGGAAGAATTACAAGCCCAGCTTCCCCTGACAGCACCAGGGGGCGGACACAGTATTGGCGATGGCATAAAAGTGGAGGACAGAGGGAAGAGCAAAAGACAGAGCATTTATCCCAAGCAGAGTCCTGGAGCACCAGCCACCTTCTGAGCAAGACACAGAGAAACCGAGGGCTTTAAAAATAGAACGGCTCCACTGCTTCAGGCGGGCAAACAACGCAGACTAAAGCCAACCTTCCTGATTCTAAGTAGCTGATCCCCACTGAGGCAGAGGGCCCCCTGAGCCCCAGAGAGGGAATTGGACAGGAGTGGGGTTGCATAACTGGACTATGGGCTTGGAGCTTTGTCCAGAGTGATCAAATTGTTCCCTGCCTCTGAAGAGAGACCCCAGACCACGGAATACAAGAAGCCTCATTGCAGACAGCAGTCTCCAGAGAAGGGCAATAGGACAGGCTGTTTCTGGAACAGATCAGAACATCTGTATACAAGCACAGCTGGTTGTCTCCAAACAGTTTCTGGAAGATGCAACTCCCCTTCCCAGAGGATCTCAGGGTTACAAAGTTGAGAATGGCAGGGTTGGTGTGCTGTGGGGAGGCTTAGGGTCTGGTGGGGGATAGGCATGGGGAAATGCCCTCAGGGCCATGGAGGGGGAGGTACCAAGTCCCACAGGATCTTGGAGGAAGCACAGGGCTTCAGGGAAGAGGTAAGTTTGTTTTTATTAGACTTGACTTTTTAGAACAGCTTTAGATCTGGGGCTTCTCAGGTGGCACTGTGGTAAAGAATCCACCAACCATTGCAAGAGATGCAAGACACGTGGGTTCGATCCCTGGGTCGGGAAGATCTCCTGCGGTAGGAAATGGCACCCCACTCCAGTATTCTTGCCTGGAAAATTCCATGGGCAGAGGAGCCTGGTGGGCTACAATCCATGGGCCCACAGATCTAGAGAAAAATTGAGAATATAGTACAGAGAATCCCCCCATATGCCCTTGTCCACTTTCCACTATTACTAGCATCTTACATTAGTGTGGTACATTTATTACAATTAACAAACCAATATTCACACATTATTACAAACTAATGTCCATATTTCACTCAGATTTCCTTAGTATCTACCTAATGTCAGGATCTCATCCAGAATGACACATTATATATATTCAGTAGTCATGTTTTCTTAGTCTTCTCCTGCTACAATAGTTTCTCAGACTTCCCTTGATTTTGATGATCTTGACAGTTTTGAGGAGTATTGGTGAGGTATTTTGTAGACTGTCCTTATTCCAGAATTTGTCTGGTGTTTTTCTCATGATTGGAGTAGAGTTGTGGGTTTTGGGGAGGAGAAGTAAAGCAACTTTTTCATCACGTTATGTCAAGGATACATACCACCAACTTGATTTGTCACTGTTGCTACCGACCTGAGTGGGCTGGCTGAGGCAGGGTTTGTCAGGCTCCTCCACGGTAAAGCTGATCTTCCCACTCCCCTTGCCACGCTGCATTCTTTGGAAGGAAGTCAATGTGTGCAGCCCACATTGAGGGGGTGGGAGTTATTCTTCCTCGCCCTGAGAGCTCAGTACCTACACACATTTTCTGAGATTCCTCTGACACGGAGATTTCCCTCATTCACTTATTCAATCATTTATGTGTATCACTAATGGACTCATATCCGTCCTAAAGGAGATCAGTCCTGGGTGTTCATTGCAAGGACTGATGTTGAAGCTGAAACTCCAATACTTTGGTCATCTGATGTGCAGAGCTGACTCATTTGAAAAGACCCTAATGTTGGGAAAGATTGAAGGCTGGAAGAGAAGGGGATGACAGAGGATGAGATGGTTGGATGGCATCACTGACACAAAGGACATTGGTTTGGGTGGACTCCGGGAGTTGGTG